>NC_084488.1:2500-310500 GCF_030035675.1 Rhineura floridana | reverse complement strand
CCCACCTGGCTCCTCTGGGAGGATTTCGTGCGGTGGAGGGCTGTGAGTGGCATCCGTCTCCTTTGGGATCTGCAAGGAAAAGAGACCAACGGTGATGCTTGCAAGAGAGGGCGGGAGGATCTGGAAACATTGGGTTGCGCTTCCAACCATCTAGCTGTCCAGGGTTTTAGGGAGAGAGTCTCTGCAGCCCACCTGGAGAGGCCAGATGTCAAACAAGGGACCTTCTGCACGCAGGCAGATGCTCTGCACCTGAGCTGTAGCATTAGTGCTCTAACCATTCAACCCCTTCTAATCGTAAAAGAACAGGGAAGTGCATTAGTGTTGGCTTGCCCCCTCCCACCCCGCCCCAGAGCCCAAACACACAACATACAGTCTCATACCAGGGATATCTTAAGGAGGTGGTCTGGACTGGCGTGCCGGCATGGTTGGGCTGTTGTTCTGGCTGCCATCCTAAAGCAAAGAGGAAGAGGATGGGTTGCATCAACAGCACACGACTGGGAAAGCCCCCGAGGCAAACAGGGCGGAAAATCTGGACCTACGGCTGGCAAAGGGTCCCGCGTCACAGAGGAGTTTTCTCCTTCAGGCCTGGGGACTTTTTCAGTCCCCGTTGCCTTCTGGAGGCCACATGCAAGTGGTGTCCAGGGCTAGAGGCAAGAGTGGGCGGAGCAAAGGGGGTACAGATGAGCTTTATGGCCCCAAGCCAGGGTGGGTGGTCTCCAGGTTGGGCCAGCTTGATGCCCCCCCTCTGGATTGGAGGCACGGGGCGGATAGGGGGGTCTGTGCACAGCCTTAGAGGATAAAGCTATCAATGGCTACTAGCCACGATGGCTATGCTCTGCCTCCACAGTCAGAGGCAGAATGCTTCCAAATACCAGCTGCTGGGATCCGCAGGAGGGGTGAGTACTCTTTGCACTCAGGTCCTGCTTGTAGGCTTCCCATTGGGGCATCTGGTTGGCCACTGTGAGAACAGGATGTTGGACTAGATGGACTGCTGGCCTGACACAGCAGCCATGTTCTTATGTTGTCCTTATGTTCTTGCAATGTAATGGTGTAGTCAAGAAATTAATTGATTTACCCATTGCAACTCCACCTGCACTTCATAACTGCTCGTAACAGCACATTCACACATTTGCACTAAGCAATCGTTTCCTTAGCTGTGTGAACATGGCCCTAGAAACTCTAGGGATGGTGGCAAATTTCAGAACTGGAGAGCTCAGAGTACAAGTCTGGAGATCCACACCTCATTTCGGACCAGGTGCAAATCACTCTCCATTTGGGCCTGGCTTTTAGTGGAGTTCGCCCTCCCCACCAGCCTGTGCTCCTTGCTAGTCCTCCCCGCTTCTCAAGCAGTGTTACCATTGTGAACGGAGGGGGCAGTGGCAGTTGGGATGGCTCATTTGAGGCAGGAGAAGCCTTGCAGACCTCACCTCAGGCTTCTGAGCATGTGCAGACACATCCTCCAGTAAATGTGCTGATTCCCTGTTGAGACAATACGCTAATTCCCTTTTTGAGACAATACATTTACTTCTGATTTATCTCTTTTGTCTGTGTTCACTCTTGGCGTGCCAAACTCTGGAGTGAGTCCGGGTCTCAGTGTCAAAAGATCCCTAGAATGGACTGTCTGATTGAATGTGAGAACTGCAGGCTTGCATGCGAAGGGCACACTTCATAACTGTTCTTCTCCTTACCAGCCAACACATCCACACATTCACACTAATCCACGGCTTGGCTTAGCGTGCTGTGGGAACGTGGCCTTGATATCATTAACTGTTTCTTCCCAGAGCAATGATGAGAACCAAACCACTGTGCAAAAGCAACCACCTTGTGCTGGCAGTGCAAAACCCATGCCTGGGTTTTGATTAAGTGCTCGGCTGGCAAGGAAGCAGAATCCCCAGACTCAGATCGATATTTCTAAACCGTCCTAGGCAGTTCAGGCCTTGGACTCCCTAGGCTGCCTGTTAAATAATCTAGTGTGGGAGAAACAATATTTTTCTCATTAAAAAAAACCTTCCGGGCTCCCAGGATAGATGCTGAACATTATCTGCTCTCTAGTCTGCAGTGTGTGTGTGTGGGGGGAGCAAGAGTCTTGCACTCAGGGCTCTGATAGGAGGAAAGCCCCCTAAAAGCAAAGTTCCTTTGCTCACTTCCTGCTTTTATTGTCAGGGTTCTATTTTAATTTGTGTTTTTATGTTGTAAACTGCCTGGAGTATGATTGATCACAGAGGGCATATGTAATGAAATAAGCAACTGCAGCTCAAGCCTGACCCATAATTAGGGGTGAGGGAGAAATCTGATTCAGTTCACATTGAGAGACAAACCTACCAAATTTGCACTTCCTGAAGCAATGCTCAAACCAAAACACAGCCATCTTTCAAAATGTTCCAAATTTTGCAACAGAGGTCCCTGGCCAAGTAACGTATATAAAAATGGATGTACTTCATCAAGAAGTGGGTTGCTTTTTTACCAGTTCTGCTAAAAATGGAAACAATTCTCACATATTAAACACTTAATTAGATGGGCTATTACCCGCATGTTACATATATATACACATTTCCCAAAGTAAACAGCACAGAAACAGATACACACAGCAATGCATACAACTGTATTAAACATTTATGTATTAATATTTTTTAAATTATGTTGAAGAAATATAGTACTGCGTAGGGCTTGATGCTTTTTGTATGTGCAATATATGTATTGTTTTACATATACTTTTTCATATAATTAGTTAGAAAAACCTGCCAGTGTATGAACAGCTTGGACACACACAGGAGTTCAGTGCAAGAGACGGTCCGATGTGGGCAAAACTCAATCGGATCAGAACCACCAAATTCCGTGTATGAATCCATTTCAAACGGATTCTTCCTCCATCTGTTCTTCAAGGTGGGAGGCGTTTTCTCCTGATATAGCCACAGCAGCGATAACAACAAGAGGGCTGAGGCGTGGTCTTCAGGCAACCCTGTCGCCAGGGCCTCCACCATCACCAGATGGCCCAGAAGCTACAGAGCCAGCCGCACCATTAGGCAGAGTGAGGCAACTGCCTCAGACAAAAGGGGCAGGGCGACAGAACTGTGCACATTACATGGCCTGTCCTGGCCCCCTAAACAGTCCTGCTGTCTCAGGTGCAGTGGAGGGTCCTAGCATGTCTCCACTGTTGACGTCAGGCTCAAAAGGCTCCTGCTGGAAGGAAGGGTGGGATATAAATCAAGTAACAATTAAATAAATAAATAAAAGATTCCCTGTAGACCCACCTGTAAGATTCTCTATAGACCAGCCCAGGAATTAAGTTAAGGCCTGAGTAAAGAGTAAAGCATCTGTAGCAACCAAAAGAAGCTGTAAAGAGACACACCCCTATAGGAGGGGTTTCTATATTCCTGGGGCAGTCACTGAGAAGGCCCTCTCACGAGCCATCACCTTTGAAACTCTGAGAGCGGCAGAAACCGCTCCCCTGGACTTAATTCCTCCAGCCCAGCATTCTTTTCACCATCTCCGTCCCCCCCCCTTTTTTTCTTTGGAGATTCCTTGAATATATACACATAATGAGTATGCACAGACCTCAGTAGCTTCCCTCCAAGTTGCCTCGCCATAGTAATTTGTGTTGCATGTCATTGAATTCTGTTTGAGATTCTGTAAGAAGCACGAACAGCTCTACTGTGAGATTAAACACACTATTAAGCGTTCTTAAGTTACTGGGTTTTTTTAAGCGGGGAGGAACACTATTGGTGTCAGTTTGTGATTATAGCCAAGACAGGAGCCAATGGTGGATAGCAAAGCAGACCCCAAAGGTGTCAATGTATGACGGCAACGCCAACTGTGTGACAGTCCTCCTTTATTTCACCCGGCTCCAGTAGTGTCATGGCAAATTCAGAAGTGTCGGGTCCCTTCATTATAGTCACAGCCATGCCCCCTCCCATCCTTTTTTTAAAGCATGAAAGGGGAGAGTGTTAGCTACTGAGAAGAGTCTTCTTAGAGGCTGACTAGGGATGGAAAGATCTGTCCATTTCGGTCCTCTCCGTTTCTTACTTTTCTAATGTTAAATTCAGTTCTCTACATTTCTGCAACAATCTGCAATTTTTTTAAAAAAAATCTTTGTGAAAATTCTCCATCATTTTAGTGCGAATTTCTCCAAATAAGTACATTTTTGTCTGCAGTTTTGACAAAGGTACACATTTTTGCAAGCCATATCTCGTCGTTTCATGCCTTTTCCATCTTATTTTCACTCATGTATTCATTTTTATACCCACTTTCCCCTCATATATGCATTTTTGTCAATGTTGTTTAGTTAGCGAACTGCATCTCAAAATTCAAATAAATGCGCATTTCGAAGGATGGCTGAGTTTCGGTTCTCATGCTGTTTTGGAAAGTGTGGATTTGATAAATTGTGCTTCAAATTTATTTATTTATTTATTATTTGATTTATATCCCGCCCTTCCTCCCAGCAGGAGTCCAGGGCAGCAAACAGAAATGCTAAAAACACTTTAAAACAGCATAAAAACAGACCTTAAAATACTTTAAAGCAAAACAACATTAAAAACATTTTTTTAAAAAGGGTTAAAAACATATTATTTAAAAAAACACATATTAACAAGCAATTCTAACACAGACGCAGACTGGGATGTGAACTGAATGTGAACTGAATCAAACTTCTCACCCATCCCTATGGCTGACTAATCTCTCGTCACTCTGTTCAGCTCCAATCAACAGGAAAGGACAAGGAGGCATATTGGAAGACTCTTCTCAGCAGCTGACACACTCCCCTTTCATGCTGATTGGCGTGTAGGGTGCTGGAGACACTGGGACCCTGCTGGGACCCTGCTCCCAAGAAAGTAAGAGGTCTAAGACACCCGCCCCTGAGACCTCAGGCTACTACACCCCTGCCCGACTCTAATCCACTGCACCTGCCTTTATCTACCTGATTCCCTCCAGCTGTTGGTGAGCTGTTGGCTGATCCGAGCTGGGGTCCAACAACATCTGGAGGGCCACAGGCTCCTCATCCCTGCCCTGCAGTGTAGCACAGCCCTTCCCCAAACTGGCAGCCTCAAGACTACGACTCACTTCAGCCCCAGCCAGCATAGATGTTGTGTCTGGGGCTGAGTTGTGGTCCAAAAGATCTGGGGGACACCAGGATGGGAAAAGTTGGCACAGAAGATGCCACCCTGGGACAAGGTTTAGACTGGATGATCTCCTGGCCCCTTCCTGGATCTCTCAAGTAGGAGAATCCTGCTTGCAGCCATTTCCCAAAGCCTCACACATTTTTTTCTGCTTTATGGCAGGGCTGGCTTGGCCATCCTATCGAGCAATGCATCATCAGGGCAATGACCTTTCGATTAGAGTTTACACAAATACATCATCAAAGCCCCACTGATCAGCAGGCTGCTTTTCCTGATGATGCATTTGTGTCATACATCACCCGAATGTCATTGAGGAATGAGGGATTTGCAGCCTCTCTCATCGGAATGCCGTTGCTCACCTGTGGAAGGGTTGCATGGCAGGAACAAAGCCTGGGCTTTTTTAAAAAAATCTACTTTTAAAAGTGTATTAATGCTTTTGTAAAAGAAAAAAAGAAGAGGCCTTTGAGGAGATGGGGGAGACAGTTAAGCGCAGGAAGAGGCAGGGCCATGCTCCACATCAGAACATAACAGGAGTCCTGCTGGTCCTGCATAATCCTGCATTCTGTTCCCCGCCAAAGCCAGCCAGACAGCTGTGTGTCATGATGACCCAACACCACCCAGAGACCATACACTGTGCAAGGGAGGAATCCAAGCATGGTGAGACTCCCACTCCATCCGTGGGAGAAGAACTGCCAGGATCTTCTTCAGGACTCTCCTGGCTGCAGGACACAACCCTGCCCCATCCTCAGATCCAGAGGAGTCCTTTTTCCCCCTTTCTCCCCAGCCCCAGAGCAACCGATGGCTACGGCAACATAAGGCCAAGGCCCTTTGAGAGGCAGGGCTCACTACTCCACCATCCCACCCACCACATATAAGGCTTCTGTTGGCTCTTGGTGCATGCAGAAGCAGTCGCTTGTATGACGACTCAAGCAGGGCCCTGGGAATGCTTGATGTTCTGGCAGGGGCTCTGAAGAGCCTTGAGTACCTGGCTTAGCCCGTTAATGGGATGCTGCTTAACTTCTCCTATGAGCCAGTGAGTGAGGAAGGGCTGTAGGTCAGTGGCAGACTCAGTCCTGGCATCTCCTGGTAGAGCTGGAAGTGTTCCCTTTCTGCAGCCAGCTGGCGTAGAGAACGGTAAGCTAGATGGACCAATGGTTTGACTCAGTATCAGGCAGTGTCCTATGTTCCTGTTTGGGAAGGGCCACCGCTCAGTGGCAGAACCAGCCTTTGGGTCCCCAGATGTTGCTGGACTACAGTGCCCATAGCTCCTGACCATTGGCCATGCAGGAGTTGTAGTCCAGCAAAGTCTGGGGACCCAATGGTTGGGAAAGGCTGTGGTAGACCACTGTTGGCCACTGTGAGAACAAGATGCTGGACTAGATGGGTCTTTGGCCTGCCTGATCCAGCAGGCTCTTATGTCCTTAGAGCATCTGCTTTGCAAGTAGAAGAGGACAGAGAGACTCTGTTTGTCATCAGGGGAGGCTATTTCCACCTGCCTTGCCCCACCCTCCAGCCCTGGAAGCCTTCAAATGCAGCTTCTTCCAGAAGACTTTCTGATCCTTTGGGTTGAGCTATGGGAGTTGGGGGGATGCAAGAGATTTTTATATCAGCGTGGGGGTTAGTTTTTAAATATTTTCGCCTTGGCTTTGTTGTTGAGCTTTATGCTCACATTTATACTTTGATGTATATATATATTTTCTTAATGTTGTAGTGATTATACTTTTTATTATGTGTTGCGCTACAGCATTTGGACTGTTTGTGTGAACCGCTTTGAGCACATGTGTATTTGTGGAAAACGCGGTATAACAACAACAACAACAATAATAATAATTTTTTAAAGGTCCCAGGTTCAATCTCTGGCATCTCCAGGTGTTTATTTATTTATTTGTTACATTATACCCCACCTTTCTTTTCATCATAAAAACCCAAGGCGGCTTGCATATGGTTCCCAGGCGGTCTCCCATCCAGGCACTGACCAGACCTAACCCTGCTTGGGTGCTGGCCTCATGTGGCTTCAGACCTTAGCCTGGGACTGAAACGTTGGAGAGCTTCTCCCAGAGAGTGTAGGCAACACTGAGCTAAACAGGCCAATGATCTGAATGCATATATGTTCCTATGAGCCTTGATGCAGATAGTCTTCTCTTTTTTATTATTCCCCAGAGGCACACTGCATCGGAACATGGAGGTTCCATTCAGCCATTCTGACCAATGGCCATGGAGAGGCCTATGTAACAAGGGTGGGAACACTGTGGCACTCCACATCTTGTTGGACTCCAACTCCCATCAGCTCCAGCCATCAAGGCCAAGTCAGGTCCCACTTGGGGGCTTCCCACAGGAGCATCTGCTTGGCCACTGTGAGAACAGAATGGGCCACTGGCCTGACCCAGCAGGGCTCTTCTTGCGCTCTTGTGATAGAGGGCTGGATTCTAGCAACATTTCGGGGGGTTTCAAGTTCCTCATCCCTGCTCTATAACTTCCCATCAAGCATTTGGCTTAGGAACACAGGAGAGAGCTTTATTCAGAGTCAGACTGTTGATATGCCTGGTTTGGTCTTGTCTACATTGGGGGGTTTCCCAGCCCTGCCTGGAGATGCCAAAGACTGGATCTGGGACCTTCGGCATTCATGGCGGATAACGCTATCAGTGGCTACTAGCCACGATGGCTATATTATACCTCCACTGCTGGAGGCAGTATGCCACTAAATCTCAGTTACTGGAAAGGTGGGGGAGAGTGCTCTTGTGAACAGGTCCTGCGTGAGGGCTTCCCATTGGGGCATCTGGCTGGCCACTGTGAGAACAGGATGCTGGACTAGAGGGGGCCCCTTTGGCCTGGTCCAGCTGCAGCCAGGCTCTTCTGATGTTCTTCCAGCAGGTGCTTGTTGCTTATTCCCAGCATCCAGTACTCAGAGGGATCCTGCCTCTGCATGTGGGTGGAAACCACATGGCCTTCCTGATGCTGCTGAACAGCAACTCCCATCATCCCTGACCCCTGGCCATGCTGCTGGCTAAGGCTGATGGGATTTGGAGTCCGAGAACATCTGGAGGGCCCCAGGGCCCCACCCCATCTCTGTGTGGAAGTTCCCACTGGCTTTCATGGAAACGCTGAGCACTTTATGAGTTCATCACCATCTGTGCACTTGCCAAACAGCATCTATGCCAGTGGCCATCTTGTGGCTGCGAGTCTTGTAACTTCCGTTACATATTGTGTGTGAAGAAGCCGACTCCTGCCAAAGGCTTCACTGTCTCCCCCACAAAAATCCCTTCCTACTACAATGCAGTAGGTGTTCTTGGAAAAACTGCTTTCACTTTTACAAGCTAAACGCAGAGACCAAAAAAAACAACAAAGCAGACGAGAAAGGAGAGGGCAAAATACACTCGAAATTCCTGTAAGCGTCAACAGAGCCGAGCAGTTTTCGTAACAAATCTCTCTCTCTCTCTCTCTCGTCTTTGTTGTGAAACGAGCACTGGCAGTTGTGAGTACAACATTTTGTGCCTCTGCAATTATGTTCCTTTTCCACCAGAACAAAGCAGAACACCCATCAGTACAGCTGTGAGTTGCAATAATTAGAGATCGTCGCTCCAAGGGCTGAGCTGAGTGCGAGATCCATTCTGATGAATCTGAAACCAGGCCCTGCACTACAGAATACAGGATGCACCCCACGCTATAGATAACAATTAACATGGCTGTGCATTCATTAGGAACTAAAATGCCGCCGAAAGCCATAATCTCCCCAGGCAGAGTCAGCCCCACAACGGGGTGATTTTAAGGAGCCAATTAACTCCGAAAAACTATCTTATTCGCTCAGTCTGGGTTAATATATCCTCATTCGAGTTAATGAAGACTACATTGGTTTAGGAACTAGGAACTAGGCAGCGAGTATCAGAATATAGCATTCCATGCCGAATGGAAATTAGCAGCTTAATAGCCCAAAACCACTGGCAGCTATAGTCGGGGATAATTTATAACCTGCTTTAAAAAAAAATTGCAGCCCACTCTGCTGGGCCTCTGAACAGTTGCCCTCTCTGAATCTGGAAGGGATTAGAATGGGTCATGATAATGAGCTCCCTGTATGAGAAGGGATTTGAGCCAGAGGTGCCTGGAGCCCAGATGGCAGCAATTTTCTCTCACACGCACACCCCGTTGTTGTGGTGGTGCTAAAACAGGGTCGCCACTTCTTCTGTTGACAATCTCTTTGTGCCCCTTTAACTGCTGCCTGTGGTTCAAGAGGTGCCTCTTAACCTGGGATGAAGATGCAGCGATTTGGGGGTGGGGGGACTAATGTACCCATTTTTGCAAGCAGTTTCTCCTAATATAATACATGTTTGTATGTTAGTTTCACAAATATATTCATAATTATACACATTTCCCCCTAATCTATGAATTTTTTTGGTAAACATTGTTTGGTCAGAGAACTGCATTGCAAAATTTGGATACCTGCAAATTTTGAAGGATGGCTGTGTTTCAGTTCTCAGGTTGGTTTGGAAAGTGGTAATTTGATAGCTTTGCCTTTAAATTGAAACTAAATTGAATTTTATCCCTATCCAAAACTCTGTAGAGCCTTGGCCAGTCGTGCAACTCAGCCTCCAGATTCTCCCCCTCCATCTCTGATTAGAAAGAATCATGCTGAAGAGCACCGCCAGGGAGCTGTTTATCAACCTGCTTATTAAACATGTTTTAGTCACCAGCTTCCGTGTAAGAGCCTGAATATGGTGAAGGTTTGACCGAAACATGTTTGTGGGCTTCCCAGGGGTGTAGTCATCCAGAGTTTTGGTGGGCCTGAGACCTTTTACCTTTTTGAGAGCAGAGTCCCAGCAGGGTCCCTTTGTCTCCAGCATCCTATAATAAGCCAATAAGCAGGAAAAAGGAGTGTGTTGGTCACTGAGAAGAGTCTTCTAACATGCTTCCTTGTCCTTTTCTGCTCATTGGAGCCAATCAGAGTGAAAGGAGGTGAGTCAGCCACTGAGAAAGCTCTTCTCAGTAGCTAACATACTGCCCTTTCATGCTCATAGAAGGTTGTATAATCTTAGAAGGTGTGGCTATGAGGGGGCATGGCTGTGACTATCATAAAAGGACCCTGCACTTCTGAATTTGCCACTACACCTCTGGAGTTTCCCATGATAGCCCTACTTAGAGCAGCGAAGCCATTGACATTCATGGAGATGACTAACCTAGGCCTATTAATTTCAATGGATCTGCTCTAAGTATGACTTAGCGCAGCCTTTCCCAGCCTTGGGGTCCCCACATGTTGCTGGACTTACTATTCCCATCATTCCTGACCATTGGCCATGCTGGCTGGGGCTGGTGGGAGATGTAGTCCAACAACATCTGGGGGCCCAAAGGTTTGGAAAGGTTGATTTAGTGGGACACGACCCACTCCTATTTGAAGTGGCATTTAGGAAAGGGATCAGCTGCAGCTGATTCTAGCCATGCACAATTTGTCACAAAATAGGCGTCTATGCTATTTTCATACATACAGACATACATGTTTTCCTCTACAAAATGGACACCATGGAGGCAAAATGCCATGCGGCATCGTATGCATGCCCTTGTACTCAGAAGCAAGTGAAGCTGAATGCGGGAAGGTCTAGGACAGACACAAGAAAGCCCTTGCATCTGCTCCCACAAGCGGTGTAGTGACGGCCACCAACTTGAATGGCTTTGAAAGGGGATTATACATATTCATGGAGGACAGTGCTATCGGTGGATACTAGCCACAAAGGCTATGTTCTGCCTCCACTGTCAGAGGCAGTATGTCTCTGAATATCAGTTGCTGGGAATCGCAGGTGGGGAGAGTGCTCCTGCACTCAGGTCCTGCTTGCAGGCTTCCCATAAGCACCTGGATGGACACTAGGGTTGCCAGGTTCCATCCCTGAGACTGATCCTGCATCTTTAGGAGAAGAGAAAGTCAGCCAGGTGCAGGTGTTCTTGCAACCCTGTAATAGGAAAAACCACAAGGTGGAATTCTCCCTTCCCCCTGCACAACTTTTAAAGATATAGGAGACCTCTTGGTTGCCAGGCCCACCCTCCAAGAGGTCTTTTGTATCTTTAAAAGTTGTGCAGGGAGGAGGGAGAATTCCACCTTTTGGTTTTTCCCATTACAGTGTTGCAAGAACACCTGCACTTGGCTGACTTTCTTTTCTCCTAAAGATACAGGATCAGTCTCAGGGATGGAACCTGGCAACCCTAATGAACACTATGAGAAGAGTATGCTCGACTAGATGGGCTTTGGACCTGATCCAGCAGGCTCTTATATTCATATGTCCTGTTGTGTTTTTACTTTCCTGAACTTGAGCAGGACTAGAACTGCTTTCAGACATGGAGCTTATTGCATTAGTTTAACAGATTAAAATGGCAGCACTTCTGTCCCGATTTCTAATATTCCTTTCACACTGCAATACCTGTTGCATTAAGGAACAGTTGCTTTTTCAGCCGATACGC
Organism: Rhineura floridana; assembly: GCF_030035675.1. Classification (NCBI taxonomy): domain Eukaryota; kingdom Metazoa; phylum Chordata; class Lepidosauria; order Squamata; family Rhineuridae; genus Rhineura; species Rhineura floridana. Next base: position 298,951 of record NC_084488.1, on the reverse strand, counting down.
CGGCATTTCGCACAAATGTCATTCACACGGCTGCAATGAACAACATCTTGTTTTCGTCCCTCTCCAATCATACACATGTGCACTGTAGTTCCCCACTGTGTAGGAGATCTAAGTCGCCATGCAGCCCTTTCCCTTTAGCATCTGACTTTTATTTTTTTGAGTTGTATAGACACAAGTGTGTGTGTGTGAAATGCTGCTGCTACCTGTGCTTAAGACGGAATACCGGTACAATTTTAGTCAGGCAAAAATCTCTGCTCTTCTAGAGGACAGGAGTGCACTGAATGCTGGGGTGCCTGTCACATGAGCAGCTGAAGCTAGTAAAACCCCCCCCCAATTTTCCTGGTTCCCAGGCTTGCAAGCAGATTGTTTCTGGTATTATTTGTCATGAAAATTAGTGCTAAACTTGCACTATATTCCACAAGATTTCTGGAAGTAGCTTGTACATCGTGCGAAAGATAAAATATAATGCACAAATGACGAGGTCAGAAATCATCAGAATAACTGAATAACTGCAGTGTGAAAGCAGGCCATATGAGACAGCTCCAAAGGCACAGTGTCCATATCACATTCTTCACTCCGGAGCTAGCGGAACCCTTGGCTTTAATCAGCAACTAATTCCTCTTGTCACTGGGGTTGCTAGTCCGAAAGGTCAGCTTCCTAGCTTCCGTTATCAGCTTTTTCCTTCTGTCTCCCTGGAGAAAGATCATGATAAGAGAGAATAAGTTTCTGCCTGCTAGCTAGTTATGGCCCTTTCCCTGACTAGAGTCGCGGAGGGTTAATTGGCTCAGAGTCAGCCCAAAACAATTTTGTGCAGCCCCTGCTAACTCCCCTGCATTTTAATCCAAAAGAGCAGAAAGTAAGAAAATTCTTTTCAAAAGAGGAGAGAGAAAGGTGTGTGTGTGTGTGTGTAGAGAGATATTTTACACTGGAATGTAAATTACCTAGAAGGGTAGTCATCTGGGGTCTTGAGGGGGAGGTGTCTTAGACCCCTTAGTTTTTTAGGAGCAGGGTTCCATCAGGGTCCATATGTCTCCAGCATTCTACAAGCCAATCAGCATGAAAGGGGAGTGTGTTACCACTAAGAAGAGTCTTCTAATATGCTTCCCTGTCCTTTCCTGATGATTGGAGCCAGAGTGAAAGGGAGTCAGCCTCTGAGAAGGCTCTTCTCAGTAGCTAACACTCTCCCCTTTCATGCTTATTGGCTCCTAGGGAGATCTGTTGTTATGGGAGAAGGCATTAACAAAGATCTCACTCTCAATCTGGCAGCAAAAGGGGGGCATGAAGGGACCCTGCACTTCTGAATTTGCCACTGCACTACTGGATTTGTCCAATCTCTCTTGTGGCTTCTGCAAGACCCTTTCAGTCTTTACATTTAGCCCTAGGGGTCTCTTTCCTGTGTTATGAGTTCACAGTCCATGGGCTGCAGCCTCCTCACTTCCTTCCTGAGCCTTCCCACTTCCTCTACGCCAGATCCTTTGCCAAAGCTGTTGGTCTTGCCCTTTCCAAAATTTACTCCCTATTGTCTTTTTCAGATTTCAGCATGTCAAGGTGGTGTTTTTTTAGGGGGGGGCTGCAAAAGCAAAGGGGAAAGTATTGTATCCACTGCGATAACCTCTGTATCTCTAGTACAATCTGCAAAGTAATACATCCAGGAAAATGCATCTGATGTGTGCATGTGCATAGACATTAAAACCTTTCTCTTCTCTGAGGCATTTTAATCTAAGTTATTTATGTAAATGTTGTAATTTTTATTTTAGATGGTGTACTTTTATATTTGTTATACTGATCTTGTAATTTTATTATTGTATATGTTGCTATGTTTGCCGCCCAGAGAGCTGTTTGCTAGTCGGGCGGGATATAAGCTGAATAAAATAAATAAATAAAATAAATAAGACAGAGACACGCGAATGGCTGGTGGCCATTGAAAGTGGAAGGAAGGAAGGAAGGGAGGGAGGCCACCTGTAGGAGGAGCTGGAGCCAAAGATCAGCAGAACCAACCTGTTCTAGTTTTGTCCCCCTCCTCCTCCCGGTAGAGTTCTGCAAGGGCAACACCAAGCTGAAGGAGGAGGGAGCTGACAGCCAGGGCCACCACCCTCTGGTTGTAAGCAGCGGCGGCTGGTGACGCCATGTCAGTGGGGCAGTGGAATCTGCTCTGGGTTTTAGTCTGAACTTTCAAGAGTTGTCCAAGGTGCTTTCAAGGAGCTGTCCAAGCAGATTCCACTGCCCCACTGATATGAAGCCACCAGCCGCTACTGGCTGTAAGTAAGACAGCAGGCGGGATTGGAGGATTCAGTTTGTGGGGCAGTGCCTCAAATGCCATAATGGACTAGCCTCCAGTGTAGACACCCAAGCAGATCTGGTAACACTCTACCAACTAACTGGTGGAACGAGCCCTCCATCTACGTACTTCACCTTCTCTTCCTCTCTTCCTTCCTTCTCCACAGATGGCAACTCCCTCGGATTGTATTTGGCGAATCCAAGAGCATCGGGAACTGCTCCTGTGCTGGGTCGAACCCAACCAAGCCCCTCTGCTCCGCCGGCTCTATGACTGTGGGCTCCTGACCCAGCTGGAGTACTTCTCCTTGCTGGAGACAAACCCCAAGACCAACCAAGTCATTGCTCTTCTGGACAGGGTCTGCTGCAAGCCTGAGGAGAGTCGGAAATTCCTGGAAGAGCTGAAGGAGCTACAACAGGGCTACTGCCCTGAGCTTCAGAACTGGCTGCATATCAGCCATCCTGAGGATTTAAAAGAAGAAGCTTCTCCAACCCAGCCGGGTATGGCAGTGATACAACTAGCTTGTAGGGCAAGGGGTGGGGAACCTTTTTCAGCCCAAGGTAGGGATGGAAGGATCTGTCAATTCAATTCTCAGTTTCTCATTTTCCCCCCAATCTTAAATACAGTTCTCCATATTTCTGCAGCAATTTGTGATTCCCTTTAAAAAAACAAAAACAAATTTCTCCTGCATTTTAGTGAGAATTTCTCCTACTAAGCATATTTTTGTATGCTGTTTTGACTAATGTACACATTTTTGCAAGCAATTTCTCCTAACATGCTTCATTTTGGTATGTTGTTTTCAGTAATATATTCATTTTTATGCACACTTCCCCGTAATATATGCATATTTGCCCACAGTGCCTAGTTAGAGAACTGTATTGCAAAATTTGGATCAGTGCGAATTTTGACAATGGCTCTGTTTTGGTTCTTACGTTGTTTCGGAAAGTGCGAATTTGATAAATTTGACTTTAAATGTGAACTGAATTGAATTCCTCCCCCATCCCTAGCCCAAGGGCCACATTCCCTTCTGGGCAAGCTTCAGGGGCCACATGCCAGTGGTGGGTGGAGCCAGAGGCAAAGGTGGGCAAAGCAATGCATGCAAATGTTACCTTGGTACAGTAGGCTAGCTTCTAGTGGTGTGTGATGCATGCCATGCTAAAACCGATGTGGGGAAGGGCCATAGCTCAGTGGCTGAGCATCTGCCTTGCATGCAGAAGGTCCCCGGTTCAATCCCAGGTGTCTCCACGTAGGGTTAGGAAAGACTCCCTGTCTGTAACCCTGCAGAGCCACTGCCAGTCAGTGTGGATAATACTGAGCTGGATGGACCAATGGTCTGACTTGATATGAGGCAGCTTTCTATGTCGCTGTGCTCCCAGTGGTGTGTGATACATGTCATGCTAATGTAGTCTGGCCCTGAGATTTCACTGTTGTCTTGTCCACACACTTTCAAGCCTATCCTTGCAAACATAAGGATGCTTTCTGCACAAGCCCACTCCACATACCCATATCTGGGATGGTGAGAGGGGGATTAAGTTCTGGTCCAGAGATGTGACCTGCCAAGAGGCATCTGCCACTGCACTGATTCACCTTCATCATTGCTCTTGTCCCTGTTTCAATCTAGATCCTCCTCCTAAAACCCACAAAAGATCTCGACTGAAATTGTGGAAGTCAAAGAAATACAAGATTCCAATGGTGTCTGCAGGCAAGTCATTCTCCTGCATCACTCTGTAAGAGGGGGGTGCATGTCTGTGTTTGGTTATATTTGTATCAAGTAGAGGATAGTGTGGTGGGGTGGTGGGGCTTACCTGACCTCTTGTGAGTTGCATTGCTGCTGCTCACCAGGAAGTGCTGGGGAATGAGCAAGGTGGTGGCCAGGTTTGCTCTCTACAAACACACTGGCGGGAGCACCAAATTTGCTCTACCAGTGTGTTTGCCACAATGTAGGATCAATTTCTTGCATGTGCAAAGCAAACATTATGTGGCACTTGTCAAAGTAATGATAACGCAGATCTGTGGACAGTATGGGAAAACTGACTGAACTGAGACAAGAATTGTCCCAGTTTCATACCAAGGCAACCCTTTCAGAACCCTTCTGAAAAGTGGTATGCCAGTCTGTGGGCAGGTGCTGCTGGTCCTACCATTAAGCCAGGTATGGGGAACCTTTGGCCCTCCAGATGTTTCTTAACTACAGCTCCCATCATCCCTGCCCATTGGCTATGCTTGCGGAGAATGATGGGAATGGTAGTTGAGCAATATCTGGAGGGCCAATGGTTCCCTGCGCCCGTGTTGGGCAGAGTGTGGTGGTTGTCTCAGGTGGAACATGATGGGAAGTAGAGTGTAGTTTCGAGGTGTTGGAAGCCGGCCTGTGCCCCCTAAGCTAGCCTGTTTCCCTTAGGAGGACACTGTCCTATTGCTGGTGTCAAAATAAGATTCAACTGCTGATGAAAGCAACTTCTGTACAAGACATGAGGGCACCATCTCATCTTTCATCTCAGGCAACAAAATCTCTTGGGTGGGAGGTCTCTGCAGAGTGCCTGTTCCACACACAGAAAATACCTTCTCTTGTCATAGCAGATGAAGAAACGAACAATGACCTGACTTTCCGAAGAGCCCTGAGCCGACAACTCAAAGGTAAAGAAAAGAAAAGATAATGGCATAGTAACGGAGGGATGAAAGAAGCAAGTATTCAAACAGAGGTCAGGACTAAGCGGGGCTATGGTGCAGAACAAGGATGGGGAGCCATTTTCGGACTGAGGGCCAGAGGCAAAAGTGAGCAGAGCAACAGATGTGACTCTTACCTTTGTACAGCAGGCTACAGTACAGCCACACAAAGACCAGAGGTTCACACACACACACACGCATGTACGCAAGCCAGCAAGCCAGAAGCATTATCAGAGTTGAAGGATACATTCTAGCCAACCACTTGAGATGACGCAGCAGAGGTCTGGTGAGGGGTGTGAGCTGGGAGAGTCCTGAGTGCTGGACAGAAAGCCTAGCAGGCCATATTTGGCCCACAGGCTGGATGTTTCTTATCCCTTGGTATAGGAAGATAATCCTAGGTTTGGGAAACCATGAACTGTGTAAGCAACTGGGGGCCCTTGGCCAAATCTGGCCCATTTATGACCACCCTAGTTGCCAACCCCAGATGGAAAGGTGGGATCTGGATGAGCAAGCAAAGGTGGGATCTGGGTCAATAGGACTTGGAAACAGATGTGGCCTCAGAGCCTTCCAACATAGATATTTTTCCAAATGGGAGTTTCAAACTAAAGGGGGGGATCCCCTTGCTCGTGCTTGTGTTCCATCAGAATTATCCTCCATATTTCTCTGGGTCTCTTCCTACCCCTTCATTGCCACTGCTATCCTCCTGCCAGCTGCTCTGCAAAACCACCGCTGCTCACTGCTGACCCGCACAGAGAAGCTTTGCACCAACATGGATGACAGTGAATCCTGCGGGCACATTGAGATCCGCTACACCGACCTGCTACTGTCTGACAGCCCCCAATCTGCTTCCACCAGCCATGACTACTTGCAGCTGGCCTCTCGCCGGGCTCGCCTCTACTCCCTCCATGCCCCCCGTCGCCTGGCCCTACGCCAGCTTTTCTCTTCAGTTTCCAAGGAGAGCCCTCCACCTCGCCGTGTGATGCTGAGTGGGGCTGCTGGCATTGGTAAGAGCGTAGCAGCCCAGAAGATTCTCCATGACTGGGCACTGGGTGCAGCCTTCCAGGATTTCCTTTGCCTGCTGGACTTTTCCTTCCGAGAGCTCAGCCTCATCAGGACGCCCCAGAGCCTCGAAGACCTGATCATCACCAAGCACATCCACCTAAACAGGGTTCTTCCTGAGCTGTTGGATCGGCCTGGAGAACTTCTGGTGATTTTAGATGGTCTGGATGAGTTCAGGCACTCTCTGGAGAACAAGAATTCTTGTTTCCAAATGAACCAGCCAGCTCATGTCAAAGATCTGGCGCACGGGCTCCTCTATAGGACATTGCTACCTGAGTCCACCATTGTAGTCACATCCAGGCCTTCTGTCACCCTTCCAGAAGATCTCTTTGATCGCCATGTTGTTATTCTTGGCTTTCAAGAACAGCAGATTAAGGACTACTTCCTCCGGTTCTTCCGGAATCCAGAGCGTGCTACGGCTGTGCTTGGCTACATCTCTGCCCATGAAGGTTTAGCCAGCCTCAGTTTTATTCCTCTCTATTGCTTCATTCTTTGCACAGCTCTGGACGAATTCTTCCCACATGTTGGAGTGAGGAGGCCTCCCCACCCAGCACCATCACCGAGGTCTACCGCCAGTATTTATGCACCATCCTTCGGCTGCACCGGCATTCGCTGCAGCAAGCTGGAGGACCAAACTGTGCTCTAGAAAAAGCCAAAGACTTGGTACTGCAGCTTGGCAAGCTTGCCTACGCTGCTCTGCTGAGAGGACAGATTGTGTTTCGGCTTTGACCCAGAGAACCTGCCTGGCACTTTCTTGAACCGGATCTTCTTCAAGGAGAAAGATGAGGTCCATGGCTTCTTCCACTTGACCATACAGGAGTTCTTAGCTGCATTGTACTCTGTGGCTATCTTGGACCCTAGTGGTGAGGAGCTAACTTCTTGCCTGGATCTTTGGTGGGATGGAAACATTCAAGAATATGGTGAGACCAAGAGATTTCTATCCCTACCAGATGGATCTGCTGTAGAGGGACTTCTCGGCTACACCAAGGAGTTCCTGAGTGGAGGCCAACAGTGGGACAATCTGCAAATGTTTTCCAGGTTCTTCATGGGCCTCTTGAGCTCCAGGATGAAGGGCAAGCTGGAGGGCTTGGTTGGGGGCTTGACAGGGGACCCCCCTTGTGCCTTTGGCAGAATGGCTAGGGAAGAAAGTTCAATATGAATGTGACAGGAAGCTGCTCTCCTTGCTGCACTGCCTGGCAGAACTGCACCAGGATGGGGTGACCCGGAACGTAGCTTCCAATCTGGATGAGGTGGATCTGTTCAAGGTGACCTTGAACCCAGCTGATTGCGCTGCTCTGGCCTATGTCTTAGGCTGCTCAGAGCATAAGACGCTCCGGAATCTCAACTTGTTACAGCAACATGGGCGTGGGAGGATTGAGGCGGCTGCAGGGCCTTCTCCATCGTTGTGAGACTCTGCAGTGAGTATGTTCTTGGCAGTTTTCTAGCCTCAGCTTTGGCCTTATGTGGGAGGGGGAGGCTGCAGGACCCCAGCATCCTATTCCCAGCTGTGCAAATGTGGTGGCATTTAGGTCAGGTCTAGTTAGGATCAGTTTTCCAGCTCAGATGAACCAGATAGGTGGCCAGTGCAAGCCATGTTGGCTGCAGCTCATCCGGTCTGGCCAATTTGTGTCAATGGCCAGTCTGTCTGTGGTTGGTATTTCTGGATTCTAGACATGATATAGGGCTTAGCAACCGGCAGGAGATTAAACGTCTGGGTCCCTGGAGGCAGCGGGAGTGGAGTGACATCTGCAGTGTCTTTTTGAATGGACTGAGAAAATCAGCATTGTCCTATCCAAATTAATCTCTTATTTTCCAGGTTGCGATACAATTCTCTGGACTGCAAGGCAGCAGTAATAGAAGCTGAAATACTGAAGTCCCCGCAGTGCCAGGTGAAACGACTGCTGTGAGTTGCCAGGCCACCCCACTGGCCCCTACTGACCTGTAGCACGCTGTTTGGCTCACTTGTTCGAGTTATCTGAAGCTCTTTGCTTTTGTATACTGCCTTGGGATGGCAACCTATCTTAGATTTCATAGGTTGTTCTCGGAAGGATCCTTCCTTTCGCTGGGAGATTGGATCATGTGACCCTCTGGCCACTTTCAACTCTATATTACATTGCGTTTGAATTGACATTGGACTGTTATTGTAATGCTATATTGATACTTTTTTTTCTGTGGTGTTGTGTGCCTCTTTATTTTATTTATTTTATTTTATTCGATTTCTATACCGCCCACAGCCCGAAGGCTCTCAGGGCGGTGCACAACATAGGATAAAATACAATAGAATCACAAAAACAGTAAAAGCATACATATTAAACAATTAAACGACCTGATATACATTAAAAGCTAAAAGATAGAATTAAAATGCCTGGGAGAATAAAAAGGTTTTAACCTGGCGCCGAAAAGATAAAAGTGTAGGCGCCAGGCGCACCTCATCGGAGAGACTGTTCCATAATTTGGGGGCAACCACCGAAAAGGCCCTAGATCTTGTTACGACCCTCCGAGCTTCTCTGTGAGTCGGAACTCGGAGGAGGGCCTTAGATGTTGAACGTAGTGAACGGGTAGGTTCATATCGGGAGAGGCGTTCCGCTAGGTATTGTGGTCCCGCGCTGTGTAAGGCTTTATAAGTCAAAACTAGCACTTTGAATTTGGCCCGGAAACAGATAGGTAGCCAGTGCAAACGAGCCAGAACAGGGTTATATATGCGGACCGCCTAGTCCTCGTCAACAGTCTAGCTGCTGCATTTTGCACTAGCTGTAGTTTCCGAACTGTCTTCAAAGGCAGCCCCACGCAGAGCGCATTGCAGTAATCCAATCTAGAGGTTACCAGAGCATGCACAACTGAAGCGAGGTCGTCGCTTTCCAGATAGGGACGTAGCTGGGCTACCAATGCTCTTTGGGTACATTTGGGTGGAAAAGTGGGATGCAAATTGAATAAACACACAAACAAATAAATAATGTGATAGCAACGCCTAATCCCCAGATGATCTGTTTTTGCTTTATTCATTCTGATAATTTGGGTTTTCCTGTACAAGAATGCTCAAGGTGTTAGTTTGAAATCCATTATTAGCGGGAGTTCTTCCTTGTTTTAAGTTAAACTTTCTTCTCTCTCTGTTTCTCCTCTCCCCCCCCCCGCATTGTTAAGGTTTTGTGGAAACTGCCTGGGTTCTGAGGGGGTGAGAAGCCTATGGGATGCCCTCCAGATCAACAACACTCTTGAAGAGCTCTACCTGGATATCACAGGAATCACGGACAGTGGCCTGGATAATATTGTGGATTCCCTGATGGGCAACACAACTCTCCAGCTCTTGACGTGAGTAACTTTGGTTGATATTTCAGTATAATATTTTTGCAAACATCTGGAAAAAAACCCCAAAGCCTGGCAGGATAGAGTTTTAGTGGGGCAGGCAACATGGAATCAATGAGACATGGCCGCTTCCTCCCCCCCCAAAGATCACACACTCTCACACACTATACTGCAATGCTATGTAGGTAGAACCTGGTGATACAATATGTTACAAATAAATGATTAATCAATGACCAGATAATACTTTCATGAACAATTTGAGTCCAGGAAAGACAGCCTGAGCTCGATCACTAAGATCACCCAGAGGAGTGCGGTCGGTTGTCCGCTGTGTTACAGAGCCCCAGCTGGCCGCACCAGAAGTTGGACATTTAGTGTTGCCCATTTCATGCTGCGGAACATTCTTCCAGTGCACATCTGACAGGCACCCTCCCTTTTGACTTTTATGTGTCTCTTGAAGATTTTTTTATACTAACTTGCCTATTTATTTATTTATTGTATTTATATACCACCCCATAGCCGAAGCTCTCTGGGCGGTTTACAATAACCTATGCACTGGTTTGAAATGTTGTTGCGCAGCCAGTTGCTTTCACAATTGTTCTGTATTGCTTTTAAAGGTTTTTTCCCTTCTGTACACCAGCCTGTTGTTTTGTGAGAGGTTTATTTATTTAATAAACAAATAAAGGAACTTACAGTATTTTTACATACAGGAAATTTGTTGTGTCACATTCCTTGTTAACCTAACAGGTGCTGTAATTGCTATAGCATTTGTTTTCAATGTGTGTATATTATAGAATATGGAAACATGTGTATCTTTTATACACAGACACATACGTATGCACACACAACATCTTTTGTGTATGCATATCGTATTTGATTTTCACCTCCTTAAAATAAAATAACCATAGTTGAAAAGGGGAGGACAGATTCCTTGAGCTGAGCTGCAGTGAGGAGGAACAGACGGCCATCAAGGCAGAAATGCGGAGCCTGTGGCCTGCCAGCTCTTTGTTGGACTTCAACTCCCATCGTTTGGCTGAATGGCCTGTAGCTCAGGGGTAGAGCATCTGCCTTGCGTGCAGAAGGTCTCAGTTCAATCCCCAATGGCATCTCCAGGTAGAGCTGGGAGAGTACCCAAGCTGAATCCCTGGAGAGCCACTGCCAGTCTGATTCAGTATAAGGCAGCTCCCTGTGTCCCCTACCTCTGACCACTGACCATCCCTGGGGGTAATAGGAGTCCCTTCTTCCTGCGCTTCCATAGGCAACACCTTCATGCCATGTTAGAAGCCCAAGCCCAAGCTCCACCCCACAGTATCTGCCAGCACCAACTAGGGAGGCCAAGAGAAAGCTTCCTGCCACGCCCCACTAGAATCTACTCCAGAGATGGCTAACGTGTGCCCTCCCGATGCTCCTGCACTACAACTCCCGTCATCCCTGATCTTTGGCCATTCCATCTGAGGTTCATGGGAACTGGAGGCACGGAGGAGAAGGCTATCAATAGCTACTGTGTTTCTCAATAACCACAGGAAGGGACAGTGCTCTTTCACTCAGGTCTTCCTGGCGGGCTTCTCATGGGCTTCTGGTCAGCCAAGGTGAGAACAGGATGCTGGATTATATGGGCCATGGGCTTATCCAGCAGGGCTCTTCTTGTGTTTTTATGTTCTTATGAGTTCAGCAACCTCTTTAGAGGGTCAGTAGTTAGCCTCCCCGACCTGTTCTATGACCTTTTTAAGAAGGCCCAGCCATGACCCTTCCCAGACACCAACACTTTTTAAAATCAGACATGATTTATTTATTTATTTATTACATTTTTATACCGCCCCATAGCCGAAGCTCTCTGGGCGGTTTACAACAATTAAACTGTTGAAACCGTTGTTGTGTAGGCTGGCTACCCATGACCCAAACTCTGTTTAATATTTATCATCATCATCATATCCATCCATTTATTGCAGTATAATCACTTGCTGCTATACAAATGAGGCCATATATCAAAGAAACAAATCTTATCTATTAATAAAAGTTTCATGAAAAAAACCATTTAAAAATATCAGATCTTGACCTCAGAAGAAAATAAGGATCTTAATCAGCCTTTGCTATCCTGATGCCCTCTAGAGGTCATCATCCTCAGCTACCACTGAGACAGCATACACACGTAACTAGTAGCCAACATTATTATTATTATTATTAAAAAAACAATATAAAGCTAACCCAAACAGAAAGTAACCCCCCCACACATACACACACAATACATGGATAAGATGGTGGAACAATTCACCTCCTAAAAGAGGCCAAAACGTCAAAAGGTCTCCAAGAACCCTCCAAATAGACAAATGCTTGGGAGAAGAGGAATGTTTTTGCCTGGTGCCTAATGATGGATAATGATGGTGTCAGGTGTGCCTCTCTGTTGAGAGCATGCCATAAGCGGGTGGCCACCACTGAGAAGGCCTGTTCTCGTGTCACCATCCTCCGTACCTCCCTCGGAGGAGGCACATAAATGAATTTGTTAAACCCCCTTTTACATTCATAGACAAGAGGGATAGCCACATGACGTGGCCGCCCAGAGCTCCTTCTGGAAGGAAGGGTGGGATAGAAATTAAATAAACCCTCCTCACATATTTCTTGAATTTGTGGAGCAGGGGTTTGCGTGTCAACTGAATGCTTTCCTATTACCGTATAAGATCTGCTTGTTTGCATATTATGGGTTGAATCCAGGCTAAGTTAACTGCCCCACTGAAAATCTATGGGGAAAGTTAGTCATGGTTAACTTAAGTTTCAATGGGACCTGATTACTTTAGTATAGACCCAACCCCATGTCTAGCCAACCTTTCCCAGTGTCCTTTACAAGCCTTGTTTACTTTTCTCAGCATCGTGGGGAACCGCCTGAGCAAGGCTGGGAGAGAAGTACTCTCTGAGCTGAGTCGCAGGAAACCTGAGCTCAAGATCATAAGCAGTTTCCTATCCGACATGGGATTGCTACAGGCATATTTGGACTGGGTGGAAGAGAATTCAGAGCTTGGAAAAGTTACTTTTTTGAACTACAACTCCCATCAGCCCCAGCCAGCATGTGCTGGCTGGGGCTGATGGGAGTTGTAGTTCAAAAAAGTAACTTTTCCAAGCTCTGAAGAGATCAAAGCGGACCCAGAACAGATGGAGTCGGTCAAGAACGCTGATGCCTTGCGCTCAGTCCTGGAAGTTTTGGTGGAAACAGACGATCCGGGAGCCAGCCAGGAAGCTCAAGAAAGAGCCCAGCAACTGAAGAAGCAGATCAGTGCCCTCCTAGGGGAGGAGAAAGGAAGAGAAAATGGGACCCCATGATGTCTACTTGGCTTAATTTGACCTGCAAATCGAGGCACCTTCTTGGAGGTCAAAAGGCACCACCTCAGTGGAGAAGTTCATTCCTTAATGTGTCTGAGGGCCCCTCCAGACTGGTGTGCTTTTTATGGGTATATTCCGCAACATGGCACTGACACAATAATAGTGTAGAAATGGTGGGTTTATGCTGGACCGCCAACACAATGTTCAGCTTTATTTGTTGTTCGGCGACGCTTCCTCAGCATTACTGCATTATTGCCCTCCGGAGGGGCACTCTTGTGCTACAGCCTGACAAAGGCGGGACTGAAAAAAACAACATCTGGAACATTTGTGATAGGACAAGTTACAGCATTTCAGCAGGAAGCTACAGGACTTGCACTGATTGGAAACAGAGAAATTGACCACCCCTAAACATTTGCAGGTGCAAATAATGAGAACACATATAACCGCCTGATACTATCATGAGCACAAATCATCACGAATGCATAGTTCATGCCCGGAGGGGCCCTCAGCCGAGCCACACTTTCTCCGCATAGAGCGTCCTCAGACTGAGGCCCATCTGCACTACACATTTAAAGCAGTATCATGTCCCTTTAGACCAGCCTTTCCCAACCAGTGTGCCTCCAGATGTTGTTGGACCACAACTCCCATCAGCCTCAGCCAGCATGGCTGAGGCTGATGGGAGTTGTGGTCCAACAACATCTGGAGGCACACTGGTTGGGAAAGGCTGCTTTAGACAATCAGAGCTTCTTCCAAAGAATCCTGGGAACTATAGTTCGCTAAGGGTGCTGAGGGTCATTAGGTGACCCCTGTTCCTTCTACAGAGCAACAGTTCCTAGAGTTCCCTGGGAAGAGGGATTGACTGTTAAACCACTCTGAGAATGTGTCATTACATTTGAACAACACACACATACACACACCAAACAAATATATTACCAGAAGGCACATCAGGCATGATGTAGGAGATCTGTAATCAGGACTGCTGAAAAACGTTTATGCTAAAGCAACTGCTCTAATTTTGATTATAGCAGTGGTACATGGGGAGTTTGCCACCATGCAATTTTTTCCCCAGTTTACGTGACATACTGATCTAAGGCCCCATCTGCACTATGCATTCAAAGCAGTATCATACTGCTTTAAACAATTGTGGCTTTCCCCCAAGAATCATGGTAAATGTAGTTTGTTAAGGGTGCTGAGAGCTGTTAGGAGACCCTTATTTCCCCCTCAGTGTTACAATTCCCAGAATTCCCTGAGAAGAGGGATTGATTGTTAAATCACATGGTAAACTGTGTCTGGGTAAATCACAGGATTTAAATTTTACCCACTATCTCTGCCCCGATCACTACCGTGCTGAAGAAAACTGTGTACAAACCATCCATTTAAAGCAGGGGTTCCCAAACTCACCCCTCCCCGTGGATCATGTTAAAATTGCTGAGGGTCTTGGCGGGCCACTTAAAGATTTCTCTGCCTCTTGTAGCAATTGTAATGTGCTATGCTAGGCACTGTATGATTTTTAGTTGTATTTTTCTTGATCCTTTCATTTCCTATGTATTGTATTCCATACAATTCAAACTGTAATAAAATACAGTACAATATAAGAAATAAAAGAAGCGATTAAAATAAATTAAAAATCAATGTGAATATTTAATGTGATGGATGTGCTCTCTCCTGTCTTCAACTGCAGATCCACAGGCATGTCACTGGCTACCTGAACGAAACTCACGACCACTGATCACAGTTTGGGAATGTCTTATTTAAAGGACATTGAAAGTATATAACCACCACCACCCTGTCCCAACCAGTCCTGGGATCCATAATTTAATCCTCACAGAGTTTTAGTTCCCCAAATCCTTAACAAGCAACACTGCCCAAGATTCTGTTGGGGAAGGAAGGAATGTGCTTTTGTCATAAATGAATGGCATGCGGTGTGTGTATGCAGCCATGAAGGAAATCTCTCTAATCCAAGGTGAAAAAGAAAAGGAAAAGAATTGTCACTTTTCCCCAACCCTCCCAAAGGGGGCTCCTAAACCTTTTGTAGCAGTGCTTTTCGGCCACTCTACCTCACTCATTCACTCCCTCTCCCTCCCTCCCTCTCTCTCTCTTTCTCACACACACACTCCCAATCCCTGCCTTTTTTATGCTGGGGGAAAAGTCCCTCCAAGCATGAAATTGCAGGAATGGGAGAAAAGGTCAAAGTCAACCTACTAAACTTCAGCTTGTTATGCAGCTTTAAAAGGCACAAGAGCCTTGTTTACCAAGGGGGGGGAGTGCGGGGGCTGGCCTATCATCATCATCATCAAACAGGATTTATTAACGGAATAAATTTAATTTTCCATAACTTAGTAATAACTGAAAATACAATCAGTAAATAGGGAAGGGAAAAATTATATAGATTTCTGTGCATTTTAAAGGAAAGAAAGGGGGGAAATCACATTTTTATATAAATAAAGATATTTCTCTTTTTCATATTATTTTCTTTTTCCTTTTATAGTAATATATATAAAGAATATGGATAAATATTATCTTGGATCTTGTTCCAAAACATAATAAATAAAGACCACAGTTCTACAAATCTATTTACTCTTTTTTTTCTCTTCTAAGGTATGTTAATTTTATGATTAATATTGTCTCCCAGACTTTATTAAACCAATCCAAGATTAACAGAGCTTCTTTTCCCCCCATACCTATTGTCATTTTTGTTACTATATTATTATTTAGTCTTCATCATCGTAGTAGCATTGGGTTGCCAGGGGTGTAGTCATCTGGGGTTTCAGACACCTTAATTTTGTATCTCCATCATCCTATGAGCAAATCAGCATAAAAGGGGAGCGTATTAGCCACTGAAAAGTCTTCTAACATGCTTCCTTGTCTTTTCCTGCTGATTGGAGAGTGAAGGGAGGTGAGCAGCTAACACTCTCTTTTCACCTGCTTGGCTCCTGTGTTGTTAGGAGAGAAGGTATTAACAAGGATCTCATTCTCAACCCCGCAGCAAAAACAAGGGGGGTAGGGGCGTGGCTGTGACTATCATGAAGGGACCCTGAATTTGCCGCTACAGCACTGTATTCAAGTGTAGGCCCACTGAAATGATGGACCCTAAGTTAATTATGGCTATTAAGTTAAATGGGTCTACTTTGAATAGGGCTAGCACTGAATACCACCCATAGTTAATTGTCATTGCTATTAGTATTGTGGTTAATAAGAACTATTACTACTAGCAGTATTACTGTAGCAGTTGATTATCATCATCAGTATTCCTCCCCTCCTGATCTTCAGGCTTCGTTCTTATCTTTTTTTTGCTATTCCTCCAATCACACAGCGTAAGGTGAAGCTCCGCCCCTTCTGCTAGCTTTATAGACCCCTCCCCTCGCTAGGCTCCTCCCAGCACTCCACTTCTTTTTCTTGTTTGTAAACAAAGCCTCTGGGTTCCACCCTCCGGCTGGAGCCGCGCCTATAGCCATCTTTAGGGCTAATGCGCATGCGTTGTGTACCCCTTCCTCGTGCGACAGTTGCTGCTTTGGCCGCGTGGAAAACAACGGAAAAAGAGCGTGAGAGGGCAAAGCGGATCGCAGGTAAAACACACGGATGTTTCTCTTTCCTGTCCCCACGATTGTGTGCGCCATCTGTAGACTGCAATGAAGGAAGCTGCGCTAAACCGATTTATATCCCTAAGTGCCCAAGCAGGCTACCTTCTTTAAAAAAAGAAAATCCGCTCCAAAACCCCTTCATTTTATAGGCAGAACTCCTTCCTTTGCCCCAGTGTGAACCGAGGTGGGATTCCTCTTTCCTCAGGAAGCCCCTCGGTCAAATCGGATCTGATGTGGGGCACCTTGCTCCAGCGCCCCAGTTGCGAACTCGAATGCAAAATTATAACGAACAACTCTATAGATTACTCTTCTGTATGCAGGCTAAATATACTTCCCCAGGGAATAAGTCCCTGCATAGGATTGCGCTGTAAGGCAGCGGGGGAGTTGGTCAGGTTCCAACTTGCTTGCAAAGCCATGTGCTGTGAATTGGGAGGGGCTTCCCCTGAGTCCCACATCTGTGGGGGCTGCTTATAAATTCAGATGTTAACAGAAAGAGCCACTGTGCACATGCAAAGATGTTTTCTTTACTGTTGGTTTCTATACTGTTAGCTCTGGATGGTTAAAAATGTTTTTACTATATATGTGTGTTTATATAATATATACAGTATGTGTGTGTGTTTATTTATAGTGCCTCCTAAAAATAATTTGGTGATATCTGAATGTAATCCAAAGCATCATAATGAGTTTACATGTGATCCCATCAAACTGAATCCATGAACCTGTATCAAACACATTGAGTTAAGGTGGCGTTTCCCAAACTCTGGTCTGCAGACCACCAGTGGCTCATCAGCTTCCTTCAAGTGGGGTGTTAGTGGATTTGTAGTTGAAGATGGGAGATGGCACATCTGTTGCATTACATATTCATATTGATTTTTAATTGCATTTGTATTGCCTGTTTTATTTCATGTATGTTTTATTTTACTGTACAGTATCACAATTTTAATTCCATAGAATTCAAATTGTAATACAGTAAAATACAATATATATCAGAAATAAAAGAAGCAATAAAATACAGTTAAAATATGCAGCACCTAGCACAGCACATTATAATAGCTATAACAGGCAGAAGAATCATGAAGTGGGTCTGCCAAGACCCTCACCAATTTTCAAGTGGTCCTTGCGGGGGGGGGAGTTTGGGAACCAAGTTAAGGTAACATTTCCATCTTTGCCAGATCAAAATGTCTTTGCTCATAGAGCACAAATACAGTAAAAGGTTCTAGTAGTCTTTTACTTTCTGTTTCTCTGTGTGCAGGGAGTCAAACACAATTTCCCTCCTCTGTTGCAAACTGAAATTATATGACTTCATACAGGGTGATTTATTGTCATGTGCAGAGCTATGCTTACAGTGCAATCCTTTGCATGTCTCCTCAGGAGCAAGTTCCATCGAGCTCAGTGGGGGTTCCGTGCAAATAAGTGGGTATGTCATGGCAGCCTTGCTTGTCCTTATAGGAAAAGGAAATGGATTGCCTTCAAGTCGATCTCGACTTATGGCGACCCTATGAATAGGGTTTTCATGGTAAGTGGTATTCAGAGCGGGGTTACCATTGCCTTCCTCTGAGGCTGAGTGGCAGTGACTGGCCCAAGGTCAGGTGGCTAATCTTTTTTTTTTTTTGAGCCAACCTTTGTGAGGGTGCATGCTAGCGGTGGGTGAGACTGGAAGAGCCCCACACATGCACACACTCATGCACACACAGCTCCCCCAGCTCATCCATGCAAATCTGTCAGGGGTAGTAGTGATTGCCCACCTCCAGCTTATTAGATCGGTCTGAACGTTGGGAGGACAATTTCTCCTCCCAATCAGGGTCCTGATCTCCACCCACCCCAGCACTCTCTGCTTAAACTTTTTTCATTTGGGGGCCACCACCAAAATTGGTGGTGCTTGTGGGGACATGAAAATGTCCTTGAGGTTCCAAATTAGGCTCTGAACCTGGGGGTTAGCCACTTCTGTTTTATACTTTCCTACCTCAGGAGATTGGGGTGAGGGGAATGGTCATAAAGATCTTCTGAGGTAGGACTTTTCTCAGGTAGAACATTGTATTGCTGCCATAGAAAATAATACCTAGAAAATAATGAGACACTTGTTTTATTCTTTGTTCTGCAGTTTCTTCATTCCAGCTACCAGTGCCAGCATCGCACAGGAGGCCCCCATGGCTCAGAATCACCAAGCCAATAGCAGTTCTCCTGAGAGGAGACCAGTCCTGGTGTCATCTGGTTCATCCTCCAGTGAGCTCTCCTCATCTGGGCCTACCAACCTGCAGCCCTTCTCCCTGGGCCGTGTGTCATCCTCCTCTTCAAGCAATCTCTCCTCCATCACGGTGCCTGTGCGCTTGGATGTCCTCTACTTCCTCCTCAACAGCGCTGCCAAAGGAGCACAGTATGCTCTGCGTCCAACACCCATTCATGGTGGACAGGGGTCTTTCGCCATGTGCCATTGTCCGGCTGCTCATAGCACAGTGAGCTGCTGCCACTCGAGTTGCCACAGCGTGCCGAGCAGTGCTGGCATCCAGCCACAGCCGGGCGGAGTCCACCAACAGGGAGCACCTTATGGAGGTTATGGTGGCTGTGGAGGGCTGAATAGCGGAGTCAGAGAGCGTCAAAATGATGGATGCCATTGGACCAGTGTGGCCCAACGAGGTGATGGAAAGAGCTGGTCTGACTGTAGCCCATCCCACTTGGCAGGGGGTTGGAAGAGAACTCAGTCCCCAATGGGCTGGAAGGAGAACCAAAGAGGAGGAGGAGGAGGAGGAGGAGACCGTGCTACTGGGGGTAGTTGGCAAGGCAAGCAGCAGAATTTCAGAAGGTTCTGGGGTGACCGGAGGCAAGGCACTGTTGAGTCGAGCTCTTGGAAGTCAGGCTTGCAAGGCTGGAGGAGAGAAGGGTCTCCTTTCAGGTCAAGCACCAGCAACGGTAAAAGTAACCCAGAAGGGAGCCATTGGCAGAGTTCCAGGGAAGCCCCCGAAGCAAAAAGGAGTTTGGATGGTGCCACCGGGAAGGGATGGCAGAAAACTCAAGGAACTGGAGAATCTGCTAGCTTTGTAGGCAAGGCTAAAGATGCTGGACTGGCCAAAACAGCAGCTCAGGAGAGCGGAGAAGACTGGGAGGTGGATTATGAGAGTGGGCAATCGGTTGTCCCTGCTACGGGGAGTGTTCCCTGCACTCCCCACCAGAATGACCATTCCAACACTTCCGAAGCAAGTGAAGATTGGGAAAGGGAATGTGCTTCGTCTGCTGATCCTCCCAAACTGAGGCTGTTGACCTCTCCTCTTCCAGAGTCGGCTTCCAACGACCAGGGAGTAACTGCTGCAGATTGGAGCAAGAACGGCGGGTTTGTCAGATACCTGAAGAACCTTTATACTGACCTGCCGGGGAAGTCCAGCTCTGAAGGCTCCATGGATCTGTCCATTGACACCGAAGTGAAGCCATCCGAACCAGATGAGGAGGAGCAGTCCCTAGAGAATGCCGCTGTTGCGGAATCTAAATCTTGAGAGAGAAGAGCGAAACCACACGATTTGGCTGGGAAGGGGTTGAGAGAAGAGATTGATTGCCAGAAATACAGATCAGCAGCATGGAGAGTCTCTGTATGATGGCAGCCACTGACAGCCCTAATTCAGGTGTTGTTGCAAACTAGAAATTCCATACCTAGGTTGGAGTGCTGGGATGAGTGCCTTAAGGATATCTGTCACCCTCAGAGTTCAAGGACAACTGTCTGCAGTAGCAAAGTCTCCTGTACTTACGAAGTCTCTTTCATGATGTAGCAGACTTCTACATTGCACAGGGAGCCTAAGCAAGTAGGCCCTGCTTCACACAGGCTGCATGCACACCACGCATTTAAAGCACATGGCTTCCCCCAAAGAATCCTGGTATTTTTTTACCCTTCACGGAACTATATTTTCCAGCACCCTTGACAAACTGCAGTTCCTGGGATTTTTTGGTGGCGGTCTGGTGGTTTTAAATACAAGATGTGTACGCAGCCACACTTGCTCTTGAAACTTGCAGCTTGTCCCTGTGCTTCCCCCACCCCACTCCAGCACACATGGGATTTCCAGTTTGCAGTAACACCTGAATAGGATGGATGTGTTTAGTTGTTCTAAACAATAATAGTTGGGGTGGGTAGGTGCCAGTGGCCAAAGATGCCATTTTTGGTGGCATTCGCTGAACAGTTGTAATATGTGCTCTGTTCCTCTGTCGATGGTGTGCTATTGTAGTCAATTTGAAAAAGACAACTGTTTGTTTCAGCAAATGGATGGCATGGTTTGCAAGCCATTGAAGACAAAAGAATTTGGATGGATGCCTGTGCAATCCATGGCAGGAATTTTACTGCAGTATTTCTTTTTGACGGGTGTGGGCGTGCATTTGATCTTAACTATGAAGGGTTAAGCTTTTGGTTCTGTTTGTATTTAATATGAGAACAAGTTACATTTTGAAGGCGAAGGGAGAAGCACACACACACAAATCTTCTAAACGTTGGTTGATTCAGTCGTTGATATATGTAGCAGTTATGTTAAAGTGAACTAGGTGTTTTGCAGAAGTTAATTATCATTGTAATATTTTGATAAAGAAATCCAGAACTGGAAAGCTCAGAGGGTGAGACTGCATGCAGATAAACCACGTGATGCAGAGATCCTGAGAGTACCATTTCAGACTCTACATGGGGGAATCATGTTTGAATGCTTCTCCATGTAAAAACTGAAAGGAAATTCCTTCCTGTGGAAACTCTCTCATGTGGTGGCCTTTATGTAGGGAGACTTACTTTATGTGGAAGAAGCATTCAGACATGAAGTTTGTTGCCTACACTCTGAAATGGTATCATCCCAGGAGTACTACATTGCACTATTTGTCTGCACGTGTATATCAGCTCTAAGATGATGATGTTTGGTGTAGCTGGCAAATCTAGGTGCATTAACCTAGCAATCTAAAAAACTTGGGGTTTATGTTGGGGATTTCTGTAAAGATTTTTTTTAAAATCCCTATACTTCTAATGTAGTGAACCTGGCTTGCTTTGAAAGGTCCAAGATAAATACCACTGTGGTGAGTTTGGAATGTATGTTACATCATCATTTTCAACTTAACTTTTCTGTGGGCTCAGCCTTTTATCCCCTTCAAGCCATGTACACCAAGATGGTTGTTTGTTTAATTACAAATGTGTAAAATCACATTTTTCTGTAAACTTACTGCAATAAAGATAAAGTTGGCGTCACTTTGTAGCAGTGTGGGCTGTTTTCAACATAGCAGCTGCGGCTGTATTTTTCCCCTCCTGAGTGTGCTTGGCCAGAGGGGTCATTTTTTTTTATTGGAATAAAGATGCAAGAGCATGGACAAAAGATGTGGAGACAACAGAGTAAGGCTGTATGTCATGGATGCATGCTGACTTGGGAGTTGATACCACTGAATTCGGAGGAATTGCTGAGTATCAAGCAAAGTGTCTATTTGTTTAATCCAGTGCTTTCTCAGGCTGTGTTCTAGGGAACCCAGGAAGATTATCAAAGATTCCTCATTCGAGAAGTTTGGGAATGGGGGCCAAGTTCTTCTTTTAAAGGCCCAATGTAGGGGCAGCCACATCCTGGCCCCTCTACAATTCCCCCTGGCAGTGACAGAATTTCATCAAGCCCTGTTGCTCAAAAGGGAGCTTGTTCTGTGTTCATTCATGGTACCTGGTGGTGGCATCTGGACGACGTTATTTCAAAAGGTCTAAAGAAAAAAAAGGGTTTGTGGAGGTAGCGTGCAACCCTTGGGCCACCTCCTAAGTAGTAATTTGAACTGTTTTAAACCCAGAGACCCTCATAATGGAATCTGCTGGATTGTGAAATAGGAGATAGGTCCAATCCATGTCATGGTCCACCCAGATCTGGTCAGGTGAGTTTGCTGTGGAGTCTAAGTAAGATCAATTCCTCCATCCCTTGATGGCTGGTGGCTCAGTGGCAGCAGCTGCTGGGAGCACCTTGAAAGTTTGGACTAAAACCCGGAGCAGATTCCATTGCCCCACTGACATGGAGCCACAAGCCACCTCTGCCATCCCTATTAGAGCGTCAGATGTGGATTGGAGAGACTTATTCAGATATCTAGTTAGCTGAAGCTCACTGGGTAACAGTCTTGGCCAATCCTTCATAAGAACATAAGAACAGCCTGCTGGATCAGGCCAGTGGCCCATCTAGTCCAGCATCCTGTTCTCACAGTGGCCAACCAGGTGCCTGGGGGAAGCCTGCAAGCAGGACCCGAGTGCAAGAACACTCTCCCCTCCTGAGGCTTCCGGCAACTGGTTTTCAGAAGCATGCTGCCTCTGACTAGGGTGGCAGAGCATAGCCATCATGGCTAGTAGTGTAATTTGCAGAGTATTTGTGATGATAAATGGACTGGTGGATGAATATATACACCACCCTGAGTTCTTTGGATGGAAGGTGGGATATAAATTAAGATTTTATTTATTTATTAAATTTGTGTCCCGCTCTTCCTCTCAAGGGAACCCAGGGGAACAACCGTCAAAATGTTAAAGCAATACAATTAAAAACAAACATTAAACCAACTGCAACAATCAAACATTTAAAAGCAATCACATACACTCATAGCTGCACATTTCAAGATTTTTTTTTTCTGGAGGTAATCCTACCCTTATTCAGTGCTGAAACTTGCAGCTACGGCATCCCTGACAAATAGCTGGCTAGCTGTGGTCAGAGGCAATATGCCTCCCAATACCAGTTGATCAAAACTGTAGGAGGGGAGAGTGCTGTTACACTCAGGTCCTGACTGGGCTTCCCATAGGCATCTGGTTGGCCACTATGAGAACAGGATGCTGAACTAGATGGACCATTGGCCTGATCCAGTTGGGCTTTTCTTACGTTCTTACCAAGCCTTTGTTTAAATACCCCACACCTCCAGCGTGACAGCTCCTTGACGGTTTGGGCTGAAACCCGGAGCAGATTCTACTGCCCCACTGACATGGAGCCACCAACTGCTGCTGCTCCTGTCCTGATGCAGTTTGTTCTACTGTGAACCAGCTCTCAGTGTTAGGAAGCTTCTCCTAATGTTCAACCAAAATCTGCTTCCCTATAATTTCCACCCATTGATATGAACTGAATTGAATTTCTTCCTCATCCCCTATTCTAATCTAGAGTGGCGATAGACTGCAGACAGACTTGATTTTTTAGTGGGTTGAGTTTGCGGTCCATTGTCAAAACGTTCCAATGAAATATAAATTGCTGGTTCCCCCTTGCAGCACTGCATCTTAAAACATTTAGATTTCGCTCTTAATATTCGTTTACTTTCAGCATTGATGACGGAGTGTATCAGCCTTGTACTTCATTGATACACGGTCACAGACCTGCTCAAATAAAATAATCAATAAAACATCAAAACAGTTAAAATACAGAAATGTAAAAATACAACATAGAAGAAATAACGGTTAAGAAAAAAAATTCTCAGCTGATTTTTTGATATACTCTTTTGTCTCCTAACAAATATTCAAGGTGGTTTATAGTGAAAATCAGACACTACAAAATGATTTTCAACATTCATTAAAGCCAAGAGGCAATCTTAGCAAAAAGTAAAAAAGCTATAGCGGTCAGGATACGCGGGGTCATTTACAAATGCTTGCTGAAATAAAAGTCTCGATGCCCATTTTGCACCCTCAGGCCATGAGGGGCAAACACAAGGACCTACCACCACATTTTCTGATGCATTTAGGAGGTGGTTTGGGGATTGGGGTTAGTACTGTAGGACATCAGCCAATTCCTTTCTATTGTGGCAGAGTGAAGGAGACAGATTTAGGTTTAAACATGAAATCCTTACAAAGGCTGCAATGTAACACTGTCTAGGGAACTTATAGTGGAATCTCCTGCCTTGCAGACATGGAAGTGATGCTCGCCATATCTCAACCTAGCCTACCTCAAACGATGTGATAAGGCTAAGATTGTTTAATTCCACATTTGCCATCCTGAGTGTCATGGAGGGAAGAGGGAAGGGCAGGATTCCACAGGTGGGATGGTTTAGGTGAGACTACTGATGGAGGGAGGGTTCAGTCCCTCCGTTTGCCTGCCCATGCTTCACTTCAAATATCTATTCCCCCATACCCTGTGAGTTTTGTATAGGAGTAGTGGGGAACCTGTGATCCACCAAATGTTGTTGGGACTCCAATTCCCATCAGCCCTAGCCAGCATAGCCAATTGTCGGGGATGATGGGAGATGAAGCCGTCTGGAGGGCCATAGGTTCCCAGCCCAATTTAGGGTTTGTATTACGACCTCATGAACACAGCTAATCAATACAATTGATCAGGCACTAATATATATCCAAGAAGCCCAAGATTTAATTAGCCAACAAATGGGTTTTTTCCTTGATTTCAGAGATTGCTGCTTCATTTGAGCAGTCTATACAGGGGAAGAATGGTTAACATCAGAGAGATGACCCCCACAAACCTGAGCCCAGGGGTGTGCATCACAGAACTAGCCCAAGAGCTCTTTAAACAGTACGCTGTGCAGATGCATCAAATGTGTGTATCGTACAGGTAGAGGGAGCTAGAATTGGCTGGAGTGCCCTGCTGAGTATCAGGTTTGCCCCATGTAATGTATGAATGAGCACTCACGGCTCTTTTCACAACTTTTATGTTGTGATGTAGGACCAAAGAAGGAGACCTGGTGAGCAACATGATTCAATGCTGGAAGGATCTCAAGGCAGACGTGGAACAAGTCGAGAGACAGACATGGCCATCCCCTGTGAATTGCCCTCAACTTTTGGTAAACTGCCTCTGACCATGGAGGTTCCATTCCTAGTTAGTATGGCCTCCATTCATTCCTGGCTTGTGAGCCCTCCAGAGGCATCTGGCTGACCTCTGTTGGAAGCAGACTGCTGGAACGAGATGGACCCAGCTTCATCCAACCCAGCAAAGCTTTTCTTATGCTGTTTAAAACTTTGCCAGTTGAATTTCTGCCAGTCTTGCAACCTCAAGAGTCCTGCTAGAAGCAAAAGAAAAAAGAAAGAAAAGCTTCCCACATTTATCTCCACTGAGATCTCTGTTTTTTAAGGGGCTCTAGTGAAGTTAACCCTTTTATTGTTTTCGTTGACAGGGCTCTTGTACATTTAACCAACAGCTTTGTCAATTAGCCCAGGAGGCCTGCCGGTGGGGGGGGAGTGGCACCTCCAGAAATCCTGAAATATGAGAATGAATTCAGCAAAAGGGAGATGAGTGGTTGAGCTGAGAGGATGTGGTGATGGCCTAAGAGTCTTAGGGCCAAGCTAGATAAGACACAATTTACACAATTAGCATGGAAATGGGGCAATTATTATTGGTGGGGCACAGATCAAGACTGGGACCCTGGAGGTAGGAGGTATAACCCTTTGCCCCCTGCTGTGGTCCTGATTCTGACTGAGGGGGGCACTCCTGCTGATTATGTTTATTGCTCAATCAGCCGCTGCAGAGAGGACTAGTTCAGTCTCCCAG
Source organism: Rhineura floridana (assembly GCF_030035675.1). Classification (NCBI taxonomy): domain Eukaryota; kingdom Metazoa; phylum Chordata; class Lepidosauria; order Squamata; family Rhineuridae; genus Rhineura; species Rhineura floridana. The sequence goes on along the minus strand of NC_084488.1, from coordinate 273,335 downwards.
CATTCTCCAACTGACATAACCAACATAGGACTACCCCATTAGTGCATTTGTGCTGGCTGAGCTGGGCCTTCCTGAGTAGTCACAAAATACTCATCTACATCAGCTCTCGTGCATAAAAGGGATCTGCGCCCAGCTCAAGCACTGAATTCCTCCTGTCTAAATCAGAAGGGCGTGAGCACAGCTCCTTTCAAGACCGAGGACTGGTAAAAAGAAGGGAGGAAAAGATTAAACTTCTGTGCATATACCTTCAGGTGTAGTAAGATTTCTGTTGCTGGAGAAAGGAAACCTCTGTGTTAAGTGGGAGGAGAAGACTGAGGCCAAAAGCACCTTAGAGCTGATCTGCAAAGTGGATTTCACTAAAGCTCCTAACTCCAGCCGTGGGAGAGGAAGGGGCAAAGACACCTCCCAAGGCCAAGTTAGAGGATGACAATTTCACACTTGGTGAGAAATCCTATAGAGCTAAATCATAAATCCTGAGCATGAGAAAAATCACACGACCCAAATCTTTGCAGAAGCAGGAGCAGGATTCGGGGATCTGGTGGGCTACTGATGCCAGGGTGGGGAACCCAGGGGCTGGATGCAGTCCTCCAGACCTCGCTCTCTGGCCCTTGCAACTCTCTCCTGGTTCTGCCTGCTGGAAGGTGGCGTTGAACTCTTGCTCTCCAGGACGGAGGATCAAAAGCTGTGTGTGGAGAAATGAGCCTACTGAACAAAGGCTCACTTTTGCCTCTGGCCCTACGCACCACTGGAACGCGGCCCCTGGAAGGTTCCCCAGATCAGAAAGTGGCCCTCAGCCTGAAAAATGTTCCCCATGCCTGCTTTTTAGCATGGTTCGCTGTTGATACATGGATAACTGCTGGGAAATGGTTAGTGGGTGGGCATTTGGGGCTCCCTTCTGCAACGGGCAGGTGCCCTCTTTGTTCCAGAGATACCTTTCTAGTAATCTACACTGAATACGTGTCTCTGGACTTAAAACAAACAATACAGCCCGGCCTGCATTTTCACTGTTCCTGTTGGGGAACACACATTCCTGTTTCTTCTAACCAGACCAGTCGCTGTCGCCAAGTGTTCATCCTCCACCAGCCTCCTCTGTTGGCATCTGCAGGTCGACCCAGTCACTGAGCGGGATGGAAAATCTGCTGGAGATGTTTTAAAGAGAACGGAACAAAGGCAGCTGGGTGCTGACCTGCATAGTAAGCAACATTTCCCAGCCTCTTGCGGACTGTTTTTGAACCACTCCTAATTATTGTGTCACTAAAAGCCAATTTGCACCCAGGCAGATTGACATCTGTTTGTCGGCAGCAGTTGCCTTTCCTGGCATAATTGAAATTATTGTTTTTAGCGTACATTGTCAGGGAAAATGACATTCTTGCTGATATGACAGAAGTGACTTGTATTCACTGCAGGGCTAAACAGATATTGTCAGGTGCAAGATGCCAAGTTGTTCTCCTCTTTCAGGCAGAAATATCTCATTATCGCTAACTGTAATGATGATGGCAGAGAGGCATTTGGATACCAGGGGATGGCAAGGGGACTTTGCATGCCCATCAAAGCTCAACAGAGCCAGGTGGAGGGCACCCTAACTGGATGTTCCGCATGCCCCAGTTCTGTGAGCGAAAAGAGGTTCCAGCACTTACCCTTGGAATGAGGTACCTGAGACATCAGGCATTTTGTAATATTTTTAGGGTTGCCAACATGGAGCCTGTGGTCACCAGTGTGCCTCCCAGTACCTCCAGTGGTGCCTGCAAAGGTCTCAGTGAATATCTCCTCAAAAATCCACAATACCCAAGAGACTGTTTGCTGTTATTTGTTTTCTTTATTTATTGAATATATCTGTATACTGCTTAAGACAGTCTGTGAGAGGTTTGCAAGATAATAAAATAATTATATTTAGTAAACAGTGAAACTGGGCAACCACAATAGAACCCAATACAGTTTGTTTGTTTCTTTCTTTCCCACCCTTCCTCCCAGTAGGAGCCCAGGGCAGGAAACAAAAACACTAAGAACACTCTAAAACATCATAAAAAAGACTTTAAAACTTATTACAACAAAACATCTTTAAAAATATATTAAAACAAGACACCTTGAAAAACATATTCTTTTAAAAAGCTTTAAAAACATCTTACAAAGTAATTCCAACACAGACAGTCTCTACTTAAAAGGCTTGTTGAAAGAGGAAGGTCCTCAGTAGGCACCAAAAAGATAACAGAGATGGCGCCTGTCTAATAGTTAAGCGGAGGGAATTTCAAAGGGTAGGTGCCACTAAACTAAAGGTCTGCTTCCTATGTTGTGATGAGACAGTATCTGCAGGAGGCCCTCCCCTGCAGAGCACAGTGATCGACTGGGTATATAAGGGGTAAGATGATCTTTCAGGTATCCTGGTCCTAAGATGTATAGGGCTTTGTACACCGAAACTAAAACCTTGAACTTGGCCTCGTAGCAAATGGGCAGCCAATGCAATTCTTTCAACAGTGGGGTTACATGTTGGCGATACCCTGCCCCAGTGAGCAGGCACACAGCCATATTTTGCACCAGCTGAAATTTCCTGAACAACCTCAAGGGCAGCCCCACATAGAACACATTACAGTAATCCAGCCTGGAGGTTACCAGTGCATGGACAACAGTGGTCAGGCTATCCTAGTCCAGAAATGGCCGCAGCTGTTTTACCAACCAAAGCTGGTAAAAGGCACTCCTAGACACTGAGGTCACCTGGGCCTCTAGTGACAAAAATGGATCCAGGAGCACCCCCAGACTATGGACCTGCTCTTTCAGAGGGAGTACAACCCCATCCAAGCAACTGACCAATTATCCAAACTAGGAACCACCCACTGTCTTGGTAGGATTCAGACTCAATTTATTAGCCCTCATCCAGCCCACCACTGAGTCCACGCAGTGGTCCAGGGCTTACACGGCCTCTCCTGATTCAGATGTTACAGAGAAATAGAGCTGGGTATCATCAGCATACAGCTGACACCTTACCCCAAATCTCCTGATGACCGCTCCCAAGGGCTTCATATAGATGTTAAACAGCATGGGAGACAAGATGGTACCCTACGGCACCCCATAGCACAACTGACAGGGCTGAAAGACAATCACCCAGTGCTATTCTCTGAAAATGACCCTGGAAGCAGGATCAGAACCACTGTAAAACAGTGCCTCCAATACCCATCTCACCAAGTCGGGCCAGAAGGATGCCATGGCCAATAGTATCAAAAGCCACCAAGAGATCAAGTCAGAATAACAGGGTTGCACTCCCCCTGTCCTTCTCCTGATAAAGGTCATCCATCAAGGCGACCAAGGCTGATTCAGTCCCATAACCAGGCCTGAACCCAGATTGGAATGGGTCAAGATAATCTGTTTCATCCAAGAGTACTTGCAATTGGTGCACCACAACCCTCTCAATCACCTTCCCTAAGAAGGGGATATTTGTGACCGGGTGGTAGTTGTCTCAAACCAATGGGTCCAGGATGGGCTTTTTCAGGAGCAGTCGGATCACCTCCCCTTTCAGGGTGGCTGGAACCACTACTTCGTGCAATGATACATTGACCACACCCTCGTTCCACTCGGTCATACCCCCTTGGCAAGCTTTAATAAACCAAGAAGGGCAATACCTTGTCCACATCATCATGCTAAATCAACTGACACCATTCCCAAGAAGTTGCAACAGATGTTGCACTGGACACCTCATTGGGGACTACAATAGATGTGGATGGGGCATCAAGATTGCTACGGAGGCAAGCAACTTTACCCTCAACGTGCCTTGCAAACAACTCACAGTGGGCCTCCAAAGGGTCTAAAAATCCATTTCTTGATGTTGATGTCAACAGACCCCTGACAATATGGGAAAGCTCCACTGGACAGCTACTTGAGGATGTGATGGTGGCAGAGAAGTGGGCCTTCTTTGCCGCCGTCACTGCCACACAGGAGGCATGGCTATGGTGTCTTACTCGTGCCCAACCAGCCTCACAGCAATTCCTGCTCAGTTCTTGTCCAAACTGGCTCAGCCCCTCCTACTTTGGAATCCATTATGCCACACCCCTACAGCAGCCATTTTGTGACTGGCAGCCACAGTACTTTCTCAAAGTTCCAAATGTGCCCCCTGCCCTCAAAAGGCTGGCAACCCCGATTTACAAATGTGCAATACTTACAAGCATAGGTGGCAATTCACAGCATCAAAATCCTAACAGACAATCCCTATCAGATTTCTAGCAGGAATGTCAGGGCCCTAAAGATCCTTCCAGAGCACCAAGTGCAGTTCTGTTTCTGTCCCAGACTGCCATCCAGAATCCCACAGCCTGCCTGTGTTGCTCCCTCATTTACACATTTGCTAATTTAATTAGCACACTGCCCAGCTGGGAGGAGGGAGAAGGAAAATAAGCCCTGATTCTTAGAACGGTCCACAGGAGAAATACCCACAGAGAAGAAATGGTATTTGGCCACTTTGCCAGGCCCATCATGATAATCTTCATTAGTTTTATTGGTTAGACCAGTCTGGAGTATCACACTCACCTTCCAATCCCGTTACATTTCTCATTCTAGGTTCTTGGTGGGAAGAGGAGATATTTGCTCAGGTCTCTGAGTGCTGGAGGTTGTCCATGCCATCTCTTCAACTCAGCTCCCTGAAATCAGTTACTGGGAGGTTGAAGAGTCAAAGGCATTGAAGCTCCACTGGCCAGGCCAAGGCAGAAGTCTAGGTTACCATGAGGGCTGTCGGGGAATCCAAGTGAAGACAGAGACGGGAATGGAAATTGTCAATGTTCGCTTATGCATCCCATGTCTGAAATCATCATTTTATTACTGTCTGGCCGTAGGCCTCAAACAGGTCATACACTTAGTGAGGTGAATCATTTTGAAATTACAATTGGGATCTTAAATATTATTACTATAAAATAAATGGTACATTTTCTATCAGGTAAACATTTTTAAAATATAATTAAAATCATTGTTATTATAACAATCAGTATAGCAACATGTATTATCTAGACAGTAAGTCCTAGTTCCTCTATACGTTTCTTCCGTAATTTCTGCGCTGCTAGGGCAAATAAAGCTACCCTGTATGTAATGCCTGGGTCCCTGTCTGAGAGAAGGAAGGAAATACGCGAGAGTAGGTCTACGGGCGCATGTGTCAGCGCCTCGTCCAGGAATTTTGACCGGGGGTGTTTGTATAGGGAGCATTCTAGCAAGTAGTGTGGAAGATCTTCCACCTCGGGAGTGTCACAGATGCACAGTCTTTGGGCACGGGGGGTCCCGTTATATCTGCCAGTCAAGTATGCCGAAGGCATCGATTGGAATCTCAAAGCTGTGAAGGCATGATGAAGATTTACTGCTGTAAGAAAATCTAAATAGTTCGCTTTGGTTTGATCTGATTTGAAAAGACTATACCATCGTGTGAAATTAGAATTTATTATAGTTAGCCTATCCATCCAAGCAATATGCCGGAGAAGAACCTCCGTGAAGCTGGTTTTGTTAGAAGGGTCTTGTAGGGCTTTAGGGTCTATGTGGTAAAGTTGGCAAATTTTTGTTAGTTGGGCAGACCAAAATTTGTCCGACCATACACTTATTGAGCTGATTTTCAAAATTTGCCTTGGGGAAGATTGCTTATTCGCCTTCCAGTAATTTACCAGGGTTGAATGAATTTTTGCCCTAACTGATGAAATCCCTGTCTCGGCCCGAATTAGCACCGCTGGGGTCGCTGATGGTAGAAGCAGAAGTTTTTTTAGAAATTTGTTTTGAACTATCTCTAATTGGTCAAGTAGAGGGTTTTCCCATCCCCAAATAGGTGCTCCATATTGCATCATAGGAACAACTTTGGCTTGAAATAATTTTAGAGCCGGGGAGACTAGGTTGCCACCTACTGAGCGATAGAAATTCTGGATAGTTCCACTAGCTCTAAGTGCGGCCAGTTTAGTGCACTCTATATGCTTTCTCCAAGAAAGGGAATCGGAGAAATGGACACCAAGATATTTAAAAGTTCGACATTGCTCGATTGGGTGACCATTGATTGATCATTTGTGCATTGGTGACCTTTTGCCAAATACCATGATTTTTGTTTTGGAGCTATTAATTTGTAGTTTTTCGGTAACACAATATGATGATAACTTTACTAGAGCCCTTTTGAGTCCGTTGCGGGTTATTGACAATAAAACCATATCGTCTGGGTATAACATGAGGGAAACTTTCCTTTGACCCAAAGAAGGGGGGAAAAGGTCCATTCCCGAGACTGCCGATACAATATCGTTTAAATAGAAGTTAAATAAGAATGGGGCCAAGGGACATCCCTGTTTAACTCCTTTAGTTATTAAAAAAGGGTCTGTCAGGGAGCCTGTTGGGCCCACTCTGACTCTGGAGCTGGTGTTAGAGTATAATGATTTTATTAAGAATAGAAGACGACTATCTATTTTGGAATTTTTAAGTTTCTCCCATAGTCTTGGTCTATCTATTGAATCAAACGCAGCCGCTAGATCTACAAAGGCTACGTATAAACGTTTTGTCGGACCTTGCATTGATTTTTTTGCTAGGAAGGAAAGAGTAGCGCAGTGATCTGTAGTGCTACAGCCTTTCCTAAATCCTGCTTGTTTGGGGCAGATTATCTGATTTTCCTCCTCCCACTCCTCTAGTTTCATCATAAGAAATTTTGTGTACAGTTTAGCTCCAATATCTATCAGGCTTATGGGTTGATAGTTATTCGGGTCTGAGCGATCACCTTTTTTGTATATTGGGATGATTATACTTGTATTCCAACCAACTGGAAGAACGCCTGAGATGTTTATTTGTGTGAAAAGCTTGGCCAAGACAGGAGCCCACCAGTCTGGGAAGTTTTTATAAGTTTCTGGGAGTATCATGTCCTCACCAGGGGCCTTCCCATGTTTGAGAGAAGAGATTAAGTCCTTAATTAAAAGTGGTGAGACTGTTGGCCAGTGAGGCATTGATGTCTCCTGCCGTGGGAGGGGCAGGGGGTGTGGTGAAATTTGTTGATTATTATGACCGACATAGTAATCGAACCATTGTTTTGCTGTAATCTGACAAGGCTCTCGGGGTCGGTTTGTCCCTCTAGATATCAAATCCCAGAACTTACTCTCGTTTCTGTCCTTAACCGCTTGTGCTAGAGAGAGCCAGCCGGTTCTGGCAAATTAGTTCTTTTTCTGTGTTAACAACTGCTTATAACTTGATCTGCGTGACACTAAAGTTATTCGAGTAAAGTTTGTCAGATCTCGTAAAAAACCCCTTGCATATTTCATTAACTGTTTCCTGGCCTTTTTGCAATCTCTGTCAAACCATGACTTGGCCCAATATCTATGTGGCTCCTGTAAGTGTATCTTTATTAATTTTGGTCTTAGGGCTTGAGTTATGTTTTGATAGTGGGCCAGGGCTTCACCAGAATCATTTATAAGATTTTGTTTGAGGACTTGAAGTTGGGAACTTGTCAGGAGATGGTCAATAGAGGTATGTACCTCTTGAGACCAGGGCTTTCTCCGTTCTGTTAGTAAACACCCATCCCTCACGAGCTTTTTAGGAGGAAGGCTGGGAAGGGGCGTTTTTAAAGACAGCAATAGGGGAAAGTGATCACTCTCTGGCCTGTTGTCTACTTTGAACCCAGTGACCTTTGAGTAAAGGGGCATCGAAATAAACATGTAATCGATTACGCTTGCCCCTCTACTGGTCATATATGTGTGTGTTCCATTAGAAGAGTCCTTTTCAGAGCCATGTGGACTATGGAGAGATGACAGTTTCAAGAACTCTGCTAGCCAACGTCCTTGCTTGTTGGTGAATATGTCTTGCGATGACCTGATTTCTATGACTGGGGATGGGAAAGGATCAAAGTTCGAAGTGACTTCCATCCATGTACTTATTTGGCCTAGTCTGGCGTTAAAGTCCCCACAAAGAATGAAATGGGATTGTGGATGTTGTTTCTTTATTTCGCTCATTATGTCTGAAAGGTGTTCCCACGCTGATTCCATTCGAGCTATTTTAGGTGGGAAGTAGATGTTTATGCATATAAGTGAACCAAACTTCTCATCAAATAGTCTTACAGGTAAGGCATATTGTGAATCACCGCAGGGTAGTATCTCAGACTCCAGCAGTAAATCCACCGAGATTAATGTAGTAAGGCCCCCGCTTGCTCTCCCTTTGTTTTTGATTTTTATTGCCGGTATATTAAAAACTCGGTAGCCTCGGAGAAATGGTGCATCTTCTGCAGGAAGCCATGTTTCTTGTAAACATATGATCTTAAATTTTTGTAGGTATAATGACCATTCAGCGTCATGGGATTTGTTGTTCCATCCCATGATATTCCATGAAAGAATCTGAAAGGGTCAATTGCTATTTGTTCCAGAGGTACTATCAAAACTAATATTTGAACACTCTTTCTGTTTCGGCAAATTTGTTATCTCTTTATGCACATAGTTGGATGTCGGTGGAGATATCCTCTCTGATTGGGCTAAGTTCCACTCATTTCCGGCTCCAGTGGTACTGGATAACGGAGAGGGAACATTTGGCATTGGGAGCTGGATATGTGCATTCACCAGGCGAAATTTCATGAGGTCCAGTCTGGCGAGAATTGCAATTCTTTCATTGAACGGAAGTGCAGCAAAAGCTTCCAGGAGTGATATTTCATCCTCATCGAGAGGTTCCTGTGACCAGTATAGAGTTTGGTTCAACTCTTGTGCGGGTGAAGTCCTCGAGGTATCCGAATCTGATGTTATCGTTTTTGGAACCGTGGATTGCTCTGCGTGGTCCAAGAAAGTTGAATTCTCTGGTGTTTTGGATCTCATGTTGTATGTCGGGTATGGTAGAGAACTGAAAGTCTTTTTGACAAACAGAGGTTGAGGAGTTGCCTTATTTTCAAAGTAACGTTGAGCATAAACCCCCTGTCGAGCAAGTGAGAATCTTTCTTGCCAGAAATTTTTTGCCTTCCACAGTGTAGCAAACGAGATCACTGCCCTGGCATTAATTCCGTTGTAATATAGGTATTCGACCCTTTTTATATCTTTCATGTGGAAATTGAATTGGGAACATTGTTGTAAAAACATTAGGAGGTGTTGTTTCCTTGCCGTTTGAAATTGCAAACCAGTTGGTTTGGGATAGTTGACAGGGACTATTTTATGTTGAATCCATCTCAGGTTCCATGATTCTTGTTGGTATGCATGGTCATGGTCATCAATTGGGTGGTCATGTGAGGTCTGCGGGCTTGCTCTTAGATTATTCGTCTCCTGAATGTCCATGTTGCCCTTTGTTAGAGTGGCTTTCTTTCTCCTGCCTGATTTTCCTTTCATATGTGATGTATTCTGATCCAGTCTCTTGAATAACTTGTGAAAAATTATTTTGTTCCCTTTCACTGATTTTATGTTTTTTATGTTCTTTGTTTTTTTTTCTTTTTGGTGGGATTTTTGTTTTCATCTTTTTTCCTTTCAGTTGTTTTTTGGGAACTAGTACTTTGTCTTCGGGAAGATGAACGTTCTTTGAGCTAATTACTGGTTTTTGCTGATGAGGAGCCAGAAGTTTTAAATGAAATTCCGCTAGATCTGTTAATAGGCGATTACACTCAGTAAGGAATACTCTTATCTGTCCTAACTCGACATTTAACTTAGACAGGCTTGAGGGGTGTAAGTACTGTTGATCGTGTCTTTGTGCTGTGTGTTCTATGAAGGTCATGTTGCCATAGTCTTCAACTGAGAGTAATGCATTAGCAGTCTTTTCAGTGGGAGTGTCCCCCTCGAGGAATTTATTACCTTGAGCAGATAATTTGGCATACTCCCGATCCTTTTGTTCAGCCATCTCCAGCTCTAACGCCAGGTTAGGGGTTGTTGGAGAGGCATCTTCCCATTCAATTAGATTTTTAGTATCTATTGACCATTCATTTGGGCATAGGGGGATCCACCTCTCTGAGTGTTCCTTTTGGATTTTTAGAGTTGGCTGGAAGAATTGGGTTATTTTTTGCTGACTCCCATCCTCTTTGTTATCCTTAACAACAAGAGTTATTGTAGAGGGCTGTGGCTGTTCTGTTCCCTGACCATTTTGAGATGTTTCTGCTGCTTTAAATGGTGAGCTTGCTTCAAGCACTTTTCGTGCCCTCCTTGTCAATACCATTTCAGGTTTATTAGGTAGATAAATAAGTAACTCTTCAGGAGTACGAGGTGTTCCCTTTGCTCTGATAAAGGAATTTCCTGGGCTCTACTTCGTTTGTTTCTACTGCTTTCAAACGAAATGTCGGCAGCCAGGGGCTTAATCTGTTTTCCTGCTTGCTGTTATCTGCCATTTAGCCGTTTAGCTGTTAACCTCCCTTTACTGATAGCATGTCTGAAAAGGAAACTAATCCAGTGTATGGGATCAGCATTCACTGCTGCTGTTGTTGCTATCAGTCCATACCTCAGTTTTTTCACCATTTGCATTGTTTCCTTTCCATTTCAATGAATGGGGTGGAATAACGTCATGACAATGTAATTTATGTATTTTTTTAAATTACGGAAGTTATGTATTTTCGCCATAGTGGACAGCGAGATAGTTTTTAGAGGAAGAGGAACTGCAACAGAATGGAAACAGTCCTGCATGCGATGAATAGTGGGCGAAACAGACAAAATCCCTAGTTACCATTGCTTGTACCAGGCCTATCTAGAGCCTTCTTACTGCCTGCCAACCAGTCACAGGGACTGTCGCTGAACACATGTGTTCCATTTAGTGCCTGAAAAGAGCTCTGAGCAAACACAGTCATAGGTTTCCCCCTAGGCTGAGTCTCAGGTCCTAACTATCCCTTCCATTAATAGCATGGCTTGCAACTGCATAAGAGATCTTTCCATTGAACATGAGGTGTGGGGAGCCTATTTCAATGGAGACCACACCACATGGAAGGACAGGCTTATACAGGAAGAGGTGGTCTTCCAGATATGCCACTGGACAGCACCAGTACCTTGAATTGTGCTGACAACTAATATTGTGCTGATATAGGGCTGGTGTTATAGGAAAGCAGCGTGCCTCTGTTGCTGGGAATCACAAGTGGGAAGAGTGCTCTTGTGCTCAAGTCCTACTTGCAGGCTTCCCTTTGGGGCATCTGGCTGGTCACTGTGAGAAGAACAGGACGCTGGACTAGATGTGCCCCCTTTGATCTGATCCAGCAACGCTCTTTGTATCTTCTAATGCCCATAGAGCACGCACAAGATGACAGCCTATCTTGTCCCAATGAATATGTGACAGGACGTCTCATAAGAACATAAGAACATAAGAAGAGCCTGCTGGATCAGGCCAGTGGCCCATCTAGTCCAGCATCCTGTTCTCACAGTGGCCAACCAGGTGCCTGGGGGAAGCCCACAAGCAGGACCCGAGTGCAAGAACACTCTCCCCTCCTGAGGCTTCCGGCAACTGGTTTTCAGAAGCATGCTGCCTCTGACTAGGGTGGCAGAGCACAGCCATCACGGCTAGTAGCCATTGATAGCCCCGTCCTCCATGAATTTGTCTAATCTTCTTTTAAAGCCGTCCAAGCTGGTGGCCATTACTGCATCTTGTGGGAGCAAATTCCATAGTTTAACTATGCGCTGAGTCAAGAAGTACTTCCTTTTGTCTGTCCTGAATCTTCCAACATTCAGCTTCTTTGAATGTCCACGAGTTCTAGTATTATGAGAGAGGGAGAAGAACTTTTCTCTATCCACTTTCTCAATGCCATGCATAATTTTATACACTTCTATCATGTCTCCTCTGACCCGCCTTTTCTCTAAACTAAAAAGCCCCAAATGCTGCAACCTTTGCTCGTAAGGGAGTCGCTCCATCCCCTTGATCATTCTGGTTGCCCTCTTCTGAACCTTTTCCAACTCTATAATATCCTTTTTGAGATGAGGCGACCAGAACTGTACACAGTATTCCAAATGCGGCCGCACCATAGATTTATACAACGGCATTATGATATCGGCTGTTTTATTTTCAATACCTTTCCTAATTATCCCTAGCATGGAATTTTCCTTTTTCACAGCTGCTGCACACTGGGTCGACATTTTCATCGTGCTGTCCACTACAACCCCGAGGTCTCTCTCCTGGTCGGTCACCGCCAGTTCAGACCCCATGAGCGTATATGTGAAATTCAGAGTTTTTGCTCCAATATGCATAATTTTACACTTGTTTATATTGAATTGTATTTGCCATTTTTCTGCCCATTCACTCAGTTTGGAGAGGTCTTTTTGGAGCTCTTCGCAATCCCTTTTTGTTTTAACAACCCTGAACAATTTAGTGTCGTCAGCAAACTTGGCCACTTCACTGCTCACACCTAATTCTAGGTCATTAATGAACAAGTTGAAAAGTACAGGTCCCAATACCAATCCTTGAGGGACTCCACTTTCTACAGCCCTCCATTGGGAGAACTGTCCGTTTATTCCTACTCTCTGCTTTCTGCTTCTTAACCAATTTCTTATCCACAAGAGGACCTCTCCTCTTATTCCATGACTGCTAAGCTTCCTCAGAAGTCTTTGGTGAGGTACCTTGTCAAACGCTTTTTGAAAGTCTAAGTACACTATGTCCACTGGATCACCTCTATCTATATGCTTGTTGACACTCTCAAAGAATTCTAATAGGTTACTGAGACAGGACTTTCCCTTGCAGAAGCCATGCTGGCTCTGCTTCAGCAAGGCTTGTTCTTCTATGTGCTTAGTTAATCTAGCTTTAATAATACTTTCTACCAGTTTTCCAGGGACAGAAGTTAAGCTAACTGGCCTGTAATTTCTGGGATCCCCTCTGGATCCCTTTTTGAAGATTGGCGTTACATTTGCCACTTTCCAGTCCTCAGGCACAGAGGAGGACCCGAGGGACAAGTTACATATTTTAGTTAGCAGATCAGCAATTTCACATTTGAGTTCTTTGAGAACTCTCAGGTGGATGCCATCCGGGCCCGGTGATTTGTCAGTTTTTATATTGTCCATTAAGCCTAGAACTTCCTCTCTCGTTACCACTATTTGTCTCAGTTCCTCAGAATCCCTTCCTGCAAATGTTAGTTCAGGTTCAGGGATCTCCATCCTTATCAAAATGCTTTTCGGATTCTTTAAAAGCAGAAGAATGGCAGCTGGGCTCCAGTTTGCTCTGAAACTTTGTGCATCTAGCAAATTAATACAGACACACACACAGTTTTCTAAATTAGACTCATAACTAGATTATTAACCCTATATTTAGATCAGGTGGCTGGTCAGCTTTGTGGTACCTCTGCTCTGTGTGCTCTCCCTCTTCCTTCCGTTGTTATGACAAAACAAAGATACAAACAAATGTCTGGTCCTTTCCCACAGCACTCAAATATTTATGAATGAGGGTTTTTTTCTCCAGATGATGAGGCTTTGAAGATTTGATCCTGTTTCACTTGCTGACTGTTTTAAGAACTCAGGAAATGAAGCACCCACTATCTCTCTTCTCTTCTCTCTCTCTCTCTCTCACTCACTCACACGCACACTATTTAAAAGAGTCTTGCACATTCTCTTCCATCTTTCTCCTGAGTCTCTTGCAAAGGAATCATTTTCTTTGGATGACTGAAGTTCCAATGCGACTTGACAAAAGTCTGACATTCTGAATGCTTGAATCCATTACCATCCCTGAGCTCCAAAGTGATTTGGGCTGCAGATGCCAGATCATCTACATTACAATTTTAAATGTTTTCAGAAGAACAGAACCCCCTGGAGGCAATTTCTATTCCATTCTTTGGCCCAATGCATTTGGGAAAGGAAAATGCAATAACAGATCAGGGATCAAGTTGATGTCGATGGTTTAAGGTGCTGATATATATATATATTAAAAAAATGGATGTGATTCCTGCACTATCCAATCCATTTTACAAGAGACATTTAAGGCAAGAGAAACAAGATACTGACCCCAAAATTCTTGTGCTCTCTCTCTCTCTCTCTCTCTCTCTCTCTCACACACACACACACACACACACATGTGCCCTGCTCTATCCATAGGAGGTCAGGGCATGTAACAGCTGTGAATGTCTGGCAGTTTTGGTTTGTCATTTTTCGGTCTTAAAATTCTGTTTGCTACATTTCTATCAACATACATTTATTGTACTATTATTCCACTTTAAACAGTCATGGCTTCCTCCAAAGAATCCTGGGAACTGTAGTTTGTGAAGGGTGCTGAGAGTTCTTAAGAGACCCCTATTCTCCTCGATGACCTGCAATGACCAGAGTTCCCTGGGAAGAGGGGCTGACTGTTAAACCACTGTGGAGATTGCAGCTCTGTGAGGGGAATAAGGGTCTCCTAATAACTCTTAGCACCCTTCACAAACTTCACTTCCCAAGATTCTTTGGGAGAATCCATAGCTGTTTAAAGTGGAATAATAATGCAGCAAATGTGTGGTGTGAATATGGCCTATGTCAGTTTGTGATTTATTTTTTTTAAAAAGTCATCATGAAAATACAGCATCATTTCAGTGCCAATTTCTCCTAACGTACATATTTCACGCATGAGTAGTATCAGATTTCTTTTGGGAAACTGTTTTAATCTGTCTAACTCACTGTATTTTTACTGTCATACATTGCTGTGATATTTCCTAATGTTTAGCAGTCCAAACATTTTTCAACTAAATAAATCTTTGTATGCAATTTCCCTTTTTGTTTTGCAGGTTATTTGGGGGAATGAGCCATAGCTCACTGTTAGAGCCCCTGCTTTGCATGCAGAAGGTCCCAGTTCCAATCCCCAGCATCTCCAGGTAGGGCTGGAAATGACTCCCTGTCTGAAACCTCAGAGAGCAGCTGCCAGTCAGTGCAGACAATACTGAGCTAGGGGGACCAGTAATCTGATTCGGTATACAGCAGCGTCCCATGTTCTACTTATATATGGATATTTATGGACATGTTTCCCTAATGCATTGTTGTACACATTTTTAATTTGATTGCAAAGTTTGGAGAGGTGTGACTTTCCAAGGACAGCTGTGTTTTGGTTCATGGATCGCTTCAGGAAGTGCAAGTTATGAAAGGTACACTAATCAAATTTCTCTGCCATCCCTAGTAACAGCCACCCATTCCGAGCACCATATAAGATCCTGATTATGAATGCTGGTTCCAGGATGCATGGGGCCCTTTGGCAAGTGGCCCTTGGTGCCCCACACCCCCTGCTTGACGGCTGCTACCTCCAGCTCACCACTGCTGTCCCTGCCTGTTCAGCTGGGCCCAATCAGTGCCACCTCCAAGAGGACAACAATCTGGAGGTCCCTGCTCCTTCTCCTCCATCTGCTCACTCGCTCAGAGAGAGCAGGTGCACAGGCAGTGCCCCCCTAGTGAGGAATACACCTTGGCAAATGCCCAACAATGCCAACTTCTGGCACTGGAAGTAACCCTAAGAAGGTGTGGCTTTTCATACCTGCATCTCTCTGCCTAGTTATGACCTCAGAGATTCGTGAAGGAGGAATTCTTCATGCTAGGGTGAGGAAAATCAGGCCTAGGGGACAGATGATGCCCCACAGGCCTCTCTGCCTGGCCCTTGAGGTCCTCTCTTGAGGACCTTGCCAAGCCTCACCTCTCACCAGCCCCACTCCATGCCCCATTTCAGTGTCTTTGCCTGGTCGGAGTGTGGCTGTGATCATGCATGGTGGGATCTGAGTCGGATTTCAGAATCAAAGAGGCATTCTGGGTGAACGTCCTCCCACTCCAGACATGTCAAATCCCACACCTTCTCCCTCAATGGCCCATTTACCTGGAACTCAATTCTTCTGCCTCACCTTCTTTCCCCTCTCTCACTTTGTTGTACCTCCTGCTGTCTAAAATTATTGACTGTAAGTTGCATGGGGCAAGTACCCATCTTCACTCTCTGGACTCGTCCATACGACTGTATAATCTGCAATGTTATTGCTTTGTGTCCTCATTACTTCACTGTCGTCCATATGATGTTGCAAGCTAGTACGGATTTTCATGTTCACAAATCCACATTAGAAATACCACCACAAAACCAATATGCACTCAGAAGCAATGCCGCAGACTTTCCTGCAATAGGCAGTCCACGGGCGTTCCTCCGTCACATGCCATGCCCCCTGTCTCCTTCCCACCCAGTAGCACATCCACAAACCTGCACATGAGTGGGAATTTTAAAAAGAAGATCAAAGTTTCTGCACTCTTTTGAAAAAGCACACTAAAAGCAAACAACTGTTGTGGACCAATCACTGAAAAGGGGTGGGCTTTGGGGAGTGGCCAATGGTAAAGCAATTTAGACCAAAAAAAAGCCCACACGTATGGATGCTTGATCATCACATTTTCACGATAATCCGACCACAAACGCGTGGTCACATGTGGATCTCAAGGCCACCAACTGAATATGGAAAACGTGGATTCTGCAGTTAGGTATGGATGGGCCCTCTCTGTCATCTTATCTGAGAACTAAACAAAATGTTGCTCGTATGCATTTAATGTGTCCTGGTGTTACATTTTAAAAAAAAACAGACAGAGAAAATCAGAAATGGGATTGCAAGGAGGGGTATTTAACCCTTTTCCTTGCACCACAGTAATGCCCCCTCCCCAAAGCTGCTATTTGCCTCAGAAAGGAAACTAGCATTAGTGTCCCGAGGTGGTATCAGCCATGCCACACAAGCCAGAAAGGAGTAAGGACTGGCACATTCTTGAATGCAAGGACAAGTGAATGCCACCCGTTGAACTCCAAGCGTGTCTTTCACGAAAGCAGCCCTCTTTGTAATTACTTTGGCTGCCTTCCAGCAGGTCCTCCTCTCTGCTAAATGGGCTTTTAGCAAAGGTCAGATGAATGGTTGCACCTTTGCACCAGACCACCAGGTCACTAATGCTCTTGGATGTAAGTTGCAGGCATCACTCCTGCGAGACACACTGATTTCCCTAACGCCTATTTAAACCAAAAATGTGTGATCAAAACTGATTTTTAAAAGAGGGAAAGAGCTTTTTCTCTGTCTCCCACACTTGGGATCACTGAGTGGATCACAGCAGAAAGTTTACTTCTCACTTGGAGGGATTAAGAGGTCATGGAGACCAGACCCCCAGGAGCCACCAATTCTCACCCACAGACACCCAACTCCAGCATCAGCTGAGCCATAATTAGGGAGGGGGAGTTCACTTTGTTTGTATTTTAATGGGAAAGTACTTAATTCACTTCTCCCACCAATGTGCAAACATAAGGACAGTACATTCACACTTCTCTGAATTTTGCAGTGCAGTTGTCCTACCAAATAACAAGTACAAAAATGTGTATGTTGGGGGGAAAGTGTGCCAGAAAATACATATATTTGTGGAGAAAAACAGTTTTATGTGTTCCCATGTAGTTGATATGAAGGCATAGAAATGAGCTTTGTAAGGTAAACCTAAAGAATTTTGGGATGATATAAAAAAAACCAGAGGGAAATGACTAATAGGGGTGGGATGATTAATAGGGGTGGTGAATCTTTTTTCAGCCCAACGGCCACCTCTCCTTCTGGGAAACCTTCTGGGGGCCACATGCTAAAATGCCAGAGGCAAAAATGCACAGAGCAATATATCTGATGCTTGCCTTTGTAGAGCAGGGGGCATTCCTGCTATAAAAAAGCCAGAGGTTTCTACAAACAAGAGACATTAACAACCCTCAGGGCCCCATCCCAGCCAGACAAAAGCACTCAAGGAGAGGGTGGAGCAAAGGCAGTGAGGGGCGTGGCATTGGGAGAGGTGCAGAATCACAAATAGGGAGAGCACTGCTATTGCACCTGGGTCCTGCTCACAAGCTTCCCATGATGGGCATCTGGTCGGCCACTGTGAGAACAGGGTGCATCTTACGATTCCTGGAGGACCACTTCCCCGCTTTTCTGCCCTGATCATTTCCATCTGGCGTATCAGAGCAGAACCCTGATCAACTTAGAAGTTGTTGCTGGGGGCAATATTTAGGTTTTGGAGAGGATGTATTATTTTATGTATGCAATGGAAATGGACTGTCTTCAAGTCGAACCCGACTTATGGCAACCCCATGAATACAGTTTTCATGGTAGGCGGTTTACCATTGCCTTCCTCTGAGGCTGAGAGGCAGTGATTGGCCCAAGGTCACCCAGTGAGCTTCATGGCTGTATGGGGATTTGAACCCTGGTCTCCCAGGTCATAGTCCAACACTCTAACCACTACACCACATGGGTTCTCTATTTTATGTATGCATGTGTTTATTTATTAGTCTGGATCAGGGACAGCCAACATGGCACCTTCCATTTGTTTTGGACTACAACTCCCACCATCTCAGACCATTGGCCATGCTGGCTGGGACTGATGGACTATCTCAGGGTGCAGCAAGAATAATGCTCGTTGGTCCATAAGAACATAATCAAGATCAGACCAATGACCCATCTAGTCCAGCCTCCTGTTCTCATAGTGGCCCACCAGATATTTATGGGAAGCCCACAAGACTGAGTGCAAGACCACTCTCCTCTCCTGCAGTTTCCCACAGCTGGCATTCAGAGGCATCCTGCCTTCAACAGTGGAGGTGGTACATAGCCCATCAGGGCTAGTAGCCACTGAAAGCCTCATCCTGCATGCATTTGTCTAATCCTCTCTTTAAACCATCCAAGTTGGTGGCCATCACTGCCTCCCGTGGGAGCAAATTCCATAGATAACTGTGGACTGGATTAGTCACATGGTTTCTTCCCTCTCCTGTTAATTCTGTTCTTGCTCTTGCATTAGAATATTGTGTATTAATTAAAGCGTGAATTGATGGGTGGATTGTACCAAAATTATTGAACATATGCTACAATTATTCACAGCATATTAGGTCACAGTCATTAAAGGAAAGATGAGTCAAAATTGTATTTTGAGCAGTTTCTTGTTGTTCGTGGATTTTGTCATACTGCTATTTCAAAGAAAAGTATGGATATATATATAGACTTTTTCTGCTATGGATGCCTGGATAGTCCAATGCCATTTTTGAATGTTTATGGTCTGCAGATACAGATGGGTAAACCTGTCAGTTTTGGTTTCCTCTGTTTCTCATTTTTTTCAATCTTAAATTCAGTTTGTTTATTTATTTATTTATTATTTGATTTATATCCCGCCCTTCCTCCCAGCAGGAGCCCAGGGCGGCAAAGAGAAGCACTAAAAACACATCAAAACATCATAAAAACAGACCCTAAGATACACCAAAACAAAACAACTTTAAAAACATTTTTAAAAACATCTTTTAAAAAGGGTTAAAAAACATATTGGGTTTTAAAAAAAAAGTATTAAAAAGCAATTCCAATTTCAGTTGTCTGCATTTCCACATCAGTCTGTGAATTGTTTTTTTTAAAGTCCTCATGAAGCATCACCAGCATTTTAGCGTCAATTTCTCCTAATATACACGTATGGCCACCATCTTTCCTTTGTGATTGCCTCTTGGCTAATCTACCACCTGGATACCTAATGCTGCTTCCTTGTGAGGCCCAGTTTCCCCAAAGGCCTCCCACAATTGGCTCCACTTTGGTACCCTAAATAAAAGGGAGGCACCTTTTGATGCATGGGTGAGAAAGAAAAAAAGGGGGGGAGTGATGCTCACGAGCCAAATGCATCAGAGCAAAATGCTTTCTTGGCACATCCCGGCCAAGCTCAGGAGCTTAATATCCAGCAATCTCTTCGTAGTTATGGTTAAATGCCTTTTTTTTTAAGTATGCGGTGTGCTCTCCACAGAAGAGCCTATTGGCATCCCAAAGTGGCATCTTTCCCCATAAGAAATGCAAATGAAGTCACAGGAAGCAGAGACCTTGCATTTTAGTGCAGAATGCAGAAGCCATCGCAATAGCAAGAAGATCCATAGTGGAGCCCGTAGGAAGCCCTCTTACAGTTACGGCTCATCTACACAGTGGTTTAGTGTGCGTTTGGTGCTACTCACATCCCCTTTTAATGTGCATGGTTCACATGATGTTGCAGGCAAACAGAAGCTATCAACATCCATACTAACCCAATCCTCTAATACAATTAGGGAAGGAAAAAAAGTCTTCACTCTAGTCCTTGCAGACGTTTTGCTCCGATGCTTTTAGGTGGATGTATTGATTATTCCCCTCCCCGCACCCACTCCCTCCTCCTCCCTTCATTCATTTTATTTCCTGTGGGCTGAAGAGAAACCTCTGCTGCTCTCTCCCATTCTGCAAGACTTTTTTATGTTGCTGCAAACGGTGCCTTATTTTTCTGTTCCCCCCAACCTGGGTGCAAAAGCATAACACTACTCAAATGAACATTTATATTTCAGCTGTATCTTACCAGTGAAAATACAAATATTTGCACTTATGGGTTGGTTTTTTTTAAAAAAAATGAAACTAATTGGTAGAACAGACTGAGCATGCTCAGTTGCCAGGTAACCAGAGGAAGTTGAAATGTTGAATTAGAGGGTGTGGTCATTAGGAAACTGTGTGATTGATCCTTCCTCTCAGTGTGAATAGAAAACACTGTGTTTGCAGCTGGCATTGAGCCCTTACTGTGGATGGTGCAAACAGAAAACGGAGGTATAAACAGCATCTTTAGCACAAAATCATGCTCCGATGTGGATAAGCCCTTAGATCAGCATCAGATGTGGAAGGGCCACCGCTGTGTGGTGAAGCACCTGCACTGCCTGATGACCTGAGAGAGATGCTGCCAGTCAGAACAGACAATATCAGACTAGTCTAGCTTGGAATAAAGCCTGACCTCATACTCACAGACACCTACAGACCCACATGCCATGCCATGCCCCAGCTGCATCCTTTCCTGATTTAGAAAAACAAACATACCTCTCTGCCAGCCCCCACTCTCTCTATACTGCTTAGAAACAGGCAGCTTTCTGTGTCTGGTGTTTTTAAAAGGCTCTGTGATCAGGTAGATGCTAGTTCAGACATGCTGATGGATACCCTGAGGTCATCCAGCTCCAGTGACAAGGGAATGCATTCCTGGGTGCTCTAGTTCATATTCACTCATTGTGATTAAGTTTTTTAAAAAGGCACCCACAAAAGTCTGTCATTTACAGCAAGTACAAGCCTTTTTTTTACACTTTGAAGGAAAAGAGGGCTCCATTTCTGCCTTCTCCTGTTCAAGAATTACATTTCCTGGTGATTTGGATTTGCTGTGGCAGTTTCTTAGAAAGACCACTTAGAAAGGTCCGCCACTGGAGACTAATGGAGCCCACCGGATTCCTGAATGCTCTGGGAGATTTTCCATGAGAGAGAGCTGGAGATCCTGCTGAGGCTCTGGTCTCATTCTGGAATGGAGAGATGGAATGGGCCGTCAACAGGATTGCACCCGAGTGTCCTCTCTGGTGCTCAGAGCTCGCTTTGCTTCCTGGTACACCAGGGACTTGCAAGTGATGAAACAGGGTAGTGTCATGGGAAGATCCAGATAATGGCTTAAAATATGCATATAATGTGCTGAAATCATTTACACATGTTTCGATTTGCTTAGAAGATGCTTGAGGCTTAGAGAGTGTTTGAGAACATAAAAGTAATGTTTCTATATATTATGTATGTTAATGGCCTACGGCCATACTACCCAGAACATGCCCGATCTCATCTGATCTCGGAAGCTAAGCAGGGTCAGGCCTGGTTAGTACTTGGATGGGAGACCACCTGGGAATACCGGGTGCCATAGGCTTAGAGGGAGGCAATGGTAAACCACCTCTGAATACCTCTTACCATGAAAACCCTATGAATATATCCAAAAAAGATTCATAGGGTCACCATCAGTCGAAATCAACTTGAAGGCATAACAACAACAATATATGTTAACGTCTTTATAAGTGAATATCAAGGGTAACAGGTAAAAGCTATACTATATCATGTTAGTATATAGAGCAGAGCCAGCTGCATAAAACAGGCTGCACAAATCTAATCTAGATAAACTAAGCCTCCAGTCCTGAAGAAGCCAGCAGAGAGAATCCATTGAAGGTGTATGATATTCCAGGAGCGGTGTCCCTGAAGAAGATGAATCAGCAACCCCCAACACAGACGGAAGACGTGAAGACACCAGAAGAAGTAATGATGTTATTGTGATTGACTAAGAATCAATAACTATATGTATTTCAATTTTATATGTCAATGATTTCACAAAGTGGGGATATAATGGGAAGATCCAGATAATGGCTTAAAATATGCATATAATGTCCTGAAATAATTTACACATGCTTAGATTTGTTTTGAAGATGCTTCATACTTATTGAACTAGTGTATAAAGTCGCTATAATAATAATAATAATAATAAATAATAATAATAATAAAATTTTATTTGTGAGTCGCCTATCTGGCCGAATAAACATATAGGTACAAGAACAGTAAAACAGGAGTAGTTTGAAATTGGGCCCCCTCAGAGTTGGAGAAAAAGCATTTTAAAAAGAAATGTACCCATTCTCCCCCTCCAAGAAGTCTGGGCGTACAGCCAAAATAGTAGTTTTCAAATAAACACGTCTAAGTTAGAATATAAACAATGAAGAGAACAGGAAACATTTTAGTAAGGTTTTCTGAATGGCTGGCAGTAACCTGGCCGATTCACCTATGAACTGATATGAATCTCTGAGAACATCTATGTTTAAAAACAGAAATCTGTGAGAACGGAAATATTTTTGTTAGTAAGATTATCCCATGAGAATGTTTATGACAGATCTGTGGGAATCATGAAATCTAGGGAATGAGAAAAGACCATGGGAACATACCTTCCCCTTAGAAGAGAGAGTGTATAAAAAGCCAGGTTTCATAGCACTCAGGGCCTTTTCAGTTCTGCTGGGGGTGGTTGGAAAAAAGCAGAACCATCCATCTATTCCATCCATAACATCTGATGGGTGATGTATCATAACATGTATTCCTATGTCCTTTGTATTTTGGGTCTGTGATATGACTTATTTATTTATTTATTATTTAATTTGTATCCCACCCTTCCTCCCAGCAGGAGTCCTTCCTCCCAGCAGGAGTCTAACTCAGTCCTTCATCTATTGTAGTGTTGTTTTAATTAAGATGTGCCTTCAGAGTTTTATACTTTGATGTTAAATGGATATCCAGCAATTTCTTTTGTGAAGATATATATATTTCTATTTTTCTGTTTTCTTTCTGCAATGATGGCTAAGGCCATCTAGAATGCATTTTAGTAGTTGTAGTGTGCACGATATGAATAAATAACATATATTATAAAGACTGTTCTGCTGTCTGAAGTCTGACTCCCAACTAGAAAATTTCTGGTACCTCCCAAGAGTTCTTGAGTGGGGTCTCTTCTATGCTATTCTCCACCTACACTAGATGACTGCTGTTGATAACCTGTGAGCTTAGGTGACCTACTGTTCGACATATAAGGACTTTGTGTAGATATGAGGGTAGGGAGAAAGCAAGAACCCTCGACCCTATGCATACACTGGCAAGGGGGTAGTGTTGCCAGTACCAGTAGACAATGACTAGAGTGTAAGTGGTGGAAATCTTGTGCCAAAACCGACTGAACTTTGGTTAGAGCACATAACTGTGTCTACCATGTGGCAGTGAAGATGGCAAAAAAGGCCTACTTCTCTGCCTCCCTTGCATCCTCAACTAGCCATCCAGTGGAGCTTTTCAGAGTGGTTTGGAGGTTACTGGCCCTGGAGGATATTTCCCTGGACTCCTCAGAGCAGCCTTTCCCAACCAGTGTGTCTCCAGATGTTGTTGGACCACAATTCCCATCTTCCCTGACCATTGGTAATGCTGGCTGAGGCTGAGGTTCGCTGTGATGCATTTATGAGACACTTGGAGGGTAAAGCCACTCAGCTTCACAGTGATCTTGATGCCATAGATGTTGCAGAACCAAGTGAGGTCCCCAGTGCCATATCTGGTCAGGTTGTATGGAATCAATTTCAGTTGATGCAGCCTGAGGATGTTGACAAAGGGCTTGCAGTTTTGTGTCCAGCCATGTGCTCCCTTGATTCCTGTCCTTTATGGTTAATAAAATCTAGCTGGTAGGGCATGTCTAGGTAGGTCCAGGGTGTGGTGAATGCATCATTACATGATGGGGTGGTGGTGCCCACCATGTTGAAAGAGGCAGGGGTGCATCTGCTCCTAGAAAGGCCCACCCTGGACTAGGGATGGGTGAGAATTTCGATTCAGTTCGCATTTCAAGCAGAATTTCTCAAATTTGCAATTTATGAAACAGTATGAGAACCGAATCACAGCCATCCTTCGAAATCCGCATTTATTAGAATTTTGGGATGCAGTTCGCCAACTAAACAGCATTTCCAAAAATGCATATGTAACGGGAAAGTGTGCATAAAAATGAATACATGAGTGAAAATAACAGGCAAAAAGGCATGAAAGGATGAGAAATGGCTTGCAAAAATGTGCCCCTTTGTCAATTATTTTGAGAAATTCACACTAAAATTGTGAAGAATTTTCATGAGAATTTTTTTGTAAAACAAATTCACAGATCGCTGTAGAAATGTAGAGAACTGAATTTAACATTGGAAAAATGAGAAACTGAGAGAACTGAACAGACAGATCTTTCCGTCTGTCCAGTTACTAGTATGCCATTTCTTGGGAAGGGGATTGACAGGGTTGTGGCACAGCAGCTTGCAGATATTCTTGGATGAAACTGGTTATCTAGACCCATTTCGGCCTGTTTACAGACCCACTGCCTTCAGAACCAAATCGGCCTCAGTCACCCTCATGGATGAAGGAGTGCAATCTTGCTTCTTTTGCTGTCTCTGTGGCTTTTGAAACTACCGACCGTGATATTAGCTCTGTGGGAATGGATGTCAAGGGCACTGTTTTGTGTAGTGCCAGTCCTACCTGCAAGCTTTTAGAGAGTGGCACTGAGGAAATGCTTATTGGCCCCTTGACATCTATGTTATGGGATGCTGCAAGGCACTCTGTTTTGTCCCCAGTGCTATTTAACATCTATATGAAGCCACTGGGAGCAGGCATTAGGAGGGTTGAAGCAAAGTGTCATCAGGTTGCTAATGACACACATCTGTATTTCTCCATAACATCTGAATTGGGTGTAGCCATGCACGCTCTGGACCAATATCTGGCCATAGTTGTGGGCTGGATGAGGGCCAATAAATTGAATTTAAACCCTAGAAAGACAGAGGCCCTGTGGAAGAGTGGTTCTCATGTCTGTGTGATAGGTTGATTATCTGTTCTGGATGGGGTTGCACTCCCTCTGAAGGAACAGGTATGTAATTTGGGGGTGCTCCTGGATCCATCTTTGTCACCTGAAGTGCAGATTGCCTCAGTGGCTAGGAGTGTTGGTTGGTAAGATAGTTACGGCTGTTTCTGAACTGAGATGGCACGGCCCCTGCAATTATGGCATTGGTAACCTCAAGATTGGATCAGTGCAATGTGCTCTATGTAGGGCTTCCCTTGGATTTAATCTGGAAGCTGCAGCTGGTGCAGAATGCAGTAGCTAGGTGGTTGACTGGGGCACCCTGTCGTCGCCATATAACTAACACCTCTGCTGAGGGAGCTGTGCTGACTGCAGTATACTACCGGGCTCAGCTAAAGGTTTTGCTTTTAGCATTTCAAGCCCTAAACTTGGGACTTGGATACCTAAGGGATTGCCTCACCCACCCTGCCTGACAACTGCACTCCTCAGATGGGGCACTGCTGCAAGTATCCTGTATCCCAGAGGCACGCTTAGCCTGCACTTGAAACCGGGCTTTTAGTACTACAGCTCTGGCCCTCTGGAATAAATTACCAGCCAAAATCAGATAAGCACCAACACCAAAACGTGATGTTTCTTCACCTACTGAAGACATTTTTGTTTCAGAAGGCTTTCCTTGAGGAGTAACCCAGTTACCAAATTATCCATTTTAGATCTGATGCCATTGTTTTGTCGCTTTTAGAGTTTGTGTGGATGGCTTTGTTGTTTGTAGAGTTTGTTGAATTGATTTTATTGTTTGTAGAGCTTGTGTTTTATTCTGTTTTCATCTTGTACACCACTTTGATGGCTTTATGCTGTGAAGCGATTTATACATTTGCTAAATAAATAAATAAATTTAGCATATGGCTTAAATTTTCGCAGCAACAAAAAGGAAATCTTCTCAGTATCATACGTGATGGCCTTTTGCTCCCACCTTCCTCCAGGCCCCATCAGTGCTACACAGTAGTTAAGAACATCAGAAGAGCCCTGCTTGATCAGGCCAGTGGCCCATCTAATTCTCATAGTTGTTGTTGTTATGTGCCTCCAAGTTGACTACGACTTATGGCGACCCTATGAATCAGTGACCTCCAAGAGCATCTGTCATGAACCACCCTGTTCAGATCTTGTAAGTTCAGGTCTGTGGCTTCCTTTATGGACTCAATCCATCCCTTGTTTTGCCTTCCCCTTTTTCTACTCCCTTCTGTTTTTCCAAGCATTATTATCTTTTCTAATGAATCTTGTCTTCTCATTATGTGTCCAAAGTATGATAACCTCAGTTTCATCATTTTAGCTTCTAGGGATAGTTCTGGTTTGATTTGTTCTAACACCCAATTATTTGTCTTTTTTGCAGTCTATGGTATCCGCAAAGCACTTCTCCAACACCACATTTCAAATGAGTTGATTTTTCTCTTATCAGCTTTTTTCACTGTCCAACTTTCACATCCATACATAGAGATCGGAAATACTATGTCTGAATGATCCTGACTTTAGTGTTCAGTGATACATCTTTACATTTGAGGACCTTTTCTAGTTCTCTCACAGCTGCCCTCCCCAGTCCTAGCCTTCTTCTGATTTCTTGACTATGGTCTCCATTTTGGTTAATGATTGTGCCGAGGTATTGATAATCCTTGACAAGTTCAATGTCCTCATTGTCAACTTTAAAGTTGCATACATCTTCTGTTGTCATTACTTTAGTCTTTTTGATGTTCAGCTGTAGTCCTGCTTTTGTGCTTTCCTTTTTAACTTTCATCAGCATTCGTTTGAAATCATTACTGGTTTCTGCTAAGAGTATGGTATCGTCTGCATATCTTAAACTATTGATATTTGTCCCTCCTATTTTCACACCTCCTTCACTTTGGTCCAATCCTGCTTTCTGTATGATATGTTCTGCGTACAGAGTGAACAAATAGGGTGATAAAATACACCCCTGTGTCACACCCTTTCCGATGGGGAACCAGTCGGTTTCTCCATATTCTGTCCTTACAGTAGCCTCTTGTCCAGAGTATAGGTTGTGCATAGGGTTGCCAGATCTCCGGTTTTCTGCCGGAGTCTCTGGCAAAAGGAGGCTGTCTCCAGCCTCCAGCCATAGGTTCTTTTAAGACGTCAATCTCCGGCTTCTGAGCATTCCCCCAGCCACGCATGCGTGATTGACATATGTGGCTGACCGCCTTCCTGCCCTTTCTCATTGAGGCGGGGACTGTGGCTGGAGAGAGAGGAGGGGAACTTGAGGTGTTGCCAGGCAGCAGCGAGTAGAGCACCTCGTCGAATCTGCTGTGGGGTAATAAGGCCTCTCAGTCGCAATAGCCTTGCACAGCCCTTGGTAGCCCAGAGAGGCCTTGCACAGCCCTTGGTAGCCCAGAGAGGCCTTGCACAGCCCTTGGTAGCCCAGAGAGGCCTTGCACTGCCCTTGGTAGCCCAGAGAGGCCTTGCACAGCCCTTGGTAGCCGAGAGAAGCCTTTCACAGCCCTTGGTAGGCCAGAGAGGCCTTGCACAGCCCTTGGTAGGCCACAGAGGCCTTGCACAGCCCTTGGTAGCCCAGAGAGGCCTTGCACAGCCCTTGGTAGGCCAGAGAGGCCTTGCACAGCCCTTGGTAGCCCAGAGAGGCCTTGCACATATTTTTTAAAGGCTTATTACTCTTGCTCAATTCATCTCACTCTTTCACCACTGGACTACTATTGGTTTTAGACAAGCCCTACAAGAGGCATAAAAGGCCCCAGGTTCCTACTGAACCCGTCATGAATTGTTCTTTGCATTCATGGATAGGGGATGCCCTCTAGGTCTAGAGCAGGGAAGGGGAACCTGTGGCCCTCCAGATGTTGCTGGACTCCCAACTCCCATAATCCCTGAGCCATGCTACCTGGGGCTGATGGGAGTTGGGGTCCCCATTGTTGGGCTACAGGGATGTAAGGTTTAAATATAATAGTGAATCCAGGCAACCCATGTACTGTATCCTATAGTTTTGGTTGTGCACCCTTTACAGTGCTAGCTTAGCCTAGAACCTGCTTTAGTAGAATTTCTAACATAAGAATTTCAGTGTTGTAGACAGCATTGCACACCTTAATCAAGCTAAAGAACAGGCTTTTGCTGTTGTTTCTTCAATTACCTTAGCAAGTAAGCAGAGTTTTTATATATGTACTGCTAGGAGATTATAGACTAGGATTTGATTGCTGTGCATCAGAGACTGACATGCTAATTATAAATTTTGAATGCAAACTTGGCGCATTGTTAACAAACTCAGAAATATTATTTTAATTGTAAGCTTTTGAAAAATAAAAATATCCCACTAGTAAAGTGTTCTTGTCCATTGACCCTTTTAACATGCTAGCAGTATACTAGAACATCATTTGCAGAATTACCTCTTATTTAAAGAAAATGCTACCATAAAATCAATGCATTCTACTCAACAATTGCTTGGTGTGTGTTTATGGCTTGGCATGCTTAAGCAGTTTCCAGTTTGTTCTGCTTGGCTACATAGTCGGAGGAAATGAAATAGACCAAATGGGAGACAACACTGATGAAATCAAGCCTTCCTTTTCTGTCCCTGCACGCTTCAGAAAAGAGCGCTCTCTAAAAGATTAAATTTGCAGCACAACCTTTAGCATGGTTGCTCTGAAGTAAGTTCTATCAAGTTTATTTATTAAATTTATATCCCATCCTTCCTCCCAGAAGGAGCCCAGGGTGGCAAACAAAGCTTTAAAAACACTCTAAAAAGGTTAAGGTGTCCCCACACTTATAGTGCGAGTCATTTCCGACTCTTAGGGTGACGTCTTGCAACGTTTACTGGGCAGACCGTATATATGGGGTGGGATTGCTAGTTCCTTCCCCGGCCTTTCTTTACCCCCCAGCGTATGCCAGGTACTCATTTTACCGACCATGGATGGATGGAAGGCTGAGTGGACCTCGACCCCTTTTACCGGAGATTCGACTTCCTCCTTCTGTTGGAATCGAACTCTGGCCGTGAGCAGAGCTTCGGAATAAGGTCTCTATTTAAAAGGCTTCTTGAAAGAGGAAGGTCTTCAGTAGGCACCAAAAAGATAACAGAGATTGCACCTGTCTAATATTTAAGGGGAGGGAATTCCAAACGGTTGGTGCCACAACTAAAGGTCTGCTTCCTATGTTGGGCAGAATGGACCTCCTGATAAGATGGTATCTGCAGGAGCCCCTCACGCCTGCATCCCTGCCATGAACCAAGATGGCAGCAGAGGCTTCAGCTCCTTAGGGAAACCTCAGCTGCCATCTTTCTTAAGAGCACCACTGCATGCGCAACCACAGGACAAGGTAAGTTAAGCAAGGGAATGGCAGAGTCCCGAAGCTCTCGCCATTCATGAATCGCTGAAGGGGAGTGCTGGGGCTCAGGGCAGACTTTTGCCCAAGGGCCCCAGCATGTCTGGTGCTGGCCCTGATGGAGGTGAGCAACTTTACCCTCAAAGTGCCTAGCAAACAATTCACAGAGGGCCTCCAAAGGGTCTAAAACTCCATTTCCTGGAGTTGATGTCAACAGATACCTGACAATATGGAAAAGCTCCACTGGATGGCTACTTGAGGATGCGATGCAGGCAGAGAAGTGGGCCTTCTTTGCCACCCTCACCACCACACAGTAGGCACGGTTATGTTTTACTTGTGCCCGATCAGCCTCACAGCACGTCTTTCGCCAATTGCGTGCTAGCCGTCATCTAATTGGCAGTCAATGCAATTATTTCAGCATTGAGGTGACATATTGGTGATACCCTACCCCAGTAAGCAGTCGCACCACCACATTTTATTTATTTATTTATTATTCCATTTATATCCCACCCTTCTTGCCAGCAGGAGCCCAGGGTGACATTTTTTACCAGCTGCAGCTCCTGGACCAACCTCAAGGGCAGCCCCACATAGAGCACATTACAGTAATCCAGCCTGGAAGTTACCAGTGCATGGACAACAGTGGTTAGGCAATCCCAGCCCAGAAACAGATACAACTGTCTTATCAGGTGAAACTGGTAAAAGGCACTCCTAGCCACTGAGGTCACCTGGGTCTATAGCGATAAAGATGGATCCAGGAGCACCCCCAGACTACTTAATTCAGCACACATAACCAGGCCTGAATCCAGATTGGAATGGGTCAAGATAATCTGTTTCATCCAAGAGTATTTGCAATTGCTGCACCACAGCCCTCTGAATCATCTTCCCTAAGAAGGGGGTATTTGTGAGCAGGCGGTAGTTGTCACAAACCAGTGGGTCCAGGGTGGGCTGTTTGAGGAATGGTTGGATCACCACCTCTTTCAGGGTGTGTTGACCACACACCCTCAGCAAGCTTTAATAAGCCAAGAAGGGCAAGGGTCGAGAGGATATGTTGCTGACCGTATCGTTGCAAAGCACCTTGTCCATGATGTCAGACCACATCAGCTGAAACCAGTTTATTGGCCCGCATCCAGTCCACCACCAAGTCCAGGCAGCAGTCCAGGGCTTGCATGACCTCTCCTGATTCAGATGTTACAGAGAAACAGAGCTGGGTATCATCAGCATACTGCTGACAACTCACCCCAAATCTCCTGATGACCGCTCCCAAGTCTTCATATAGATGTTAAACAGCATGGGGGACAAGATGGTACCCTGCAGCACACCACAGCACAGCTGCCAGGGGGCTGAAAGACAGTCACCCAATGCTATTCTCTGAGAATGACCCTGGAGATAGGATCAGAGCCACTGTAAGAGTGTCTCCAATACCCAGCTCACCAAGTTGGCCCAGAAGGATACCATGGTCAACAGTATCAAAAGCCGCTGAGGGATCAAGTAAGAGTAACAGGGTCGGACTCCCCCTGTCCTTCTCCTGATATAGATCATCCATCAGGGCGACCAAGGCCAATTCAGTCCCATAACCAGGCCTGAAGCCAGACTGGAATGGGTCAAGATAATCTGTTTCATCCAAGAGTACTTGCAATTTCTGCACAACCCTCTCGATCAACCTCCCTGAAAAGGAGGTATTTGTAACCTGGTGGTAGTTGTCACAAATCAATGGTCTTGCAGGACTTATTCCCAGGAAAGCATGCATAAGATTGCAGCCCTAGTCATTGTGCTAAGTAAGCTACAGGAAGAGGGTCTCAAACTAGGGGCCCTGTCATAGCATCAAATGGCATCTATTTGTTAAACAGAAGGGTACTTTTAATCTTGTTCTACTCCTTTATTTTGGTACTTAAACGTTCCTTGAGGTCAGAGCATGAAGCTGCTTCCTTAGCAGTTGTTGGCCAGTCCCCAGCACTAGGAAAATCTAGAATTTAGATTTCTTGTTGACTCCAAGGGCAAAAAAGGACAGTAAACATTGCATAGGATTTAAGGGGCTGGGCAGATACAATGAATTAAAGTGGTGTGTAGGTAAAGGCAGTGACGGTGCATGAACAGCAGAGGAGTTCTCTGTCTTACAGAGATTGTTATTGAATAGTAGCAGTTGCTACAGTGCTGCTGGCTTACAATCCCTTGGTCATGGAACCGACCAGAGGGACGGCAACCCTGGACTTAATCCTCAGTGGGGACCGGGACCTGGTGCGAGATGTAAGTGTTGTTGAACCGATTGGGAGCAGTGACCACAGTGCTATTAAATTAAACATACATGTAACTGGCCAATTGCCAAGAAAATCCAACACGGTCACATTTGACTTCAAAAGAGGAAACTTCACAAAAATGAGGGGATTGGTAAAAAGAAAGCTGAAAAACAAAGTCCAGAGGGTCACATCACTCGAAAATGATTGGAAGTTGTTTAAAAACACTATATTAGAAGCTCACCTGGAGTGCATACCGCAGATCAGAAAAGGTACCGCCAGGGCCAAGAAGATGCCAGCATGGTTAATGAGCAAAGTCAAGGAAGCTCTTAGAGGCAAAAAGTCTTCCTTCAAAAAATGGAAGTCTTGTCCAAATGAAGAAAATAAAAAAGAACACAAACTCTGGCAAAAGAAATGCAAGAAGACAATAAGGGATGCTAAAAAAGAATTTGAGGAGCACATTGCTAAGAACATAAAAACCAACAACAAAAAATTCTATAAATACATTCAAAGCAGGAGACCATCTCGGGAGGCGATTGGACCCTTGGATGATAAGGGAGTCAAAGGTGTACTAAAGAACGATAAGGAGATTGCAGAGAAGCTAAATGAATTCTTTGCATCTGTCTTCACAGTGGAAGATATAGGGCAGATCCCTGAACCTGAACTAACATTTGCAGGAAGGGATTCTGAGGAACTGAGACAAATAGTGGTAACGAGAGAGGAAGTTCTAGGCTTAATGGACAATATAAAAACTGACAAATCACCGGGCCCGGATGGCATCCACCTGAGAGTTCTCAAAGAACTCAAATGTGAAATTGCTGATCTGCTAACTAAAGTATGTAACTTGTCCCTCGGGTCCTCCTCCGTGCCTGAGGACTGGAAAGTGGCAAATGTAACGCCAATCTTCAAAAAGGGATCCAGAGGGGATCCCAGAAATTACAGGCCAGTTAGCTTAACTTCTGTCCCTGGAAAACTGGTAGAAAGTATTATTAAAGCTAGATTAACTAAGCACATAGAAGAACAAGCCTTGCTGAAGCAGAGCCAGCATGGCTTCTGCAAGGGAAAGTCCTGTCTCAGTAACATATTAGAATTCTTTGAGAGTGTCAACAAGCATATAGATAGAGGTGATCCAGTGGACATAGTGTACTTAGACTTTCAAAAAGTGTTTGACAAGGTACCTCACCAAAGACTTCTGAGGAAGCTTAGCAGTCATGGAATAAGAGGAGAGGTCCTCTTGTGGATAAGGAATTGGTTAAGAAGCAGAAAGCAGAGAGTAGGAATAAACGGACAGTTCTCCCAATGGAGGGCTGTAGAAAGTGGAGTCCCTCAAGGATCGGTATTGGGACCTGTACTTTTCAACTTGTTCATTAATGACCTAGAATTAGGAGTGAGCAGTGAAGTGGCCAAGTTTGCTGACGACACTAAATTGTTCAGGGTTGTTAAAACAAAAAGGGATTGTGAAGAGCTCCAAAAAGATCTCTCCAAACTGAGTGAATGGGCGGAAAAATGGCAAATGCAATTCAATATAAACAAGTGTAAAATTATGCATATTGGAGCAAAAAATCTGAATTTCACATATACGATCATGGGGTCTGAACTGGCGGTGACCGACCAGGAGAGAGACCTCGGGGTTGTAGTGGACAGCACGATGAAAATGTCGACCCAGTGTGCGGCAGCTGTGAAAAAGGCAAATTCCATGCTAGCGATAATTAGGAAAGGTATTGAAAATAAAACAGCCGATATCATAATACCGTTGTATAAATCTATGGTGCGGTCGCATTTGGAATACTGTGTACAGTTCTGGTCGCCTCATCTCAAAAAGGATATTATAGAGTTGGAAAAGGTTCAGAAGAGGGCAACCAGAATGATCAAGGGGATGGAGCGACTCCCTTATGAGGAAAGGTTGCAGCATTTGGGGCTTTTTAGTTTAGAGAAAAGGCGGGTCAGAGGAGACATGATAGAAGTGTATAAAATTATGCATGGCATTGAGAAAGTGGATAGAGAAAAGTTCTTCTCCCTCTCTCATAATACTAGAACTTGTGGACATTCAAAGGAGCTGAATGTTGGAAGATTCAGGACAGACAAAAGGAAGTACTTCTTCACTCAGCGCATAGTTAAACTATGGAATTTGCTCCCACAAGATGCAGTAATGGCCACCAGCTTGGACGGCTTTAAAAGAAGATTAGACAAATTCATGGAGGACAGGACTATCAATGGCTACTAGCTGTGATGGCTGTGCTGTGCCACCCTAGTCAGAGGCAGCATGCTTCTGAAAACCAGTTGCCGGAAGCCTCAGGAGGGGAGAGTGTTCTTGCACTCGGGTCCTGCTTGCGGGCTTCCCCCAGGCACCTGGTTGGCCACTGTGAGAACAGGATGCTGGACTAGATGGGCCACTGGCCTGATCCAGCAGGCTCTTCTTATGTTCTTATGTTCTTACACTTCCTCTTAAAACTTCCTCTTAAAACACTCCATCAACTGAAACTAGTCCAAAGAGCAGCTGCCAGGATGTTAACAGGAGCGAATTGGTGAGCCCACACTACCCCACTCCTAAAACAACTACACTGGCTCCCAATTTCTTATCGAATTCAGTTTAAAATTTTGATGTTAACATTTAGAGCGCTATCTGGCTCAGGCCCTAGTTATCTATCAAATCATATTTATTTATTTATTTATTTATTAAATTTATATACCGCCCGACTAGCAATAGCTCTCTGGGCGGTGAACATAAAACAGCATAAAAATACAATAAATAACAAAACAATACTAAAATACAAGCAACAATCCAACACAATAAACATTTTTAAAATTAAATATCTCTTTTTATGAACCTGCTCATCCCCTAAGATCATCATCAGACCCTGGCCTTAATATTCCTTCCTTTTCTCAAATTCATCGGACTGGCATTAGGAATAAATCTTTTTCGGTGGTAGCTCTAACTCTTTGGAATTCTCTCCCGCAGGAAATTTGTTTTTCCCCGTCCTTGATTAGTTTTCGTCGTCAAGTTAAGACCTTTTTATTTCGGCTAGCTTTTGAAGTATAATGTGAGAGATAATTGTTTTTCTATATTGTTATATTGTATAATCTGTTTATTCTTTTGTTATTGTTTTTGCCGCTTAGAATTCCTTGGAACTGAAGCGGGATATAAACTTCTTAAATAAATAAATAAATAAATAAATATAGACATAGCTAGAACTACCATCAAACAGAACTACAGAATCCAAGTGTTTAATTTTGAACTGGCTGCTTTAAGAACAGTAATGCACTCTGGCCTTGTACTATGAAACGTTCATGTTAAATATTGATGTTTTGGGATAAATTTACATTTTTGCTACATTCAGACATCACACTGCTGAGCCTCCAAAGCCATGGTTTGGAGACTCTTTTATTGAAGTGGGTAGTGTTTCTGTGGGGATTATGATCGTCTCTTTATTTTCAGTAGAAGAGAATTACTGGTAGCAATTTCTGGGGGTGTAATTTCCACTCGTGACACAAGATTTTTCACTTCAATTTTATTCTCCTTTTTCACCTCTGAGTCAGAAGAGATTTCTTGATGGAGTTTGCACAATTCCAACGTTGGTTGCATAGACAGTGTTTTTGAGAAACCTTCTGCTTTTTCTACAAGGGATGATAGAGCTTTAAATGACTCTCCAATGTTTTTGGATGCAGTTTTTGCTGAAAGCTTCAGGTCGGCCATACGAGAATCTTGAGATGGTTCTACTTTCATCTCTTGAGGATTCACAAGATGTTGATAGCAGCCCAAGAATTCTTGCTTTGCTTTAATGGCTTTAAACACATGCACTTGTATTTTTCTGGGATACTGATTACGTTTGGAAGCCACCTCAACTATTAACTCATCAAGCTGATCTTCAAGGAGTTTGATATCCGTATCATTTTGAAGATCATCTGATGACTCCTGCCATGGTTGTCCATTAACAGTGATGTTCTCTTGAACAGCTGTTTCAAAATTCCATAGTGCTTCGCCAAGAGCTTGTTCCAAGCTCTCGGCCTCCACCGACTGTCCATCCCCGAGCTTGCATACAAAAGGCGTGCAGTGGCCGAGCAACTCAGCCATCCAGCGGCGCGAGGAACACTGCACACGAGGACCAGGAGAAGAAGGAGCCGGCAGCGCCTCCATTTCGGCTGCCTTCTTACTCCCCTTCTTTTCTGCAACTGTGGCACAGGGGAGTGGGATGAGGAGAGTAGGATGGATTGAAAAGCACCATGGGCTGCATCTAGCCTGTGCCCCCACTCCTGCTGTGGATGGAGTTACCCGGAGCGTTATTGCATTTGTTTCTTCTTCTTCAGAGTCAGAATTATCACTTGAATCTTCACTGCTGCTCTCTGCCTTTTTTAGAGCTAAAACATGGAAAAGATAAAGGCATTTATGATGAATCCATTTAACATAAGAGAACATTACATGCAATTTTATAAAGGTCCAAGAATGAAAAGAAGGAAGCTTCTACATCATTTTTATTAGGGCTACTATGATTCCAATTGTCAGATTTTTCTATACTTGCACAGACCAGTTTTAAAGGGCCCCTCCAATAATAAGAGATCATTTAAATTATCTAAAAATCTTCCCGTTTTGAAAGGTATGCCCTAGTTGCTTGCTACTCTTCTCTAGAAATGAAAGAGAAGCTCTCAAGACACGAGAGCTGTGTTTTCATTTATTTATTTATTTATTTATTTATTTATTTAGTTTCATTTATAAACCGCCCATAGCGAGTAGCTCTCTGGGCAGTGTACAAAAAGATTAAAATACAGAATATCATAATAAAATCAGACCAACAAATAATAAACACAAGCAACCACAAAAAATATAAAAGTTAAAATTATAACATTAAACTAATTAAAATGCCTGGGAGCATAGCCAGGTCTTAACCTGGCGCCGAAAAGATAGAAGCGTAGGCGCCAGGCGTACTTCTTCAGGGAGGCTATTCCACAGTTCAGGGGCCACTACAGAAAAGGCCCTAGATTGAGTAACTGTCCTCCGGGCTTCCTGATGGGTTGGTACCCGGAGGAGGGCCTTAGATGCTGAGCAAAGTGACCGGGTAGATTCATAGCGGGAGAGGCGTTCCACAAGATATTCCGGTCCCACACTGTGTAAGGCTTTATAGGTCAAAACCAGCACCTTGAATCTGGCTCGGAAACAAATGGGTAGCCAGTGCAAACGGGCCAGAACAGGTGTTATATGCGCTGACCGGCTGGTCCTCATCAGCAGTCTGGCTGCTGCGTTTTGCACTAGCTGAAGCTTCCGAACTGTCTTCAAGGGCAGCCCTACGTAGAGCGCATTGCAGTAATCCAACCTAGAAGTTATCAGAGCATGAACAACTGAGGTGAGGTCATCCCTGTCCAGATAGGGGCGTAGCTGGGCTACCAACCGAAGATGGTAGAATGCATTCCTTGCCACCGAGGCCACTTGCGCCTCAAGAGACAAGGAAGGATCGAAAAGAACCCCCAGACTACGAACCTGTTCCTTCAAGGGGAGTGTAACCCCATCTAGAACAGGGTAAACATCCACCATCTGTGCAGGGAAGGCACTCACCAACAGTGTCTCAGTCTTGTCTGGATTGAGTCTCAGTTTATTAGCTCTCATCCAGTCCATTATCGCGGTCAGGCAATGATTCAGCACATCCACAGACTCACCTGTAGAGGATGAAAAGGAGAAATAGAGCTGTGTGTCATCAGCATACTGGTGGCAACGCACTCCAAAACTCCTGATGACGGCACCCAGAGGCTGCATGTAGATGTTAAAAAGCATGGGGGACAAAACCGACCCTTGAGGGACTCCACAATGGATAGTCCAAGGTGTCGAGCAATGTTCCCCAAGTACTACCTTCTGGCGACGATCCGTGAAGTAGGAGTGGAACCACTGCCAAGCAGTGCCTCCAACTCTCAACTCCGCGAGTCTCCCCAGAAGGATACCATGGTCAATGGTATCAAACGCCGCTGAGAGATCAAGGAGAATCAACAGAGTCACACTCCCTCTGTCCCTCTCCCGACAAAGGTCATCGTACAGGGCGACCAAGGCTGTTTCAGTGCCAAAACCAGGCCTAAAACCGGATTGAAACGGATCCAGATAATCGGTCTCATCCAAGAGCGCCTGGAGCTGACCGGCAACCACCCGCTCCAGAACCTTGCCCAAAAAGGGGACATTCGCCACCGGTCTATAGTTATTCAAGTTATCTGGGTCTAAGGAAGGTTTTTTTAAAAGAGGTCTCACTACTGCCTCCTTGAGGCTACTAGGGACTACTCCCTCACTCAAGGAGGCATTTATCACTTCCTTAGCCCAGCCGGTGGTACCAGTCCTACTAGCCTTCACTAGCCAAGATGGACAAGGATCTAGTGCAGACGTGGTCGCCCGCACCATTCCAAGCACCTTGTCCACTTCCTCAAGCTGCACCAACTGAAACTCATCCAATAACGAAGGACAAGACCGTGTTCTGGACACTTCAATGGATTCATCTGTCATAACGTCAGAGTCTAGGTCCCTACGGATGCATGCGATTTTATTTTGGAAGTGCCCTGCAATGTCGTTACAGCGAGCTTCAGATGTTTTAATGGTATCTTGAGGACCAGAATGTAGAAGTCCTCGTACAACCCTAAAAAGCTCTGCTGGGCGGCAGAGAGATGTCCTAATAGAGGCAGCGAAGTAGGACTTCTTCGTCGCCCTTACCGCTTTTATATACGTCTTAGTGGAGGCACTTACCAAAGCATAATTGCATCCGTCTGGAGTTCGTCTCCATCTGCACTCCAGCCTCCTTCTCTCTTGCTTCATCACTCTCAGCTCCGGGATATACCACGGAGCTGTATGAGCTCTGCATCGAAGAGGGCGCGCGGGAGCAATCGTGTCAATACCCCGGGCCATCTCCGTATTCCACAGTTCGACCAAGGCCTCGACAGGAGCGCCAGTACTATCAGCTGGAAAAACTCCCAGAGCCGTCTGAAAACCAATAGGATCCATAAGCCTCCGAGAGCGGACCAACTTAATAGGTCCCCCACCCTTGCAGAGGGAAAGAGTCGTTGTAAGTCTAAAATTCAGCAGGCGGTGATCTGTCCATGACAATGGAGTAGATGAAAAACACCCCACCTCCAGATCACCATTTCCATGACCAGTGGCGAAGATCAAATCAAGAGTGTGACTCGATACATGCGTTGGGCCAGTAACAAATTGAGACAGCCCCATGGTTGTCATGGAGGCCATGAAGTCCTGAGCCGCCCCAGATAAAACAGTCTCGGCATGAATGTTGATGTCCCCCAACACCACAAGTTTGGGGGACCTCAACAACACCTCCGAGACTATCTCTGTCAGCTCAGCTAGGGAAGCTGTTGGGCAGCAAGGTGGGTGGTACACCAACAAGATTCCCAGTCTGTCTCCTTGACCCAGCACAAGGTGGAGGCACTCTAGACCAGTCGCCGTCTGGACAGGATGCCTCGTGAGAGAGAAAGTACTCCTATAGACCACAGCGACCCCGCCTCCCCGGCCCTCAGATCTGCCATAGTGCTGCACTGTATACCCAGGTGGGCAAAGCTGAGAGAGGGCAACTCCTCCCTGCTCACCCACCCAGGTCTCGGTTATACACGCCAGGTTGGCACCCTCATCCACAATTAAATCATGGACAAGGGAGGTTTTATTATATACCGACCTGGCATTCAAAAGCAGCACCTGGAGATCTAAGGGCTGGCTGATAGGACAACCAGCAGTTCAGCAGTTGTTCCAGTGATCTACCCTGGAGCAGAGCAGGGAGAGGACAAACAGCACAGTTAACATCTGGCAGACCAAAGGAACGGGCTCCTGACATGGGAATCTAAGAGCACACACACTTAGAGGCCACATCCACACCAGACGTTTATTACACTATCATTCCACTTTAAATATTCGTGGCTTCCTCAAAGGATCCTGGGAAGTGTGGTTTGTGAAGAGGGCTGAGAGTTGTTAGGAGACTCCTGTTTTCCTCAGAGAGCTACAATTCCCTGAGTGGTTTAACAATCAGTCCCTCTTCCCAAGGGACTCTGGGAATTGTAGCTCTGTGAGGGGATTAGGAGTCTCCTAACAACTCTGAGCACCCTTCACAAACTACATTTCCCAGAAATCTTTGGGGGAAGTCATGACCGTCTAAAGTGGCATAATAGTGGAATAAAAGTACAGTGTGAATGCAGGCTATATGTGCAGAATGTCCCGTGTTGAACACCTGATATCTCTGGCTAAAGGATCTCTGGAGCAAGGCTGGAAAAAAAGCAACCCTACTACAGGTGTGGGCAACCTTTGGCCCTCCAGATGTTGCTGAACTACAACTCCCATCAGCCCTAGCAAGCATGGCCAATGGCCAGGGATGATGAGAGCTGTAGTTCAGCGACACAAAGGTTTCCCCACACCTGTGCTACTAAATCAGAGTGGCCTGTACTGAGGTAGATGGACTAATGGTCTCATTCAGTATAAGGCAGTGCCACCTCTAGTTTTAGTTTTGCCTAATATACACATTTTGTAAGCATATGAAATATGCACATTTTTGCAAACAAAATACAATGCATTTTTCTTTGTTATTTCCATTAATATATGCATTTATATTTTCCCCTAATAGACACTTTTGTACACATTCTTTGTTTGGAGAACCACATTGCGAAATTTGGAGAAGCGTGAATTTCAACGGATAAATGCTTTTAGGTCCAGGTATTGGTTTGTGAAGTGCAACTTAGGTTTGACCAAATAAAAATGTGAACCAAACTGAATTTCT
Organism: Rhineura floridana; assembly: GCF_030035675.1. NCBI lineage: Eukaryota > Metazoa > Chordata > Lepidosauria > Squamata > Rhineuridae > Rhineura > Rhineura floridana. The sequence goes on along the minus strand of NC_084488.1, from coordinate 233,078 downwards.
TTCCCATGCCAGCTCAGAAAAGGCTGTCTTTGAGGCTTTGTGAAAACCAACCCTTCCTACAAAATCTTTTAAAGTTGATATACTTGAAAAGATTCTTCATTTGGCATAATTAGCATTTTCAGCAACATCTATTCAATTTTGCTAGTGTTTAAAACTTGAACTTACAAGATCTGAACAGGGTGGTTCATAGGGTCGTCATAAGTTGTAATTGACTTGAAGGCACATAACAACAGTGTTTAAAAATATTTGTGTGTAAGAGAGAGGCTGTAAATACTTTTATTGCCTTTCCCATAATAACTTATCCTTTACATACATCAGGCTTCGCCCTCCAGATTCTTTGGACTACAACTCCCATCAGCCCCAGTAGCATGACTATCCAAAGCGGGGTGGGAGGACCAGGTTGGGGAAGTATTTGCAAAACTCCTCATCTCAACTTCTATGAGAGAATTCACTTTGCACCCACCAGGGGGCAGTGCATCAAACAGAAAATAAATCCTGGTCAAATAATTCACCAGGCATCGATTCTATCTACAGCACCTTTCATATCGCATTAGATGTGACTGAGACTTGCATGGTTTATAATTAAACGGTCTCCAGAGAAACCACATCTGCTAAGGTGTTCTTTCTCACCATTGTTGTGTTTTGCTTCCTGTACAAAGGCAACTGATAAATTTAAATTAAAACAGCAGCAGCAGCAGTGAGGAGTTTTGCAGGAAGCTCAAGAAAATTTTAAAGTTGGGAGGGTTTTTTGTTATTTATATACAGCACCATCTGTATACATAATTCTTTCCAGAGCTTTTTTTTCCCCTGGGGGTACTCAACGGTACCGAGTTCCGGCACTTTTTTTTTTAAGCGCAATGTCACATATCCATCTCCTTAGAGGCGGACTTGAATTTGGATTTAATATGCTTTAATTGAACATGCTTTAATTTGGACTCCTGCATTGAGCAGGGGGTTGGACTCGATGGCCTCGTAGACCCCTTCCAACTGTACCATTCTAGGATTCTATGACTACTCAGTAAGCATGCCCAGGACTGTACTGTTAATACATATAGGGTAGACACAGAAAGGAAGCCGCTCTCTCTGCCTGGGCTATAGAACAAGGCTGGTGGGTGACGCAGAATTGAGCAGCACTGGGAGCATCTTGAGCAGGAAGTGCCCCTTAGTGCTGGGTGCGGTGCTGTAGGCAGAGATGACGGTGGGCCTTCCAACCGTGCACCCAGCAGCAGTGATTTCCAAGGAATGAAATTGCAACTCCCTGGCACATTCCTTCCAGAGTAGTTTCCATTGACAGCAGTTGTCTCCTCACCCCTTGCCTTCTCAAGTGATGAGTAGCTGAAGAAGAAGCGTAAGGAACAGCAGCAGTGCCAATACCACCATGAGGGTGGTGCCCCCCATAGGGTGCCCCCGCTGCCCTTCGCCTCACTGCTTCCTCCTCCTCAGGAGGTCTCAGTGCAGGCTCTGCAAGCCTCAGAGACCCACACAGTGTAGGGCTCTGCCAGAACGGTAAAGAAGCCAGGCCATGGGTGGATGTGGAGAAAGTAGTGTAGGGTGCAAGTCTGGGGTGGCAATAAGAAGGGGAAAGAGGGTGATGGCAAGTAGAAGAGAGGGTTGTCAGGTTGGTGGGAGGGGATGGTGCCGAGAGCTGATGCCCCATGGAATTAGGGCGGTTCTGTGGTTTGAGTGCAGCAGCAAGCAAGAAATAAGGGTTGAGTTCTTGCAAAAGTCAGGGGCTGCAGATGGGAGTGATTCAGGTGTAGAGGGGCTGGAGCAAGAGCAAGAGATTCTGGAGTGAATGCATGGCATCTAACTTTCAGGGTTTGGGGGAGGTCGTGTGTCAGGCTCTTTAGGTATATGGAAATGGTAGTGCATGAGAACATGAAAGGATCACTTCTGGGTCAGACAGGATGCTGTACTCAGCGGTGGCCGAGAGTTGCCTTTTGGAAGGCAGCAGGGAGCATGAAGGCAAGCCCTCTCCCCTGTCCCTTTGCTCTCCAGCAGTTGGTATGCGGTGGTATACTGGCACAATTCAAAGAGGTTTCATTTCATTCTTAGGGCTCATAGCCATGGATGGTGTGTCCTCCACCGCTTTGCCTAATCCCCCGTTAAAGTCATCTAAGCCAGTGACCATCAGTGCATTTTCTTCTGCCTGTACTGGGAACTCCTGGCAATCACTTTCATCAGACGACTCTGAGAACTAGTATCCTAAAAGAGGCATTAAAAACTTTTCTCTATCCACTGTTTCCACATTATACATCATTTTTATTAACTTTGGTCATCCCCACCCTGTTGTTTTAAGAGGTGCCAAACTCTTAAGTTTTTTTTTTAAAAGGAAAGTTTCACCTATCCTTTGATCATTTTAGCAGCACTTTTCGATATCTTTTCCAGCTGTACAATATCCTTTTTGATACTGTGTGGCCAGAACTTTATGCAGTTACAACACAGATTTGTGAAAAGGCTTGGAGATAATGGCTCTTATTTTCAGGCCCTTTCCTAGTAATCCCTAGCATGGGATTTTTGCTGCCGCTCTCCTTTGAAAGGATACATTCATTGTTCATTTTACCATGACACCAAGACTGATCAGCTTCTCCTGCAAGTTCCAAACAGATCAGAATCCCACTCTCCAGTCACTCAGAACAGGGCTTTCAGTGTGGCTGCTCCAGTTTTATGGACCAACAGTCCTCTTGAGGCATGACAGATGCCTACTATCTGCACTTTCCGGAAACAACTGAAGACACCTTTGTTGCAACAGGCTTTCCCAGCTGGGTGAATGGATCTCCGTCATGGGTGTCAATTTTGCTTTGTTTTAAATATATCTGCTCTCTTTTGTGTTTTAATTTTTTTTTTTTGCACATCATCTTGAGATTATTGTAGAAGGTGAATGGTAAATTAATAATTATTTATTTATTTATTTATTTATTACATTTGTATACCGCCCCATAGCCAAAGCTCTCTGGGTGGTTTACAACAATTAAAAACATTAAAAACAAATATACAAATTTAAAAACACATTTTTAAAAAGCAATTTAAAACACATGCCAAAATGCCTTGGAGAAGAGGAAAGTCTTGACCTGGCACCGAAAAGATAACAGTGTTTGTGCCAGGCACACCTCGTCAGGAAGATCATTCCATAATCTGGGGGCCACCACTGAGAAGGCCCTCTACCTTGTTGCCATCCTCCCAGCTTCCCTTGGAGTAGGCACCCGGAGGAGGGCCTTGGATGTTGAGCGTAATGTACGGGTGTGTTCGTGTCGGGAGAGGTGGTCCATCAGATATTGTGGTCCTAATAAATAATGGCACTAGCGCAAGGATTCGTGCTAGCACAATGGGACTTTCTTCCCTCTCCTCCCTCTGTGTCTGTTCTGGGCTTTCCCCCAACCATTCAGAGCAGATTTGGGGGTGGTGCAGGACATGCATGGGGGGAGAAGAGGGGAACTCCATTGCGCTGGCACTGGGGCTTATGTAGTCAGAGACAAAGCATTCCTGAGTCAGATCATTGGTCCACCTAGCATGGCGTCTAACTGGCTACACTGGCTGACAGAGGATTTCAAGGGTTTCAGGCAAGGGGCATTATCAGCTCAACCTGGAAGAGGCCAGGGATTTATACATGCAAGCAGATCCTCTACCACTGAGCTACAGCCCTTCCCCAAAATCCTGGCTGCCTGACACACCCTACCTGTTCAAGGTCAGCCTGGGAATAGCCCGGTTGGTTAGCAACACTCTAGATACTGGAAATGAAAATGAGCACGTGCTAGAAAGCGTTTCTACAGAGGAAACGTTTAATCATGGCTGCCCATTTGCTACCGGGCCAAGTTCAAGGTTCTAGTCTTGGTGTACAAAGCCCTCTACAGCTTGGGACCAGGATACCTGAAAGACCATCTTATCCCTTCTATACCCAGCGGATCACTGCGCTCTGCAGGTGAGGGCCTCCTGTGGATACCATCTTATCAGGAAGTCTGTTCCGCACAACATAGGAAACAGAGTGTTAGTGTTGTGGCACCAACCCTGTGGAATTCCCTCTCACATCTCTGTTATCTTTTCCGTACCTATTGAAGACCTTCCTCTTTCAACAAGCCTTTTAAGTAGAGACTTTAATCCCAGTCTGCATATGTGTTGGAACTGTTTTTTTGTTTTTTTTAAAAAAATATGTTTTTATTGGCTTATCACTTGTGTGTTTGCTGCCTTGGGCTCTTTTGGTAGGAAAGTCAGGATGTAAATTCAATAAATATTGAATATTCTGGTTCAATGGGATCGGTTTCAGCCTCTTCCTTCTGAGGAAGTGGACAAGGTGCTCTCTTCTGTGAAGCCAACCACCTGTCTACTGGATCCTTGCCCATCATGGCTCATTATGAGCTGTAAAGAGAGACGGAACGAAAGGATCAAGGCAGTGGTAAATGCATCCTTGGAAGAGGGTGCATTGCCATCAGCCCTCAAGGAGGCAGTAATAAAGCCTATTCTGAAAAAGCCCTCCTTGGATCCACAAGAACTAAATAATTTTCGTCCAGTCTCCAATTTACCATTCTTGGGCAAGGTGATTGAGTGAGCGGTGGCCAAACAGTTACAGACACACTTGGATGAAGCAGATTATTTAGATCCATTCCAATCGGGCTTCAGGACTGGACATGGAACTGAAACAGCCTTGGTCGCCCTGGTGGATGATATGAGGAGGGCATTGGATAGAGGAGAATATACCTTCCTCATCCTCCTGGATCTCTCAGCGGCTTTTGATACCGTTGACCACGGTATCCTTTTAGATCGCCTGGAGGGATTAGGAATAGGGGGCACTGTTTTACAGTGGCTCTGTTCCTATATCTCAGACAGGCACCAACGGGTGGCATTGGGGGATGAGGTTTCAGACCCTTGGCCTCTCAATTGTGGAGTGCCACAGGGTTCTATCCTCTCCCCCATGCTATTCAACATCTATGTAAAGCCGCTGGGGGCTATCATCAGGAGGTTTGGGCTGCAGTGTCACCAATATGCGGATGATACTCAGCTCTACCTCTCGTTTAAATCTTCACCAGAGTTGGCTGTAGATACCGTGTCCAAGTGCCTGGAGGCCGTAAGTGGATGGATGGGACGGAATAGGCTGAAGCTGAACCCTGATAAGACTGAGGTGTTACTCGTGGGAGATAAGAAAAGGCTGGGAGATATAAACCTGGTGTTTAATGGGGTAAGATTGCCCCTGAAGGACCAGGTCTGCAGCCTCGGGGTCATTCTTGACTCACAGCTGTCTATGGAGGCTCAAGTATCAGCAGTGAGCCGGGCAGCTTGGTATCAACTCCATCTGATACGGAGGCTGCAACCCTACCTTCCTGTCCATCTTCTCCCACGAGTGATACATGCCCTGGTCTCCCCTCGCTTAGACTACTGTTATGCGCTCTACGTGAGGCTGCCCTTGAAAACGGTCCGGAAACTACAGCTGGTACAGAATGCGGCGGCACGTTTGATAAAGAACAGCCATCGCCGTGATCATATCACTCCAGGATTAATAGATCTTCACTGGTTACCAGTTGTTTACTGGGCCCAATTCAAAGTGCTGGTATTAACCTTTAAAGCCCTATACGATTTCGGCCCAGTTTATCTGAAGGAGCGCCTCCAGCATCACCAATTATGCCGCCTGACAAGATCAGCCATACAAGACCTTCTCTCGGTCCCACCAGTTAAAACAGCTAGGCTGGTGCGGACCAGAGAGAGGTCATTTTCGATTGTGGCCCCCACCCTCTGGAACTCCCTTCCTTTAGACCTCCACCATGCCCCCTCCTTGATGGCTTTCCGCTGATCCTTGAAGACCTGGCTGTTCAGGCAGGCCTATGGGGTTTCTGGGGTGGGTTAGTTTTTAATGCTGCCGATTACATGTAAGAGTGGGTAGCTTAATTATTGAATGTTGTTGTTATGGTTTTATATTGTATTTTACCCTGTTATTGTACGTCGCCTAGAGTGGCCGTTAATTCAGCCAGATAGGCGACTCAAAAATAAAATTTTATTATTATTATTATAAATAGATAAATAGATATAAATTTAAATAATAAAGTCATCAGAGGGGCTTACTCAGCCAGAAGCCAGAAGCTGTGGGCAGTCTCTCCCATATTTGACATCACATGGGCCTTCAGGTCATCCATGGCTTGATCAAATGCGCCGGGCTAAAAATGAAAACAAACCAAGGGAGCTGATCTTAGGGAGGCAGCTGCAGAGGAAAACAATGCGACAGCAAGGCGCTGATATTGCCTGGTCTCTCTGCCTGCCCACTTCCCTGCCCCTTGTCAAGACCATTGTGGGTAAGCCTAAAGCAGCCGCCCTGGGCGAGGACTCCAGACCTGGCAGGCTGCATCCATCTCTGAGGGAAGGCCCCTCTCCTGACTTCAGTTTGAAGAAGGCCAAGTGGACTCTGGTGCAGGGTAGCCCATGGCTCCTGTCTGCAATTCTCACCGCTCCAGGTTGGCATTAGAAGAATCATAGAACCATAGAATAGTAGAGTTGGAAGGGGCCTCTAAGGCCATCAAGTCCAACCCCCTGCTCAATGCAGGAGTCCAAATCAAAGCATTCCCGACAGATGGCTGTCCAGCTGCCTCTTGAAGGCCTCCAGTGTCAGAGAGCCCACTACCTCTCTAGGTAATCGGTTCCATTGTCGTATGGCTTTAACAGGTAAGAAGTTTTTTCTGATGTCCAGTCAAAATCTGGCTTCCTGCAACTGGAGCCCATTATTCCATGCCCTGCACTCTGGGACGATCGAGAAGAGATCCCAGCCCTCCTCTGTGTGACAACCTTTCATGTACTTGATTAGGTCAGGAGCAGCCAAGATGGTGCCCTCCCAATGTCATTGGACTACAAATCTCATCAGCCCCAGCCAGCATGGCCAACGATGAAGGCTAATGGGACTTGGAGCCCAACACCTTCTGGAGGGCACTACATTGGGTGCTGTACAAAGTGTGGATATCAAGTTTCAAGTTTATGAAGTTGAATTGCAGGGCCGGAGGCCAACGCAAGTAATACAGTAAAAATACAATACAAACATGATATAAATACAATAATTTATAATCAAACAAGGGGAATTAAAAACGTGCCTAGATGATATTTGTTGAGGCGATGTGATTTGCCCGAAGTTTTCTGGCTGCTATTCTAAAAAGGGATACATTATGGGTTACTTCTCGGATATGGTCAGCCATTAAGAAAATAATTTTTTCATCAGGTGAGCTAAGCCAGGGAATGTCTAGCCATTTCTTAAGGAATCTAGATCTTGGTTGGATATATATTGGGCAACAGAGCAATACATGAGGGAGGTCCTCCAGTGTTGGAGAACCACAGACGCAAACCCTTTGATCCTTAGGGACACCAGCTAATCGACCTTCCCTATCAGCATTTGGTAGGGGGGAAAAGCGTAAGGCTGTAAAAGCCTGTCGAAGAGCAGAGGGTATAGGTTGTGTGAGGTACGTAGCGCATTGAGGGACGAATTTAAAACGCCAGAACCAAGGAGAAACCTTTGAGTTGGTAAGAGTTAGCATATCTAATTTCAGGGAGTAAAGAAATATACGTTCACGTAAAGATTTGTTGTTTAGGTCTGAGTTAAACTCCAATGCTGAGAGATGGTATGTAGCTAACAAGTTATTTAGCTTAGAGCTCCATAGGGCAAAAGCAAAAGAGTGTTTAAGGCACAGCTGAAGTAATGCCCTAGACTGAGGCTCTTTAGTAGATCTTAGAAACTTCAAAAGAGTGAAATGTATATGTGCTATAAGGGGAGGGGAGCCAGTCTCAGCTCGTATCATTGCTGCTGAGGTACCCATCGGGAGAGATAGTAAGCGCCTGAGAAAACTGTTTTGTATAGTTTCTAGGGCTTTAACAATGTGGTTATCCCAACCCCAAACTGAGGCTCCATATAAGATCTGTGGGATCACCTTGGCATTATAAATTTTTAATGCTGGGTGGATCTGATTGCCACCCATAGTGCGAAAAATTTTTAGTATTGACCCTGCTGTCTTAGACGCGAGCAGTTTAGTATATTGTCGATGGTATTGCCAAGAGAGGGTGTCCGAAAAGTAAATTCCTAGATATTTGAATTCACGAGGTTGCTCTAGCTGATGTTCAGCTATATGCCAACGATGGCCTTGGAATTTCTTCCCAAATACTAAAACTTTGGTTTTAGCGTAGTTTATGTTCAAGTTTTCCTTTGAACAATAGGTCTGTAGAGATCTCAATAACTTTCTAAGTCCGATAGGGACTAAGGAAAGGAGGACCATGTCATCGGCGTAAAGAAGTGTCGAAACTTTCCTTTGGCCAATAGAGGGGGGGGAAATTGAGGTCCTGATAAGAAAGGGATAATATCATTTAAAAACAGGTTAAAAAGCAGGGGGGCTAACAAGCAACCTTGCTTAACACCTCTCTCTACCTCGATCGGGTCGGTGAGGGCTCCAGAAAAGGGAATTCTTACCAGTGCAAATGTATTGACATATAGAATACGAATTAAATATAGAAGGCGGGGGTCAATGTTCAGTTTGTACAGCTTGTGCCACAGAGCGTTCCTGTCAATCGAATCGAACGCTGCGGCCAGGTCAACAAATGCTGCGTATAAATGTCGGGTGGGACCGGCGATGGACTGTTTTGCCAAAAAATGGAGAGTTAGGCAGTGATCGATCGGGGAGGAGCCTTTACAGAAGCCTACCTGCTCTGGGTGAATGATCTGTTGTGTCAGAGCCCAGTCTTCTAATTTAATTAAAAGAAATTTGGCGTAGAGTTTAGAAACTACGTTCAGCAGGCTGATTGGCCGGAAGTTGGCAGGGTTAGAGGGATCGCCCTTTTTATAAATAGGGATGATGATGTTACATCTCCAGCCCTCGGTGTGGATATGATGCAGTCCATTCTCAGCAGGGCAGAGGGCTCCCCCCAAGGTGTGTGTGTGTGATGGGGAGTGTCCTCACCTCTCAATCCTTCCTTCTAGGAACATAGGAGGATGCCTTGTACTGAGTCAGTCCACTGGCGCATCTTCCCCAGTATTCCCTATACTGACTGGCAGCAGCTCTCCAAGGTTTCAAACAAGGAGTCTCTCCCAGCATTACCAAGTCTGACTCACCACAAGGCAGATTCCTACGTTCCACGCTGGAACTGATCCCCCACCCCTGCCTTCACTGCATAGCGAAGATCCCAAGAATGCACTCCAGCTTTGAAAAATTAAAACACAGAAGATCATGAGAAGATTGTTAAATGCCCCCCCAAGAAAGACCATGCACCATGTCCCACCTCTGTAACAGAGGGGTCTTTCTGGTCTCTGCCTTCTTTTACATGCTCCCACCCCCACCCCAAAACAAAAAGGTGATTGCATTTGGGTTGACTCACCCTTGTGGCAAAATACTTCCTTGAATCGTAGGGGTCAGCGTAAGGTCGTGGGTAGAGCATGGTCTTGGAAGCAGAGGGTGGAGCAGTTGTAGAGTTTGGTCCTGAGGCACTTCCAGCATCAGAATTCTCTTTGTTTGACTCTTCCAGCTCCTTCCGCATTTCGACAGTCTGGAACTCCTGGTAGTTTCCACTACCTGACATTTTGACAGCCTTGAAGCCAAGCAAAGGCATCCCAAAGGGTTAATGCAGTGGCCTCTCCTGGACCTCACCTTGAGCACCTTTTCATCTATTTCTCTAGTAGAGGCAAAGGGACGTTTAAAGCCATAAGGGGAAGGAGAGAAGGAAACTCCCCTCACCTCTGCCTGCCAGCGATGGTCAAGTCTGTCCAGTTTTGGAGTTACACTTTCTGTATTATTGGCAGAACCCATACATAATTTCTCAATTAGAAGTACTGACTTTTTAAAAAACCACAGTCTAAAATTTGGAACGTTCATTTTCAGGTGTGCGCTTTTTAACTGTGAAATGTAGTATTCAGGGATGCTTACATCTTTTGGAAACATCATGAATTAACTTCTCACTCCTCTCTCTGAGGTGGAGGAGAGTGGCTGCCATCAGCCCCAGCCCCGCCCCATCGAACCCTGAAAAAGTCTTTTGTCTAAATCAAGGATGGGGTACCCTGTGGCTCTCCAGATGTTGCAGGGCTCCAACTCTCCATCACCTGGCATCTTCACACGGGGCTGGGGCAGACCCCCTCTCTGAAACCCTACGGCACCCTTTGCCAGCCAGCTTGGGGTGCCTCGAAGAGTATTGGACGACAACTTCTTGCTGATGGGAGTTACAGTCCAAAACGTCAAGAGGGCCTTTCAACAAAAGTATCGTTCCCAAGATTCCTTGTGGCGAGCCAATCCCTGCCAACCCACTTTGTACCGTACAAACCCTCACCTCTCCCCATCTCCCCCCCCAATATATTACAACATTACAGTATGGGTCACACATACATTCAGCACTGCCTTGGCCCCTTTTTTCTTCCAAGGAGAATCCCAGACCCTCTCCCCCCCCCCCGATTCCCTCTGCCTCTGTGCGGCTCAAGACCACCACCACCACCCCGGCAACTCTCAAAGCCTGCTCCAAATTGCTTGGGCAGAGCTGCGACATGCAAAAATGCAGCACTGAGCAAACAGGAGCCTGGCTGTGTGTTGTGGCAACGGCGGGAAGGCAACAAGAAAGGCAAGGCGAGTGCGAAGCCAAGGCCAGCCCGCAAGCTCAGACTCACAGGTGGAGGCCAAGAATAGAGCGGCTGCCTTTACATAAGAGGGGGAAGGAAGAGCAGAATTAAGCGGGGGGGGTGAGGTTGCAGTGGACAGGCAGTGTCTTGCTAAAGGCAACGGTGACCGTTTTGAAACCCTCCAAACTGAGCCAGCAGTCAGAACTGCAAGAGGACCAGTAACCGGTAACCGAAACCTGGCACAAAACCACCCACAACGCCCTTTGGAACATGCATAAGCTGAATTAGGTTTCCTCGGAAATAATCATCGCAATTTTTTCTTCTTAAACCACACAAGGTCCTAGTCCACTTGAGTGCAGAGAAACACTAAACAGCAGAGACGGGGATCCTCCGGCCCATGGGCCAAATCAGTTTAAACTCCACCCAGGAGCAATCCAATCCCTGCTGAAAGTAGCGAGGGTTGCATTCAGTGCTGAATTTAGACAGCCCTGCTGCTTTAGGTGGACAAGGGTCCCAATGGCCACTAGCCATGATGGCTATGCTCTGCCTCCATAGTTGGAGGCGGGATGCTTCCAAATACCAGATACTGCAGGAGAGGAGAGTTGCTGTTGCGCTCAGGTCCTGCCTGTGGGATTCCCGTTGAGGCATCTGGTTGGCCGCTGTGAGAACAGGAGGCTGGACTAGATGAGCTCCCTTTGGCCTGCCCTAGCAGCAGGGCTCCTCTTACGCCCCCAGTGGGCTCACAACCACCTGGTGCCATGCGATGGCGGGTGACGGACTGGGGGGGGGGAGACTCACCCACCTGTCAAAAGTGACCTGGAGAGGGGTGGCTGCTTGTTGATCCTGCCTTTTTTGTCAGACAAAAAGAGATTCCCCAGCCCTGCTAAACGGGACAGACTCTGAAACACGAGGAGGTGGTAGGGGGCAGGGAGAGGAGGGTGGCACGGCCCCTTTGGATGCAGGGGCTGTTATTACAATAAGAGGCCAGAAAACAGTCGTATTCTGGACCTTCACACTCCATCAAACCCTCTCCCTCTAGACAAGGGATGGGGAAACGTGGGTCCCTCCAGATGTTGCTGGACTCTAGCTGCCAGCAGCCTGCATGGCCATCGCTGAGGGATGATTGCTGGGAGCTGGGAGTCCAGTAGCATTGAGGGCCATAGATTTCCCCGTGCTTATTTTATTTGCTTATAAGATTGCCTCCCCGCCCTTCACCACAAGGTCCCAAGGTGGTTTGCAATAATATAATATCATTATAAAAAATCAGGTAAGACACTTAAAATGGATTAAAAACCGTTCCAGCTGGAACAGAAGGGTATAAATTCAGCAGAAGTGTGGGTCCCACAAAACAAACACCTTAACTGTCAAAGGCCAGGGTGAAGAGGATTGAAGATAGCCTTGTTCAGGGCATGATGGGATATGTGTGGGGAAGAATAAGGCAATTAGTCCCCTCCAGGAAGGTCATACTTGTATGTGATTTTAAGGTGCATCTTTGCAGGAGAGCAAACAGGAAATTCAGTGGCCGGGGGCAGGCGTCAGTGTTAAGGAAACAGTGGGGAGGAAAAAGACAGAAATAGAAACGGGGAGAACCCTCATCGTTTGCCAGATCAATGATTAACGGACCAACGGTTGCTCAACGCTCCTGAAACGATTCCCGGGAACTAGCTCTGAAAAAGAGCAAGCAATGAGCCCTGCCAGTTGGGCAGAGCAGGAAGTTGCAGTGGCAGGAAGTAGCTGTGGGGCAAAGGTCTCTGGGGTGGGGGAGATGACTGAAGGAACCTGGCCAGGGTGGCACAGGGAGGCAGGAGGGCAAGAACCAAGGATCAAAGCAACTCTCCGCCAATCAGCGCCTCCCACTTGGGGAGAGCAAACCACGCACAGCAACTCACACAGAGGTGCGGCAGGCCGATCTGCCAAGTCTGGATCCCAAGGTGAAGCTGCCAGCCCTGAGGGAGAAGGCCAACTGGAAGGCGGCAAAGTGAGAGCACAGGACTGTATAGGCACAGCGGGCAGCCTCTCCTGCAAGATGGTTACTTTGGGGGAGGGGTGGGGGATTTATTACCAACAAGCTATTCATGCACAGTTCAGCCGCCCTACAATTTGATAATTACTAGTATTAATACTGCCAGATTTATTTATTTTTTGTAAATGGAGGAGGGTACAACAGGCAATGCCAAGTGATTTTAAAACAGCCATCCCCAACTCGGCACCCTCTGGAGGTTTTTAGGCTACCAATCTCATCAGCTCCAGCCAGCAAGGCTTGAAAAGCAACGCCAGACAACCCCTGCCAGCCTTCAGGGTCTGCCCCTTTCCACTCAGCTGCCCAGAGGCCGAGATTCTTGTCCTGCATGTGACCTGTGGGCTGCGCGCTCCCGGCCCAGGCCTTAGACCCATCCAGCTGCAGGGGAGAACAAGAGGCGACTGTTTCTGCTACTGCTGCCACCGCCCACGGAAGGACAAAATTGTAGCTGGCGTCGTCCACCGCCGCTCAAAGAGGCCTCAGCCTCTTTGTGTCCTTCCCCTTTGTTTTTCTCCACTCCCCTTTTTAAACGGGATCCCAGGTCAATTTTCAGCCAGCTTCCACAGCCGCCTTGGCTCGGGGCTGCCTCTGCAAGCTCACGTTCCTGCTCAGGCCCCACAAAGCCGGGTCAAGAGTTTTGTCACCAGAGAAATGGACGCAGCACGTGGAAGCAATGAAAGGCTTTCCAAGTCAGGCTCCAGGCTGGACAGGTGGTTTGAGGGTGGGGCGAGAAGAGGCACTGAGGAGATCTGGAGCCTTCTGGGGGCACAGCACGAGGCCCGTCGAATCCAGCAGAACTGACACCTCCAAAATTCTCTAGAAGAAGAGGCTAGAGCCCTCCTCACCCCGCTCTTGCCCCCTACCCCCAGCAATCCACTTTCAGAGGTACTCTAACTCTGAACATTATTTGTTTATTGACAGATTATTGCATTTATATCCCACCTTTCTCCCCAAGGAGCTCAAGGTGGCATACATGGTTCTTCCCCCCTTCCCCATCTTATCCTCACAACAGCCCTGTGAGGTGGGTTAGGCTGAGAGACAAGTGAGTGACCCAAGGTGGGTCGGTCAATAATTTTATTACAATCATAAGACGTGTTCAGATTAAAATATGGAGCACAAACAACAGTGCACAGAAGATACCATTTCTCTAATTTAGCTAATACAGCCTGGGCCAAGATCACTCACTGAGCGTTCATGGCTGAGTGAGGATTTGAACCCAAAGCCAACACTCCAGCCGCTATACCGCAACTGACCTATGCATCATACATGCCACGACAGAGCCAATGTTTCAGATTGGTTAGAGCTAAAGAGAGTTTATGTTCTGCAGCAAAGGTACACACATCTTCCTCCTGCTCTCTAAAAAGATTAGATAAATAGACAGACAGACAGACAGACAACAACTTAATGGAGGTTGGTCAGGAGAGAATCCTGATAAACTTCACTCCAAAAAAAGCCCTCTGACAGTGAAATTCACCAGGAATCTCTCTCCTGCAAGATTCACCATAAGGAACATGATCAGCACCCTTTGATCCACAAAAACTTCCTTCCCAGGTCGAAAACAACTTTTATCCCACAGTTGAGATCTTAGCATCTTGCAACAGGAGAGGATTAGTCAAGCTAGCATTAAGCAAATCAAAGTGTACGCGCTGTTCCTGAAATTTTAGTAAGGAGTGAGCGCTGTTAAGAGGAAGAGTGTGGATTTCAGTTTTTCAAAGTTCTGGTGGCTCAGGGCAGTAAAATAAGCCACAGCAAGAACATCTCACACACATATACACACGCACACCCCACACACACTGTGTGCGGAAATACACACTGAATGACTGGCAATCCCCAACGCTCACCCCCACGGCTGATTTAACATTACAAGGAGGGGGGAACAGAGAAGGCAAAGAGCTAAGGAAAGAGGTGCAAATTACAGCAATATTTGCCAACCGGGTGCCCCCCAGATGTTTTGGACTGCAACTCCCATCAGCCCCACAAGCAAGGCGCAAAGGCCCTCCCCAGCCTCCAATATATCCTGAGGTACACTGCCTCAGAACATGGAGGATCCATTCAGCTAACATACTGTGGCATCTGAGCAGCAAATTGCCCAAAAGGTGTAGCCCACTCTGTGGCTTGTATCCAATGTTAGACCTGTTCAGAAGTAGACACACTGAAATTAATTGACATGGCTCACTTGGGTCCATCAGTTTCAGCAGGTTTACTCCAAGTAAAACACAGCTGGAAACAGCCCTCTGTTTTATTTTAAAGATCACTTACTGTGGATTTGGGTTTTAATTTTGATTAATGACTTGGATGAGGAGGTGCAGGGAATGCTTATCAAATTTGCAGATGATACAAAATTGAGAGGGATAGCTAATAACCTGGAGGACTGAAACAAAACTCAAAGGGATCTTGATAGGCTGGAGCATTGGGCTGAAAACAAGAGAATGACATTTAACAGGGATAAGTGCAAAGTTCCACACCTAGGAAAAAGAAACCAAATGCACAGTTATAAGATGAGGGATACTTGGCTCAGCAATACAACATGCGAGAAGGAACTTGGGATTGTTGTTGATCACAAGCTGAACATGAGCCAACAGTGCAATGTGGCTGCAAAAAAGGCAAATGCAATTTTAGGCTGCATTAAAAGAAATAGTTTCCAAATCAAGTGAAGTACTAGTTCCCCTCTTTTCGGCACTGCTTAGGCCTCAGTTTGAGTACTGCGTCCAGTTCTGGGCACCACACTTTAAGAAGGATGCAGACAAACTGGAACAGGTTCAGAGAAGGGCAATGAGGATGATCAGGGGACTAGAAACAAAGCCCTATGAGGAGAGACTCAAAGAACTGGGCATGTTTAGCCTTGAGAAGAGAAGACTGAGGGGATAATGTTAGTATTCTTCAAGTACATGAAAGGCTGCCAAGGAGGGCCAAGAATAATGGGCTCAAGTTGCAGAAAGACCGATTTTGACTGAACATCAGGAAAAACTTCCTAACTGTTAGAGCAGTACAACAATAGAACCAATTACCTAAGATTTGGATTCCTGCATGGAGCAGGGGGTTGGACTTGATGGCCTTTTAGGCTCCTTCCAGGTATACTATTCTATGATTCTAGTTGTGTTGGTTTTACCTGCTCATGTTTGGAACTCGCTGCCTACTAGCATCAGGCAGGTGCCTTCACTATGCTCTTTCCAGTGCCTCATTAAAAAATTTTGTTTAGGCAAGCCTACCTAAGGTGGCATATGCTTTAATCTCTCTTTAGTTTATTGTTGATTATAATTACTTTTTGAATGTTTTTAAATACCTGTTTCTAATGGTCTTTTACTTTTGATGTTCAATCAATCAATCAATCGATTGATTGATACTTTTGATGTTGTATTTTATGCTTTTTGTAAACCACTTTGAGGTTTTATTACAATCAAGCGGTATCTAAGTTTTGTTAAATAAAAATAAATGTTATTTTATTTAGTAAGATTTACAAACCGCTTAGCCAAAGAGCTCTCTAAGTGATGTGCATAGTAAAATTGTAGTAGATTAAAAACAATGACAATGCACAGTTGAAATCCACAAAACCATTAAAAAAACAAATATACTAAAATAATGACACACTAAAAACACAGATAAAAATCAGTAAAAACAAATATTGGTTAACTATATGTCGTAACTGACTTGAAGGCACATAACTACAACAAATATGTCTGGGTAGGCTTGCCAAAACATTTTTTTAAAAAAATCAGCAGGCATCTATTTAGTAGATTTTTTAAATTTGTGATTTGTATGAATTGACTGTGTTTTTAATTGTATTGGATCCCGCCCTGAGACTGGCTGCGATAAAGGGCGGGTTAGAGATTTCCTAAATAAATAAATACAGATTATTTATAGCGTGAATTGGTGCACCACAAAACCTAGAAAACGCCTCTCTTTGGAAGGACCCTTAATTTTGCTTCCCTGGACAGAAAAAGCTGAGACAGGCATATTTCAGAGGCAACCCCCCCCCAAACATACACCCCCCCCCCAGACAAGCAGGCCAAAGGGAATCTGAAGCTACTTGGAGAGATAACTGCCAGTTTCTGACCAGGCAAAGCTTGCAAGCATTAATCTTTTTACAGTGGTTGTAAAATTTTAACATGTCAGATCAACAACAGAGAGGCGCTCACTCGCTCTTTCACAGCCGGCCCAGACGCCACAGTAAATGTGAACAAGATGCGAAACTCAGAATCTTCTTCCCCCCTCCTCTCTTTCTCTCTCTCTCTCACACACACACATTTGGGGAAATGTCTTTAACATGCTCACCAAAATTTACATGTACAAATCAAAGTAAAATATATAAGAAGTGTTTTAAGGGGGATGGGAGATTTTTCCCACTTGTGCACACTGGGATGCATCCAAATTTAGTTCTGCTCATAGAAGACCCACTGAAACTGAGGGACCTAAGTTAATCATTCCCATTAATTTCAGTGGTTCTACTCTGAGTACAACCAGCGTTGGATACAACCCACTGTGAGTTTTTGTGCGTGTGTGTGAGAGAGAAAGGCACCTTGAGGACTAGTGTGGCTGAAAGGAAGCCTAGACCCTTGGAGAGAGCATGTCTGTTTCACTAGGCAAACACACATAACCACCCTTCTTGTTTGCCTCTCTCTTTGTTTCTGAAAGCGGAAAGGAAAATTACAAGTAATTTTAAACATGAAAACCAGGAACCTGCCTCACACTTTTTCTACAACAGCAAGACAGAAATGCGTAAAGATCACAATGTGAAAGCCAGCAACTGGGCCTCGCAGCGGACCCTCTCACACACTTGGTCACGGCTGCTAATCTCCGAAGAGGATGCGGCAGAACCTGTTCCTGATAACCACAAGCGTTTATCTCCCCGTTCCAGGAGAGGAAAGGGTGGGTACCCCACAGCTGGTCGTAAGCAAAGGGATTTGCACTCCCTGTTCCTCTACTATCAGGACCTCACCAAGCCACTAGAGGAGGAACACTTTGCAACTTAATCACTCTGCCCTCCTCTGCAGGCGCCTTGGTCTAAGTATCTTATCTGTACAACAAACCTGATTTTAAAAAAATATGTTTTAAGTCAATGGTCAGAATCTCCTAAAACTGTGGCTATGCTACTATAGAATATATCAACTAGCCGTGTCAGGCAGATTTGCCTTTTGAAGTTGCCTGGCTGCTGGATCAGTCCAAAGGGGGCCAACATAGTCCAGCTTCCTGTTCTCTGTGGCCAACCAGATGCCTCGATGGGAAGCCTGCAAGCAACACCAATTCTCCCTGCCTGCGATTCCCAGCAACTGGTATTCAGAGCGCACAGATTGGTAGCCTTATCGCCCACAAATTTGCCTAATCCCCTTTTAAAGCCATTTGAGTTAGTGGCCATCCCTAAAACTTATTTTATTTGTTTATCACATTTATACCCCGCCTTTCTTTTTCACGATAAAAACTCAAGGCGCCTTCCATATGGTTCCCAGGCGGTCTCCCATCCAGGCACTGACCAGACCTGACCTTCAGCAGGGAGCTGGCCTCATATGCCTTCAGACCACAGCCTGGGACTTGTGAGAGCAAATTCCATAGTTTTAACTATCTGCCTTGCGTGAAGAAGCCCCTCATTTTGCCTGCCCCAAATCTCCCACCAACCAGTTTCAACATTCAGCTTTTGAAGTCAGGCGTTACAAAGAAAGACACAAAAGGGTCACATACTGTGTTTGTTATAATGCCTTCTTGATCCTGTTCCATTCCCCCACCCAGATATCAAGATCTCCCTCTGCAAGCACGTGGGCAAAGAACTCACTTATCAAGTCAAGTTTCTAACACATTAGGATCGCAAAAGGCACCACAATTTAGGGCTACCGCAGTCCTCTAGCTTCATAACCTGGTCCACGAATCAGTCCTCTGCCTTTGAAGTTCTGCAGCAGAGTTTATCCACTACTTTTGGAATTGCGTAGAGGAGTTTATCAAGTAACTATTATTACTGTTATTATCACTATTTATTTAGATGCTATTTTAAGCCCCCAGGCCCCCAACTAGTACATTAAAAACATTCAAGAGCAGTTGTATGGGATCGGACCATAGATCCAGTATGGGGAGCCTTTGGCCCTTCAGATGCTGTTGAACTACAACTCCCATAAGCCCCAGCAAGTATGGTCAATGGTAAAATTCAGCAACATCTGGAGGGCCAAAGGTTACCCCCAGCACCTGTCAAAGATCCATCAAGTCCAGCAACTGAGTCCCAAGGCTGGGTGCCTGTGGACTCCAACAAAATAAGATATGAAGGCGATTCCCATCCTGGTATTTGTCACCTAATGCCTGACACTCAAAGAGGAAGACTGCCTTGGAACATGGAAGCTCTTCTCCACGATCAAGGCTAATGTCTCCTTGCATTTTCCTAGCTCTACTTGAAAGCCATCTAGGCTAGTCCTCGGCGCCATGACCTAGGGCCCTGCACTCCCAAAGTTAATGGTGCGTTGCGCAAAGATGACATCTGTTTTTCTCCATCTGGCAGATCGCACTGGATGACCCTGAGTGCTATTGTTGTCGTAAAGGGAGAAAAATGTCTTGAGGTGGGGAAAAACCTGTCAGTGACCGAGGCTCTCATACGTCACTTGGTTACAGCTTTCTGTCCATCTTCCCCCATCTCAAATAGGCAGCTCTTGTTTGAGAGGTGCCAGAGGCCGGCAACTGCTGTTGGGAGAGGGGACAGCAAAGGCCTTGATTTCTTGAGCCAGGCAAGCCATCAAAGGGGAAGTCAAGAGGCAACTTTGGGAGCCCTGAAACACAGTAACTAACTGCAACTCATTTTGGGTCAAGGGTGCCCACTTGGAAGGGCCTCCTTAAAAGGCACAACGCTAGCAAATGTCCTGGGATGAAGATGCAAGAGGAAACCAGTGCCGCCAGGACTGGATTCCTGAAATAGGTACAAATAATAAAAAGAGCCACAGTTCAAGGCCGCGGGCAGAAGGAGCATTTGTTACTGGGCTGTGTTCTGGGGTTTCAACGCTGCACTGTCCGCACAAGCCATGCTTAGGGCTGTAGCTGAGAGCTCAGGGGCAGAACCCCTGCTTTGCATGCAGAAGGTCCTGGGTTCAATTCCCAATGGCATCTCCAGGTAGGGCTGGTAAACACCTCCTTGCCTGAAACTCTGGAGGGCCGCTGCCTGTCAGTGCAGACAATACTGAGCTAGACAGAGCAATGGCATAATTCAATATAAGGCACCTTCCTATGTTCCTACAGCAGTAATCCATTGATTCAGAACTTGTGCTAGAATCTTACTTTAGTTTTTAGAAGAAGGGACTGCAGCTCGTAATAGTGCACCTTAATCCGAGAGAGCGTCTCCAGGTAGGCTTGGAAATTCGCCTCCCTGAAAAACTGGAGAGCAGCTGCCAGTTGTGTTGATAATACTGAGCTAAGGTAGACCAATGGCCTGATTTGGTATACAGGAGCCTCTTATGCTTTTATGTTCTCAGGGCAAGGCCCTGGAGATGCCAAGTGTGTTTGCTTCTTCTCGGCAGGGCCCAGGAGCTTTCAACAGCCTCACAGCAGGCAGAAATTCAACATGTGTAGCTTCCCCCCAGCACAGAGATATAGCAATGGCGAACACTACATCTGCTGAATTGCAGTATCTGCTGAAGTTGGGGTGGGGAGGAAGAGATGGAAGTGAAACCCCCCATCCCTGGTAGTGGGGCTGATAAGTGCACCTAAAGTTGTCTTTAGAGGCCTACAGCATTTCACTTGCTTCTCCTAGACATTAATCTCAGAAGGCAAAATTCCACTGGCTAATTATTTAACGTGATTGCTCAATTAAAACAAAACAAAAAACAGAACTTCAGCCATTCTAGGAAAGGGCTCCCAGCACACACAAACAGCAATCCTCTCCCTGGATACATCTTGATGCAGACCTCAGCAACACACAGATATCTGCTGCCAGTTACTGACAAATTAATATGCCTGTGCCCCATTTCCGTCCCCCTCCCGAAACAACGGAAAAGCTGCAATGTCAGAGACCAGAGTCTGCTGTTCTGCAGAAGGCAAGAGGCAGAGGCAGAGGCAGAGAGAGAGAGAGAGAGAGAGAGAGAGAGAGAGAGAGAGAGAGAGAGAGAGAGAGAGAGAGAGAGAGAGAGAGCTGGCACACAACATCCTGATTTATCATGAACAGTGACTTTTAATAAAGTCTCATTCTGAGCTTCTTACTGGCAAAAAGACAAAGCAAGCTTATATTCCTGAGCAACACATTTTTTTTGTTCTTCACAAAAGCTCATTCTTTTTGGTATGGTATCCCTTGCCATCTTCATAAGTATCTTAGAACAAGTGACAAGACACCTTCTATTTGAAGCTGGAGGTGCCCAAAATGCTGTGTACAGGACTCTCTTTCCTTCCTAACCAGGATAGACTAGTTCTGTGAAAGCCAGAAGCTTGCTGGTTGCATTTTTGGATACTAGCTGATCCAACCGGGGGGGACGCGGACCTCTCTTGCACATTCAGTCTGTGGAATCAACAGCACTGCCAGGATTTTGAAGGAAATCACGGATGCAGATGGGACCCTACGATGAACTCTGGATTTTGGAATTTCTGCCTGTGGGGGTCCTTTCCTGCATGAAGCCTCAGGGGGACGGGACATGCCAGCTTCTGCTTCCTACCCCTTCCCTCTGCTGATTCCGTCATGACAGAAGTTTAGATTGCAACCTCCTGGGCGGGGGACCTGATCCCTTGTACTCCGTAAAGCACCAGGCACACCAAGGGCACGATATAAATAAAAGCAACCGCCGATTCTGTCACTAATGAATCTCCCAAGCAAGCATCGCAAGATTCACAAGGCTCCTTAAGAAGGATGTTTCAGAACACAACGGTGCTTGGAGAAGGGGGTCGGCCCAGTTCCTGCATCTGAAAGCAACACGCCTGCCAGGAAAGGCTCTTGGCCTCCCTTGTGTTCTCCAGGCAATCTCAAGAGACACCCGTCCAAAGGAGGAGGCCTCCTGTGCTGGCTAGCATGGGGGAAGTCCGCAGCTCAGTGGAGGAGGGTCTGCCTTGCATGCAGAAGGTTCAATCCCCCCACAGGGAAAATGTCTTGCCTGAAACCCTGGGGAGCGGCTGCCAGTCAGTGTAGACAATACTGGGTTAGATGGACCAGTGCGACTGATTCGGTATATGGTGGGTTCTTGGCTTCCTAAGCATTAAACGTCATCCGAAGCAGCTAACCCAGAACTTAAGAGCCTCAGAAGAGCCCTGCAGCTGGATCAGGCCGAAGGAGTTGCTACTTAGTCCAGCAACCTGTTCTCGCAGGGGCTAGCCAGATGCCCCAATGGGAAGAAGCTCACAAGCAGGACCGGAGCAAAACAGCAACACTCCCCACTTGCAATTCCCAGGAACTGGCAATCGACGGCATACAGCCGCCCCAAAGCTTGTTTTCCAGAGACTAGTGTTTTAATCGCCAAGGCTTTGTTTGAGGAAGAGGTTGAACTGATGGGGTTTTGCATGGGGGGGCATGGGGGGGAAGAACGGTATTAAAAGGCATCCCCGCTAAGGCTGGCAACGGTCCCATTGTTGTTCAGAGACCGCTCTGCAAGGCCCTGCAACTGTACAAGCTCATTTAGCTGACTTGGAACTTCTTGTGTAGCTATTCCCGGACAGTCGACAGCAGGAGCCCATCGCTCCGCTTCCCCACCCCTCGCACTGCAGGGGTGGAAGACCGTTTGAGAAGCAGGCTAGAAAAGGACCCCTGGAGTTATAGGTGCAGGGAGAGAGTTACAGGGCCCTCTTGTGAGTCCGGGAAAGGGCGTGTGCTGGGACGCAGTAAAGGGAAACCACAGTACCTTTTACCAAATCAAGTGGAAAACGGAAAGAACGAATGAAAGAAAGGGTGCGCGCTTCCCCCAGCACAGGAAATTAAGAGCACGGAAATAAGACAGGCAGACCAAACATAACTCAAATTAACAACAAGCCTGGATATTTGATATAGGGCTGAAGAACAGCCAGGCCAGCCCAGAAGAGAGAACTCCAAACCTGCTTAAAGGGGGTCAGGCAAGATGAGCCAAAAGGAGAAATAATTCTCTAAGATGCCAAACCTTATAACCAATGTTTAACTGTTGCATGATTATGCTTTAGATAAGCTATTGATAAAGGCCATTTGGCCAAAAAGTGTTGGGCAATTTGTCAAAATCAAGATTATTTTTTTGTATCTTTGAGAATTATTTCTCCTTTGGGCCCATCTATCATTGGATGCTTCCCATTTCTGGTGTGGTTTCAAAAAATTTGCAAGCAAAATTGCAAATTATTATCAGTCATAATGGGCAAATCATTTGCAAGCAAGATTACAAAACATTACTATTATTATTAACTGCCCACTCTTCACCCTTCCAGGGAACTCTGGGAATTGTAGCTCTGTGAGGGGTCATCTAACAACTCTCAGCACCCTTAACAAACTACAGTCCCCAGGATTCTTTGAGGGAAGCCATGACTGTTTAAAAGTGGTACGATAGCGCTTTAAATGTATCGTGCAGATGAGGCCTCAAGCATCAGGTCTGCTTAAGTTCTGGTCAACACACAGAGGAATCAGACTAGATCAGCCTAGGCTAGGGGTGGTGGCCCTCTTCCGGCCCAAGGGCCACATCCCTTCTGGGGGCCCTGTACCAGTTAAGGGGGGGCAGAGGCAAAAGGGACAGAGCAACAAGTGTAAATTTTATCTTTGTACAACTCACTAGTTCCCACGCGTACCTCTCTATTCAAACAAGCAAGAATCACTATCAGAGTGCAAGGGCACATTTCAGCCAGGCAAAGACATTAAAGGGGGCAGGTGCAAAGCAGGACTGTGGAAAGGTGTGGCCTAGGAAGAGGGGGTGTGGCTCCGGGAGAGTCTCCAGGGCCAGACAGAGAGAGACATGGAGGGCTATCTGTGGCCCTATGGTATACGCTAACCTGGTGTCCTCCAGATGTTTTGGATGACAAATCCCACCAGCCCCTGCCATGATCGCTTTAGGGACATAGGACGCTTCCCTACACCAGGTAAGTATTTGACCAGCTAGCCTAATATTGTCAGCTCTGCCTAGCAGTGGCCCTCCAGGGTCACAGGAAGGCTCTTTCCCATCACCTACTAGGCAATCCTTTTTAAGAAATGAAGATGCCAGGGATGGGATCAGGCACCTTCTGCGTATAAAGCCCGTGCTCTTCCCCTCGAGGAAGCCTCTCAGATGCCATCAGTAACCAACCTGCCCTCTGGATTGTTTTGGGGAAATGATAAATCCTCAAGCAACTGTCTGAGAGCAGGAAATAACCCTCCTCTTCTCTTGCCAGGGCTACAGTCCTGACCATGCTTCCGTGAGGTTAATCCCCAGGGCCCACTGGGCCTTCGACTGGGCTCCAAGCACAAACCTTTGGAACCACGCAGGTTACAGTCCAAAAAAGCACAGGGTTGTATTCAGCCAAATCCTACTCAGTGTAGACCCATCAACATTAATGAACCTCAGTCAGTCGTGCCTATTAACATCAAGGGCTCTACTCTGAGCAGAGCCAGCACTGAATGCCACCCATTGGTGCTTAGGCAGCTACAGCCCATTCAGCTAAGGCAGACTCACTCAGAAGCAGGATCGCTCAGGGGGAAAACTAAAATCGCCAAAGAGCGCTCCTGAGGAGGGGTTTGCTTGACAGCCACCCTTGGTAGCTCTCTCTCTCTTTTTGGTCAGGAGAAAAATCCTCCAGACCAGCCTTTGCCAACGTGGCGCCCTCCAGATGCTTTGGACTTACAGTTCCAGCCAGCAGAGTTTCATTCCAAAACATCTGGGAGGGCACCAGGTTGGCAAAGGCAAGTCGAGACAACACACGGCTGAGCAAACTCGCTTCCAAACTCCCCGTCACGAAGTCGCCTGTCTCAAACCCATTCCCCCTCTCTCCTGCCTCTTGACCCATCCCCAGGGCGCACGAATTTTCGCTGGGGCGGCGGCGGCACTTTCAACCGATCAGAGAATCCAGTTTCTTCTCCCTCCCCCCAAACAGGAATGGGGCGGAAGAGAGAATCATCAGAGGCTCGACTTCCCGGAGTATCCTCTACTCTTTTGGTTTTTTCTTTACCCGAGACGACTTCTGAAAAAGCTGGCAAAAAAGGTAGGAGGGAAGGAATCAACCGGTTTCCCCCTTGCCGTTCCCGGAGGCACCGCTGGGGCTGGCCGGCGGGAAGGAGAGGAAAAAGTGCGAGAGAGAGGGACAGAGAAGCCGCCCTCGATCGGTGCCTGGAACCAGAACGCAGCGGCCCAATCCGCATCAGCCCCCCGGGGGCCAACTTCCTCCCCGCCGCGGCCGGTACTCACAGCTGGTTGATGGCGTTCTGGGAGATGACGGCGTCGTCGGAGAAGTAGGGGATCATCGTGCACGGGGGGCGGCGGCGGCGGGATCATCGTGCACGGGGGGCGGCGGCGGCGGCAGCAGAGAGGGCAGGCCGGGGCAGCGGATGGGGAGCTGCTGCTGCCTCCGCCGCCGCCTTGCTGTCTCCACCGGAGACCGCGCAGGGTCATAGGGGGCTGCCCGGAGCCGGCCGGAGAGCGCGGCGCATGGCCAAGGCGGGCAGCGCCACGGCGCACGCCGGGAGTGGAAGGGCAAGAGGCGAGGCGGAGGCTATAGGCGCTGGCTGGCAAAGCTGCTTGTGCTCCGGCGCCGGCAGCGGCTTCTGGCGTCCCTGGAGCGCCCGCCCTCCTTCCCTCCCCGCGGGCCGGACGCGTCGCGCAGTGCGCAAGAGCAAGTCGGCCCAACCTCGCCCCGAGGTGGGGCGGGGCTCAGCGGGGGTCTCTCGCCGGCCACGAGGAGCAGGAGACGCCGGGCGCGGGCACCTGGCCGAGCCCGAGAGGCCCGACAGCGGAGGCGGCTTTCCTCCCCTCGGCTCTTGAAGGCGACAAAAGGCCGCGGCGTCCTCGGGAGCAAAAGTGTCGCCCGACTCTAAGGGGCGCGGCTGGGGCGCCCCCCGGAAGGGCCTGCCTGGGGTAGCGAGGACAGAGTGATAGCCCTCCTGGATCAGACCCCCGCCCCCAAGAGTCCCTACCCCAACGCATCCGCTTCCCCGCAGTGGCCAACCGCATGCGTTTGGGAAGCCCACGAGCAGCGCTGGTATGCAGAGGCAGCAGATGGGCACCGCGGCTACTAGCCACGGGGAGGGGGGGTAGTAGCCGCCGCCATGAATGAGTCTACCCCCCCCCGCTCAAAGCCGTCCAAGTGGCGGCCCCCGCTACATGCTGTGGGGAGCGCAATCCAGTCTAGGAGGATGATGATGCGCCATGTACGTTAAGCCCCCTCCCGGGTCAAAGGGCGGCGTTGCTTCACTGGCAGAGCCTCTGCTTTGCATACGAGAGGCGCTGCCTTCAACCCCCAAGGGCATCTCCAGGGAGGGCTGGGGATGTCCCGTCTGAAACCTTGGAGAGGCGCTGCCGGTCAGTGCAGACATCACGGAGCTAGATGGATCCATGGCCTGACCCGGCATAACGCGGCTTTCTAGGTTGGCTGCTCTGAATCTCCCACCATCCACTTTCATGTGATGACTCAGGTTTTTTGGGGGGAGGGGGGAGAGAACTTAATATCCCGCTACAAGCCGAGGTCACCCAGTGAAATTAACTAGCAGAGGCTTCAGAACAGGCAAAAAGGACTGATTTCTTCACACAGCTAGTTTACAGAACGCACTCCCAGAGAATGTGGCTTTAAAGGGGGATTAGGCAAATCCTTGAAGGAGGAGGAGTTGTAGTCTATAGGTGGCACAACACCTGTCACGAGCCTCCATGTGTAAAAGCAGTCTACCTTCTGGTAAGTTTGTTAGCCTCCTTGTGGGTTTCTTAGAAGTGGCTGGCTGCTGCTGTAAGCAAGTCCCTGGAATAGCTGGACCTTGCTCTGTCTTGAGACAGCGGCACTCCTCTTACCTTATGAGGACAGCGGGACAGCTGAGGGCCTCCAGCGCAGCCAGCAGGGCCGGCGGCCAGGGATAACGGATGAGTGCTGGAGTCCAACAACATCTGGAGGGCCACAGCTGTCCCCCAGCATGCCCCTGCTGCATGCAAGAAATGGAGAGGGGCCTTTATGTAGAAGAGGCACCTCCCCAAGAGAGAGGGGGTATGCCTCTTGGATCTTCCACCAGTGGCTGGACTCCCACTTCCCAGCAGCCAGCATGGCCAGTGCTCACGGATGGCGAGAGCTGTAGTCCAGCAACATCTGGGGAGGGGCCCCACAGGCTCCGCTTCCAACTCCTATCAGCCCTGACCCATTGGCTGTGCTGGCCACTGAGAGTTAGGAGTCTAACATCAGAGGGACCACACAGGCACCCCCACCCTGCATTAAGGTATGGCCACAAAAACCAGCTGCACTCCTCTCGCTCTCTCCCCCCCCAGCTTCTTAAACATCTAACTTCCAAGAAGAGTCTTCTGTGTCACAGGTGGGGAAAGGAAGAGCGTCCTTTCGTTTGCACAGCATCTGTTAGGACCCAAGGCAAAAAGGGAGGGCTGTGAGGAGGAGGAGGAGGTCACCACAGTTGCGCTCAAGCCCTGTCAGAAGACTTGCAAGGCATTAGCCACTTGCACCTGATAGGCTCCTGCTGCAAAAAAAGGGAGGCGGTTGCCAAGGAGGGTGCATCGCTGAGAAAAAGCAGCTTGCCTGCTGGGTGGGTAGCTGAGAAAGTGGATGCGCAGGCCCTTCCTGGCTTTAATTCAGTCCCAGGGAAATCTTTGTGGCCCTCCAGCCGGGGAAAGGCTCAGTGACACAGAAGTATAATCTCCAGGTAGAGCACCCAGCCTGGAGCGCCACTGCCGGTCAGTGTGGCCCATACTGAACTAGATGTCCTGACTCAGTACCAGGCGGCTTCCTAGATTCCTGTGACTCCATCTCCCATGGTCAAGGATGACGATAGGAGTTGGGAGTCCAGCAACAGCGGAAGGGCCACAGATGGACCCCAGCCCTGCTCGAAGCAGCAGCAGCAGCAGCATCCTCTGCCTCGTGCCAGAGATGGAGGAATGCCTCTTAAGTAGAAGAGGCATCCTGGCCTGGAAAAGGGGCAATGCCGCCTCTTAGATCAGGGATAGGGAACCTGTGGGACCCTCCCAGATGCTGTTGGACTCCAACTCCCAGCAGCCAGCATGGCCAGTGGTCAGGGATGATGGGATCCCACCAACATCCGAAAGGAAGGCCACGCAGGTCTGCCATGCTGCTTTAGTTCCTAAGTGCTTGGGAATCAGTATATGAATAAGTCTTTATTAATATTAACGGAAGCGGTGCTGGCAAACTTGTGTGGCCTTCTGGATGCTGGTGGGCTCCCATCATCCCTGACCATTGGCCATGCTGGCTGCTGGGAGTCCAGCAACCTCTGGAGGGCGACACAGCCCCTCTATGTCTGCTTTAAACCAAACCCTGCACTCTGCCTAGCTGGTGATTTCCTTCCTGCCCAGCAAAGAGTCCTGAAAGATGATGTTTCCCTGCGCGCCAGCAATACCGGTCTGGTATTTTAAGAGGGTGCGACATTTCCTAGTTCCCAGCTTCATCTTTTCCAGCAGAGCCTGAGCCCAGGCCCAGCCCTCAAATCGTGTTCTCAGTGGTAGGCGGTAGGGCTAAGTGGCCAGAGACTGCCTTTAGGCATGGACAGAGTGTCCTTCCCTTACCACACAAGATGGGGGAGGGCAGCCAAGCAAGACTGAAATTCTGTCACTTTTTTTTACTTTAAGAAGTCAAGAACTGAATATTCCAGCATGCTATGCCTCTCCTTGGTACCTCCCTGCCATGAAGAGAGAGCAAGCAGATGGTGGGACTGGCTAGCCCACTCCCCACGTACACACTACACAACAAGATGGCAAAAGGTCATAGGAAACCAGGGAGGGGGAGAGAGCCAGCAGGCAAATTCTTGCTTTGGCTCAAACTTGCAGCTAGAAAAGATCACCTCTCCTGTTTCCCTCCCTTCCAAGGATAAATTGTGTGTGTCGTGGTGGTTTTCTTCTTCCCAATTTAACTATTTTATTTTCATTTGGAATTTGAGGAAGATCTCAAAATTTATTTATTTAAAAACCCCAATACACAAGAGATTTTTACTGAAATTACCCCACGTAATTTTTTTAGTAAACACCCTCCTCCCAACTTCTGGGGGGAAAAATCCAGACATCAGATGTGCCCCCTCATGTGTAAATATTTTATGGAAGTCAGTAATGGCTGCTAAGATGGCTATCACATCAAGCTGTCTTGGAAACTGGCCAGAGATCTGCTGTTTAGGAACGACAAGTGTAACAGCCGCCCTGCCTAACTCCCCAAAAGTGATATGAGACACATAGCCTACCAGCTACTTCCTAAGTCACCCACATTTTTTCCCTCTCACTATTAGGCTGTGCACAAATCAACAAACCAACAGATGCTTTTAAAATACTTTGCTGTCAGCGAGCACTTTAATATTTATTTATTTATTTATTTATTAAACTTATATACCGCCCCATAGTCGAAGCTCTCTATTGAATATTGAAGGTTTTTAACCAGTAGTACAAATGCGATTCTTTGGCAAGAGGACCGGGGCATTATCTGAGGACTGTCAAGTCCACTTTCCCTTTAAGAGGGGGCAACCTCTGCCTCCCCCCCCCCAATCCCGAGGATGCTGCTGGACTCCCAACTCTCATCAGTTCCAGCAGACAAAACAACTAATGGTCAGAGACAATGGGAGCTGGGAGCCCAGCAACATCTGGAAGGTCGCAGGCTCTCCATCCCTGCTTTAAGGTAACTCAGATCTCAGCCCAACTATACTGCCAGGAAGGGGGGGAAAGCCAGTTTTGCCAGGCAGAAGTCCATCTGTGCAGCATCCCCCCAAATTACACAGCTTCCAGAGATAAGGGCAGAATGAACTATAGTTAATTGCAATTCTCTGCTGGGCTTTAAAAAAAACCCAGCCACTACGTAATGGCACACACTTCTCCATAACAATTAAATCAAAACCAGCACCTGCCACCTGCTCCGGCTAATTAACATTCTAGCCGATGCCTGCGAACAGCCCTGAAGACGTCGCACCCGATTTATTAAGATGCCATCCGGCCACTGGAACGAATACAGCTTCATATCTCCAGCCAACATTCACAATAGGTGAGCCTCTAACTCCGAGGCAAAAACCCAGCGCTGCGGTGACGCATCATCCCAGCGCAGGCACTTGCTCCAGACTGGGGTGGGCAAGCGGCCAGGTCTAGTTGCTGAGGCTGCCAGTTAAAGGATATATCGGCCATTGGGCTGGAAACGACCTTCTTCTCTGCCCAAGACCTCGCGGCTGGGCAGTTTTAGGCCAAGTGGTCTTACGGAAAAGGAGAAGGGGGGCTTTAATGAGTCCTGCGCACAGCTTCCGTTGTGA
This sequence comes from Rhineura floridana, assembly GCF_030035675.1. NCBI lineage: Eukaryota > Metazoa > Chordata > Lepidosauria > Squamata > Rhineuridae > Rhineura > Rhineura floridana. The sequence goes on along the minus strand of NC_084488.1, from coordinate 203,216 downwards.
AGCACGCAAGTAATCCTTTTTTTCTCACTCAATCGCTGGCACCTCCAGGTAAGCCTGAGAGAGACTGCTTGTCTGAAGGCCTGGAGAGCTGCTGCCAGTCAGTGCAGACAATACTGAGCTAAGTGGACCAATGGTCTGACTCGGTACAAGGCAACTTTATATTTTGCTGTATTATTATTACTAATCCTCCTACATTTAGATCCCTCCTTTCCTCCAAGAAGCTTATACGTGGTTCTCCATTTTATCCTCACAACAAGCCTGTGGGGTAGGTTTGGCTGAGAGACAGTGGCTGGCCCAAGGTCCCTCAGTGAGCTTCATGACCAAGAAGAGATTTGAACCCTGGTCTCCCAGGTCCCAGCCCAGTATTCTAACCATTACACCAGACTGTTCCTATGAGAATGGCATCGATCACAAAGCCAACACAGCTCTGCCCTGGGTTCTGTCCCCAGTCACGCTAGAGTGTGACAGAATGTTGACCATGGACATTTAAGATCAGACCAACAAATATTTACTGCTGTTTCTGACTGGATATCAATTCCTGTTTTATATTTCATTTTTAAAAATTATTATTCCTGTCACACACCCATTTGGATAATATAAAAGCTGTTTTTGAAAGTTCAGCTATCTGTAGTGTGAGCAGAGTCCCCTGAATCCATCTTGCATTTGTATGGTCAAGTGAGGGAGTCTGCTAAGGAGCGATACTGGGGCCTCTATATAGACAGCCTAATTGGAAACGGTTAATTTGCCCAAAAGATGATTTGGGCTTGGAGGTACAGTGCGGTGTTGTAGAATTTCAAGATTTTAAAGAAATTCCAGTCTTATTGCCTTGAATTTCATTTGCAAACTTTCCTCCAGAAAGTATAAGCAATGCTATTGAGGCCAATCCATTCTGAGTCTCACAAGCCATTAACCAGGCAGTGTGACATAGCAGTTAGAGTGTCAGACTGTGACCTGGGAGACCTGGGTTCAAATCCCTATTTGGCCATGAAGCTCACTGAGTGATCTTGGGCCTGCCGTTGTTCCTCAGCCTAACCTACCTCACAGGGCTGTTGGGAGGATAAAATTGGGAGGGGGAAGAACCATGTTTGTATGCCACTTTTGAGCTCCTTGGAGGAAAGGTGGGGCATCAATGTAATAATTAAAATAAATTACAATACAGTTTTTTTCATATGGAGAGGGTGTAGCTCAGTGGGAGAGTACCCAATTCGGTCCTCTGACACCTCCAGGTAGGGCTGTGAGAGGCTCCTGCTGAAGACTCTGGAGACCCGCTGCCTGAGCTAAATCAGGACAGGGAACCATTTTTCAGCCTGGGGGCCGCATCCCCTCATAAGCAACCACCTGGGAGCCGCATGCCAACGGTAGGCAGGCCCAGAGGCAAAAGAAGGCACAGCAACAGACAGGACCCTCACCTTGGGCCCCCTCTCCATCCTTCACCCAGCCAAGCAAGAGGACACATGCCAGCCACGGGAAAGCAGTCACAAAGGGTGCACAGCAGGGCCAGGAAGGGGCATGGCCTGGGGGGAGTCCTGAGGGCCGGGCAGAGAGTACTAGAGGGCCATGTTCGGTTTCCCATTCCTAACCTAGACGGCCTGACTCGGTATCAGGTGGCTTCCTACGTTCCGTATATATAAAGGAATAGGGTCTAGCTTGGGTCCAGAGCTCCTGATTTGCATGAAGTAGGTTCCCGGTGCAATCCCTGCCCTCTCCAGGCAATATATATATATATATATCTGGGCCATGGATCATTCCTTTTTCTGTGCAAGCCCTGGAGAGCTGCTGCCACTCAGATGAGTAATGCTGGGTTGGACTGACAAACAGCCTGGTGTGGTGGAAGGGGCCACCTTGCCCTATAAATCCCTGCTCAGCGGCTCCACTCCTCAGACGGCACCACTGAGGGTTAGGCACAGATGTAAGGATGGGCCAATGGGTCAGCGTTAGTTTCTTGTCTTTCCCTTCTGCAGTTTAGTCTTCCACAGTGCAGTCTGCAAAGGTTCTCATGAAAATTCAACATTTTGCATTTTGGTGCAAGTTCCTCCTGATATGCACATCCAGTGTTGCCTGACAGACGCCCTTTTGCAAAACCATTTCCCATAACATAATGCACTGTTGTATGTTATTTTCACTCATGGATACTTTGCATGCACATATTCCCTGAGTCTGTGCCTTTTTGTACACAGGACCTGGCTGGAGAGCTTCACTGCAGAAACCGGAGAGGTGCGAATTTTGAAGGACAGCTGCATTCCGCGTATCATTCTGGGAAGTGCGAATTAGGTAAGTTTGCCTTTACGTGCAAACTCCACTGAATTTCTCCACCATCCCTGTGAGTAGGAACTAGAAACTGGGCTTTTGGTTTTGCAAGCTCCAGCCCTCTGCTGGAAGTGTATTGCATCGTGACGTTTAGGCAGCTACTGGAAGCATTTTTGCTTAAGGAAGCTTTCCCTGAAGTGTGTGGCCCAGTCATTTTAGGGAATATTAACCGTACAATTGCAGAAATGTTTGTAATGCTTTTTTAGTTTACCAAGTCCATAATATTTTGTTGTCATTTTATCATATCTGGTTTTTACCTTATCGCCCACCACTTTGGAAGCTGCTGGGCTTGAAGCAGTTTAATAAATCTAAAACAAACAAGGTGAACCCCTACTGTTCCCAACTGCTGTTTCCCTAGCTGGAATGGCTCTGGGCATGTGCAAAGTGCATGCACTCTCCTTACGCCCAAGTAGTGAAAAATTAGCACCAGCGACTTGAGGAGGACGCAATCAATAGGACGCAACACGGTGCTGGAAAGATGGGTTTCTCAGAGATAGCCTGAATATTTTGAAGGGAATGTGTGTTGTCTTTTCTGCTTGAAGCAAGATGAGTTTCTGACTCGCCATTGCTCTTGGAGGGGGGCGCTAGTGTAATTTCCTGGACAGCAGCAAGGTTGGAGGGGATCAGAAATGCTCACAGATGTCTTGTCCTGATAAGAGGCGCAGAAGGGAATGCAAATGAACAGAGATAAGTGGCCTTGCCAACTCAGAGATGGGGAAGGAATCCACTCCAAGGTACATTCTCCAACTAGAGGGGGGGGGAGCATACCATCTTTCTACACCACACAAGAGGATGGAGGAAATGGCCCCCCAGGTCCTCTTGCCCTCTGTCTGCCTTGGCTAATCATGAAACTAGACACAGACCAGAACTCTGAAGCATCCTGAGATTGTCAAAGTGGTTTAGTCTCTTCCCACCCCCAACTCAAGCAGGCCCCTTGCTTGGCATGCAAAATCCCCAGCAGCATCTCCAGGTAGGGCTGGGAAAGACCCCTTGCCTGAAGCCCTGGAGAGCTGCTGCCAGTCAGTGTAGACAACACTGGGCTAGATGGACCGAGGTTCTGACTCGGTATAAAGGCAGCTTCCTACGTTCACCCAGGGAGGGCCGTAGCTCAGTGCAAAGTCATTTAAATTGCATGCAGAAGGCCCCAGGTTCAATCCCTGGCCGGTCCAGGTAGGGCTGGGAAAGACCCCTTGCTTGGAACCCTGGAGAGCTGTTGCCAGTCAGTGTAGGCAATACTGAGCTAGATGGGCCAAAGGTCTGACTCGGCATAATAATAAATAATAAATTTAGTTGCCAGAAGCAAGGACAAGATGGGGCTCCTCCTCTACATCCAGAGGCCAGCCAGACCGGCAGCTGTCTTACTTCGATGCCAGCAAAAGGGTGGCATCTTCCACCACAGGGCTGTGAGCAGGGAGTTATCTTCTAGCAAGGGCGGTCAAGGTGCTGCCCTCTGGCTGTTGCTGGGCTCCTGACTCCCACCCTCCCTGGCCATTGGCCGTGTTGGCTGATGGGAGCTGGGAAATGTCAACGGTCAGATAACTTGGGAGGTGCCCAGAATGCCTTATGGGACACACACACACAGCGCTGTTTTCCCAGACCTCTCTCTGCTCCTGCCTGTTCCCCTCCTCGCACCCCCCCAACAGCATAAGATGTGTGAGTCAAGCTTTCATTCAGATTTACAGCACAAACTCTTTGACTCTGCAAAAAAAGAAAGATTAAAAAAACCCTCCGCAGTACTTTGCTTTTATCTTTCCAGCCCCCCCTTCTCTCTCTCCCCACCCCCACCCCTGCAGGATCGGAAGAGGAAATCCCAGGACAGAGGTCGGGCCCAGCAGTGGCGGCCAGTCATTTCCGTGGCAAGAAAGTATTTTAAATATGCCAGAATCGTTATCTCACAAGCGCACATGTCAAGATTCAGCCCAGCACATAATCTTGCAACGTAAACGGAGGTGGGGTAACAATACATGAATCTCTCCCCCCCCCGCCCAGATTGGGCAGCCACACCATTTTGTAAAACAGCACAAGCAGGGCAGACGTCCCGCCGTGCAACTTAGAGATGGGCAAATCTGTCCGTTTTCAGTTCTCATTTTTCTAGTCTTGAGTCTAGTTCTCCCTATTTTCACAGCAGTTTGAGAAGTTTTTTTTTTTTAAAAAAGTCTCCATGAAAATTCATCAATATATTAGTGTGAATTTCTCCTAATATATACAGGTTTTTTTAAAACATACACGTTTTTACATAGCAATTTCCCCTAATATATTGCATTTTTCTGTTATTTTCACGAATGCACGCAGTTTTATGCAGACCTTACACAAGCACATGCCTTTTTCGTAGACATTACTTGGACGGAAAACTGCACTGCAGAATTCGGAGAAATGGCTGCATTTTGGCTTGTGCATTGTTGCAGAAAGTATGAATTAGGCGAGTTCACCTTTAATTGCGAACTGGACTGATTTTCTCCCTCTTCCCTCTCTGTATTTCATGTGAACGAATGACCACACACACACACACATATATTGTTTGTTCTTGTATGCCTTCAAGTCAGTTACAACTTATGGCAACCCTATGAATCTTTTTTGGATATATTCATAGGGTTTTCATGGTAAGAGGTATTCAGAGGTGGTTGACCAATTCCTTCCTCTAAGCCTACGGCAACTGGTATTCCCCGGCGGTCTCCCACCCAAGTACTAACCAGGCCTGACCCTGCTTAGCTTCCGAAATCAGAAGAGATCGGGCGTGTTCAGGGTATTATGGCCACACATGTATAGGGGGGGTCTTTGTCACAACAGCTGGTATAGCACAGTGAGGAGGAGAGCCTGGCTGGGAGTCCAGAGTCTGTGAGTTCAAATCCCCGCTCGTATCTCCTGGGTGTCAAGGGCCAGCTAAAGATCACCCCTCAGTGAGTGGCTCAGGGGTTACGTGCCCTGCCACCTGTGCAGCCGTGGGCAAGCTGCAGAGTCCCAAGGAGCCCAGTTGCCCCCCAGTGGGCACTTGCGGACAAGGAAGGGGCTGGCTTGTGCAGCTGTGGCAAGCTGAGCAGGCCCTAGCCAGCTGGGGAGGACCAGCCTCAGAGGGACACAATGGTAAACCCCCTCTGAATACCACTTACCATGAAATCCCTATTCATAGGGTCACCATAAGTCGACTCGAAGGCAGTCCATTTCCATTTCCATTTATCACAACCCTGTTGCCTGGTCAGCACTACAGAGTATAAATTCATTTAGACAATAATGGGCGAGATCACAGGTGGGAAACTGAGGCCCTCCCGACGTTGTTGGGACTACATCACTCCTGACCACTGGCCATGCTGGCTGCTGGGAGCTGTACCCCAAAGACTTCTGGAGGGCCACAGGTTCCCCATCCCTGGTCTACAAAAACAAGACAGCAGAGAATCCAGAGTTAAAACAAACCCCTACAAACTCGGGGGGGGGAGGATAAAACCATAAGCTGGAGAATGAACCAAGGATTTTCTGCTGGGTTCCTCCAGGAAAGAGTCCCTGCCTGAAGCCCTGGAATGCCGCTGCCTGCCCATCAGCATAGACAGTACTGAGCTAGATGGGCCCAGTGGTCTCACTCCGCATAAGGCGAGTTCCCGAGTTTCTTGTTAAAACCAGCCCCTTTATTAGGAATCATGAGGACTGGAATCTTGCTTTATTTTTAGGGGCAGGGCTGTATGCCAAATGGTGGGGGAGCACTTCCTTTGTGTTCAGAAGGCCCCAGGTTCAACCCCCAACATCTCCAAGGTGTGTATGCTTCCTGTGTGGAGGACAACAGTGATCAAGAGCAGCCAAAATGTACAGAAATGCACAGACACGTACCTCCTGGGCTGGAACCGGCAGTCGTCCTCCCCGCTGTCCGCCTCCTGCATACACAAGAGGGGGGAAAAGGAAATTAAGATGCTTATTAAGAGGCAGTGTGGTGCAGCGGTTAGAGTGTCAGACTAGGATCTGGGGAAACCAGGGTTCAAATCCCTAGTCAGTCATGAAGCCCACTGGGTGGCCTTGACCCAGTCATCCTCTCTCTTTCAGTCTACCCTACCTCACAGGGTTGTTGTGAGGATAAAATCGAGAGGTGGGGAGGAAGAGAAATGCATATGCCACCTTGAACTGCTTGGAGAAAGAGGTGGGATACATATAATACATAAATAAATATTGTAGTTCTTTTAAAAACACATATGTTAAACATTTTCTGCCAACACTTCATCACAAGCAATCCCAGGGTGGAATACAGCAGTTTAAAGAATAATATCCATTAGTGTAATAATATTCAATGAGAAAAGAAAAAACATCTAAGGGTTGTATCCAGCTACATGGTACTCAGAGTAAACCCACTGGAATGAATGGACCCAAATTAGTCATGTCCATTATTTTCAGTGGGGTTTACTCTGAGTAGGACTACCCGGGACTGAACCTTCTGCATGCAGAGCACCTGCTCTGCCACTGAGCCGTGGCCTTCCCTAGCACTGGACGCAACCCTAAAAGCAGCCTCTTAAACAGCAAAAACATTTCTCCTTCCTACCGAGCATTAACAGCAATTAAGCACATCTTACGAGGCATAACATTTCTCCGGTGAGGCTGCTTTTACAGACGCGCAGGAAGGAGCTAACGTTGATCACGCTGTAACATCACTGCAACGTGGGCTGCCCTCCCAGGCATCGCTGGACTACAACTCCCTGTTCCCGTGGCCCAAGTGCACGGTGGGCCACAGGCGTCCCCACCCCACCCCCAATCCCTGCTGTAAAGACTCCGCTTCAGTCCTTGACATCCCGTTAAAACATCTGTCCCTCTGTCTTTTCATTCAGAGCACTCATACACGTCGTACGACCTGGGAGACCAGGGTTCGAATCCCCACAGCCGTGGAGCTCAGTGGGTGACCTTGGGCCCTAGCCAGCTGGGGAGGACCAGCCTCAGAGGGAGGCAATGGTAAACCCCCTCTGAATACCGCTTACCATGAAAACCCTGTTCATAGGATCTTGCTACATTTAGCAAGAGGACATTATATTATTTTAGTTATATAGTCCCACCTGTGTGCCTGGCGCTTTACAAAAAGAGACCAAGCAAATGTTACCCCACAATTTCCTGGTCACAAAAAGTGTGTGTGTGTGTAGGGGGAGCAGGATTGTTGCACAAGAGCAGCCAATCATCTTTAATTGTTCCCAAGGAAGGGTTGTAGCTCAGTGGTAGAGTATCCTGCTTTGCATGCAGAAGGTCCCAGGTTCAGCCCCTGGCGGCATCTTCCGGTAGGGCTGGGAATGCCTCCTCCCTGAAACCCTGGGAGTCAGTGCAAAGGCAAAATTGAGCTAGATGGACTGACTCTGCTTAAGGCAGCTGCCTATGTTCCTATGTCAATTGTGCAACTGGTTTGTTGTTGCTGAATCCCATCCCAAAACGGTGATAGTCTAGAAGCACCCAAAGGTACCTTTTTCGTTGAGCCGTTTTTTAAAAAAACATGAAACGTTCTCCCTTCCTAGGGCTCACTCACACGGAAGAGATTTGATCAGCTGGATGGAAAAAAAAAAAGGGGCGAACTGTTTTGTATTCCCCCGCAAATGTTTTAATGCCACCTCCTGGCGACTTCCGGAAGAGTAAGGGCGGGAAAAAGGGACGCGCACGCATTCGTGAGGAAGCAATAGAAAACATGTCAGAGAAGGTCAGGAGCGCCGCACACCAGAAGACACAGCCACGACATGCTGAAGCATCTTCCGTGCACAGTTGGCAAGGAACGGACTTCCGTTTTTCCTCCCTGAGCAGAGTCGAGTGCAAGAGTAGTTCTGTAGTGAAAGAAAATGCCTTCCGTCCCAGACAGTGCTGAAACCAGGGTCGAGGATGCTTTGGCAGCCCGAGGGCCACATTCCCTCATGGGCAACTTTCTGAGGGCCACATGTTAGTAGCGGGCAGGGCCAGAGACAAAACAGTGTGTGTGTGTGGGGTGGGAACCGAGTGGGATTGTCAGCCTTGTACAGTAGAAGCCTGAGGTCTCTGCAGGCACCCACACTCATCCAGATGCCATTGGGCTCCAACCCCCATTATGCCTCCCCATTGGCCACGCTGAGTGGGGCTGATGGGAGTCCGCAGGTTTCCCATCCCTGCCTTAAGCTGTGCAGGGCTTTATTTAGAAATAAACAAACGAAAAGCCAACAGCTACCTTTCTTTCTGAGCTCAGTTCCAACTAACAGCCAACAAGGAGCAACGTGCTCCTAAGGGGCCTGCACCCGGTCAAATTCCAGCCACATGTTTGCACCAACTGCAGGTTATCCAAAGTTGACCCAGCCTTCCAGGCACCAGCTTGTGGATCTAACGTGCATTTCGCATGTTCCCAAAAGGCCAAGAACAGCCAGGCACATCTGGTGAGGGTTTCTCCCACACACACACACACTCTAGTCCTCCCTCTTGCAAGGGAAAAGCAGTGAAGCACGTCCCAGATATAAAAAAAACCGCCAATTTCCCCCCCCCCCAAAATTAGGGCAGCACTCCCTACTAGGCCTCACACTTGGCAGGGTAAGCGTCTTCCCCTCCGCCAGCCGCCAAGCCCCAGCTACCACAACGAGGTGTCAAAATGTTTCACCAGCTGAGTGCATGCCCAGTGGCACAAAGCATTCTGGGCTGCATGAGAGGCAGAAAAGGCAAGGCTTTTTCTTCCATCATCCCAAAAAGCGCAGAAGGGAAGGTATGACTCCCACTATGCTCACATCACTGGCCTTCCACTTTTAAGAACATAAGAACCCTTTAAGTGGATCAGGCCCCCTAGTCCAGCATCTTGTTCTCACAGCGGTCAATGATATGCCTCTTTGGAAACTCACAGATACCCCAATGGGAGCGTGCAGGTAGGGCCTAAGTGCACCAATGCGACTCCCAGCAACTGGTACTCGGGGACGTACCTCTTTCAACACCAGAGGTAGAACGTAGCCCTTTCCTCGCTGAATTGGTCCGATCTTCCTCTAAAGCCATCCAAGCTGGTAGCCAAATACAGGTGGGCTGAGAGAATAGGGGTTTGCTTAAGATTGTAGCAGAAGCAAGATTATCTGGAAATTGTACGGGTTGCCATTTATTGATTTTAAAAGTTTTGTGAACTGCTTTGCGATTTGTAACTTTTATAAGTGAAAAGCAACATACAAGCTTTTTAAATAAATGAAAGGTTGGACCTGGGGCCAGCTCATCCCAGCCCAAAACTGCCTGTCCAAAAGCACCTCCAACTGCCCCTTTCCCGGATGCAAATGAAGAGATTTACACTCTTAAATTTTTGATTTCATTGCCTGCCATATGGGGCGGATGGGAGCCAGGGTCCAAACAGCCGGAGGGCACCAGGTTGGCAAAGGCCGCTTTACTGCACTCCTACAAATTTGTTTTAAATTTGAACACATCCCAATCTTTATCTTCAAAAGGAGGGTTAAGACACAATGACTTTTTAAAATATGGGGTTGTCTTCAACTAAGTCCTAACCTGGGTAGACCTACTGAAATTACTGAACCTAAGCTAGCCATGTCTATTAACATTGTTATGTGCCTTCAAGCTGATTATGACTTATGGCGACCCTATGAATCAGTGACCTCCAAGAGCATCTGTCATGAACCACCCAACTTTAATGGGTCTATTCTGAGTAGGCCTAGCGTTGAACCTACTTGCCCATCCTTGAATCCTTTTAAAGACACAAACGTCTGGATCAACCAACAGCACATGGAGGAGGACACAGCCCCCGCGCAAGTCATGTCGAGAGGCTGTCGGAGTCCAGCATGCCTCTCTCAGTCAACCCAGGAATGTGGATCGCATCATTTCTGCCTTGGACCAAGCAAGCAGCAGCACGAGCAGGACGTTGCAACAAACCCTCCAGCCAGAGAAAGGAGCAACCAGGAGAGGCCAAAGAAAAATTACGGGAGTATGCAGAGCATTTTAATTGTCTGGGTCCTACACGCTCTCAAAATGCAGGCATGGCCAGGAAGGACTCTCTATCACACACACATCACCAGAGATAGGCAGCAGCTACAGGAGAGGTCATGGAAAGATAAGGCAGAGCGCTCCGTTTTCCCACGCAAAGCCCCGAGGAACGGAGATATTTGGAAACTTGACCATCTCAGGTCAGGAAGAAGTAGCTGAAGAGCCCTGGCTCACTGGCAGAGCATCTGCTTTGTGCGCAGGAGGAGGAGCTCCCCGGTTCAACCTCCAGTGGCATCTCCAGGCAGGGCTGGGAGAGACTTTCTGTCGGAAACCCTGGAGAGCTGCTGCCAGTCAGAGCAGGCAATTCTGAGCCAATTGGGCCAATAGTCTGACTCAGTAATGAGGCAACTTCCTTAGCGTCTTAATCAGCGTTTGGGGAGGGGGGGGGGCTCGTGCATCTTTTTTTAAAAAAATATGGTTTTGCTTTCAAGTAAACAGAGAAACAAACAAACAGCGGTGGAGCCCCTGCGTTGCATGCAGAAGGCTCCAGGTTCAACCCCCGGCAGCAGGAACGAAGGTCAGGACACAAAAGTGCCTACAAAATCCAGAATGGAATCAGAACGAGACCTGCTCTCTAGTCCAGGCCTCCGCAGTGCTCCATGGGGACATGCACATCTTCAGATGGAGCGCATACTGCATGGAAGCTTCTGCAGGGTGTGTGTGGGAAACATCTTTCCCTTGGAATTTCCTTGGGACTCGTCCCCGTCTGTATGATTCACAGACCGTGCAGGAAACAGCAGCCGATGTGATCCAACAACTCCCCAGCCATAGCCACAGTGTGCAATTTTAGGGTATGCCTCTAGAGGGAAGCAGACACAAGGCGGAGGACAGAGGTGGCTCCAGATGGTTGCTGGGGGTCCACAGAGGACTGAAAGGCTCTCTCGCTGGTCTGGGCTGGTTTTAGTGACCAGAGAGAGCAAGTATAGCAGGGAAATGAATCCCTCTCACCTATTTTCCTGTTCAGTGGGTATGGGGCATTCAAGTAGATGCCCTTGATTTTAAAACAAAAGTCAGAGGAACATAGCAAGCTGCCTTTTATACTAAGTCAGACCATGGGTCCATCTAGCTCAGTGTTGTCTGCACTGACTGGCAGCTACTATCCAGAGTTTCAGGCAGAAGGTCTTCCCCAGCCCCACCTGGAGATGTCATGGGGGATTTCGTCTGGAGCCTTTTGCAAAGATGCAGCTCTACTGTTGAGGTATGACCCTTTCCCTAAAAAGGGGGGGTATTTGCTACCCACTGCTCCCCAATGGAAAAAGGTAGTGCTGCCTAACAGGCAACGCCAACCATTAAACGGCCACAGTCACCCCTGCTGAAAAAGAGCCACTTAGAAAGCAGTGCTCATGTCAAATTCATGCTCGCCAGGACAATACCAAAAGAAAAATAAGGGAGGGACGAAAAAGGATTTGAAACAAAAAATAAACTTTTTTTTTAATGTGGAAAGTAGATACTTTGGCTAGTGATTACACGGGATGTCTAGGAAACCACCGGGTTGACTGGAAGCCTTCAGGAGGTCCTCACCTCTGGATGTGAAACATAAACCGCCATGCCCCCCCCCTTGAGTTCACGCCCTAGCCGCAGAGCCAGCCCATGAGACCAAGGGACCGAGCTAAGCCCAGACTCACTCCCTGCCAGGCCAAAGAAACTGCAGAAAGGTCACCCAAGTGTCTTGAGTGCATGTCATGGAATCCACAGCTGGACCGTTTGTGCTGGTGTGTGTAAGGCAGCCTTTTGCTAAGCGGGTGCCTTCCAGATGTTTTGGACTACAACTCCCATCAGCCCCAGCCAGCGCAGTGTTCTCTCGGCTTGGGCATAAAATACATTGCACAGGCCTTGACTCAGTGGCAGAGCCCCTGCTTTGCATGCAGAAGGTTCCGTCCCCGACAGCATCTCCAGGCAGGGCTGGGAAAAGAGTCCTGCCTGGAATCCAGAGAGCTGCTGCCAGTCAGTGTAGACAGTCCTGAGCTAGGTGGACCAATGATCTGACGACAGGGTAGGGCAGCTTCCTATGTCCCTAAACATGCAGGCGCCTGGCTAGCCTCACTAGGCTCTGTTCAGACCATCTTTTGAAGTTTTACGCAAGAGAATGACAAGCTGCATCTCAGAATTAGGACAGCATATGTAAGCCTGCACCAAAGCAGCATTTAGCACCTTGATGTCTAACAAAGTGGCAGAGGGATCCAGGCCAGGGGTTAGGAACTGGTGTCTCTCCAGGTGTTGCTGGATGACAACATACGGCCAGTGGTTCAGAGGATGACTGGCGTTGTAACATGGGGGGCACCAGGTTCTAGTCCCCCACCCCTGGGCTAGGTGCATGATTTGATGATCCCTCCCCATTGGCAGTTTCACACGAGTTCAACCACCAGTCCACTACATCTGCACACCAATTTGCAATTTTTTAATTTTTTAATTTAAAACTGCTTGAAACTCAGCATTGAAATCCCTCTGCTAGCAGACTCCTCCTGATTCCAAAAAAGAAGTCGTCATTCTCCAATGAAGGAATTTCAAAGGGGTGAGTCCAGGGTGAAGGGAACTTGTTTTATTAAAACTTAAAGAGATTTGATTCCACACATCAGGGGCATGAAGGGGGATGAGGGTTTCGTGCCCTGTTACATGAATTAATTAGCTTAACAATTGTATTGCTAAACCTTATTCTCTCTCAGAATGCAAATTCACAAACATATTTTGGTGCTTTCTTTCGAGCTGAAAACGGCATCGGGGCATTTGGGAGTTGGGACACTCTAAAGCTGGTGGAAAACCAAGCCCTGCATATAGTTCCAGGAGGTAGCAAGGTCAGTTTGCAATGGAATTTGCAAAAATCAAATTCCTCAAGCATGCCTATTACATATTGAGAGAGAGAGAGAGAGAGAGAGATTGCCAACAATGAGCAGGGTGTCAAATGCCAATTCAGTTCAATGAACATCCACAGCAGCAGCTAAGGGAGTGACTGACAGCACCAGCCTAGTGTCATTCATGCCTGGAGTTATGGGAGAAGAAACCCTCATCCCGATTCATGCCCTAAGCGGATAGAATCAAATCTTTTGATAAGCATAAATGTATTCTATTTTTATTTATTTATTAATTAAATTTATATCCCGCCCTTCCTCCTAGTAGGAGCCCCGGGCATAGATTCACGATGGACTCTCCCTCCTTGAAATTCCTCTGATGGAGAACGGCAACTTCCTTTCTGGCTGGGTTCTTTGCCTCTTTTGATAGTCTGCAGAGAAACCAAGCAACTGCGGATGCTCAATAAGTAGCACTATGCCCAAGCCGACCTAACCCTCCCCCCCACTGACATACTTTATTAACACCCTATATAGGTCACAAATGTCTTTTTTTAAAAAGCAACAGCTGGCATTACTCGTTGACTGCCAACACACTCTTTGTGATTCTTTTGCGCCATAAATTAGCACATTCAGGTCAATGATGCAGGGTCCTGCCTGTCGCAGAATTGTAACAGAGAAGACTACTCTGCGGATAGGGCCATGTTTTCCTAATGCAGGGACTGCGCTGACTTTTGTGTGTGTTTTAAAATCCCATTGGGACTGAAAAGTTTGAAACAACAGAAGAAGCTTTTATGACCTTAATGACTTCTCTCTCTCTCACACACACACTGTAAATTCCAGGAAGCAGGACCCTGTTTAGGAAGTGAAACATGAAGACAATCCTTCCTAAACCCACTTCCCTGGGAGTAAGCCCCATTGAATTAAAAAAGGGCTTACTTCCAAGTAGACAGGGGTAGGAGGACTGCGCTGCAAGGGCACCTGCAGACTGACAGCATTTTGCGGAAGGGGGTCAAGCACATGCTGGGAAAGTTAGGCTTCCTCAGCAAAAGTGCAACAAATCTACTTTCCAAAAAAGAAAAATGCATTTAAAAATGCAAAACAGACAAATAATGAACGGGAAGACAGACCAGTAGTCTGACTCCGAACAAGGCACCTTTCTCTGTTTTGATGACGTTTTGGGGAACTGATGGTAAAGTGCCCAATTCCATCAGGTATGGGATTTTGGGAGGGGGGGGAAGGACTTACATTGCAACATTTTACCTGTGGGGTGTAGAAGCCAACAAACCTTAAGAGGTGTGAGAACGCCACGTGTTGTTATTCCAGTGGTTAAAATCTCACCCAGTCCAACCCCCGGTGCTTCTAACGGTGTAATTAAAGGGAGCAAATTACTACCTAGCTCTGCTGGGTTAACAAAGAGAGGCAGGTATCCAAGCAACGGCAGGGTACAGAACGGTCTAGATGTATTTGCAGAGAGCCGAAGGTATTTAAAGAAAGGAGAGAGAGAGAGAAAGGAATATGTTCAGAGAGCCCAACCTCTTCTTGATTGAACCAGGTACCCGGGCGAGCAAGGAGGTGGCAATCAAACAAGAGGCTATCTACACAGCCTGACAACAGGCTTTTTATTTGCACGGCAACAGCCAGGGGCTAGCTTCATGGCCCTTGAAAGCACATCAAAATGACCAGCCGGTAATGTATCGATGGGAGGAGCCCATTGAGGATTTTGCCACATGCCTCACACTCCGGATCATGACCCGTGGGTAGTCCTAGCCTTGCTAAATGAACCACACAAGGGAGACGCAGGCAAGGATGCAGATAAGAGCACACCCATCTTGAAGGAAAGGGGCCGGAGCCCAGTAAGAGAACACCTGCTTTGCACGCAGAAGTTCCCCAGGTTCAGTCCTTGGTGGCATCTCCAGAGAGAGACCTCCACCCCAAACCCGGAGAGCCTTTGCTGCCAGTCAGTGCAGAACATGTGTGGGGAGCCCTTTTTGGCACGAGGGCCGCATTCTTTTCTGGGCAACCTTCTGGGGGCCGGTTGCCACTGGTGGGTGGGGCCAGAGGCAAAAGCGGGCAGAGCAATTAATGTAAATTTCCTTTCTCTGTCCTCCACTCAGGCAAGCACTGTCAAGAGTTCAAGGACACATTTCCAGACAGGCAAAAACAGTTTGAGAGTGAGGGAGGGCCTGTGATGGGTGTGGCCTGGGGAGAGTTCCAGGGGCCAAACAGAGAGGCCTGGAGGGCCACATCTGGCCCCCAGGCCTGAGGTTCCCCACCCCTGGTGTAGAGAATGCTGAGCTGGATAGACTGATGGCCTGACTCGGTATAAGGAAGCTTCCTATGTTATGCCATTATTACTGCACCAGCAACATACAAAGGCCAGGTAAAGAGCTTATGATCCAGCCCAGACAGCGGAGGAAAATAACAGTGGGAGGGAGGAGGAATGGTGCTGCAGAGAGATGCTTGGCAAAGTGTTTCTCTCCAACCACATCTAAAGCAGAACAATTTATTATTTCCTCTACAGAAGCCACATTTTTCTATGAAGCTCTTGCTTAACCCTTCCGGCCGTCCTCCTCAATTGCATCCGAGCCTTACACCAGCATTTCTCGATCTTTGATAGGGATGTGCGGCCTCATCTTTCTTCCCCACCTACCTCACCTGAGCTATTTTAACACTTATCCATAAGCATCCACAGAAAGGCTGCAAGACTGACCAGCGGAAGCGCTTGAAATAATCCAACAACCCCACCCCCACAGCTGCTTAAAGCCATTCAACCTCCCCAGTGGCTTCTCTCCCCACAGGATTCAGTATCTTTTTCTTCCGTGGGGGAAAAGCATTGGGAGGGGAGGGGGGAGATTTTGAGTGACACACACAGTCACAAGGGAAGAGGGATTATTTTTCCCACCCCAACATATCATATCCTGACTTTTTCTTTAAAAAAAACACCAAGAGCCAGAGGAAAGACCCACACAACCATGTTTCATGCCTAGCCTTTCCCAGAACTAAACTTGCGAGGTGCGCTTTATATTCTTTTACACTCCAAAAGTGAACTCTCCCTCCTTTTGGGGGAGGGGAGCTCAAAATAAGAGGAAGAATGGTCTGCTTCAAGTGAAGCCAACTGCTTTCCTTTTCTGCATGTGCCTGAAAGAAGAAAGCCCAGGGCACCGACTCACACAGAGGAGCAATGAGCACCTTCTTCTGAAGGGCTGCAAATCTCCCATCCCTCTGCACTAGGAGTGAATGAGCCAGTCCCACAACCAGAGATCTTCCTTCCTTTTTTTTTTTTTGCTTCTTATGCTGTAAGCCACCAGGTGTATCAACGGCACTAGAGTTAAATAGTTTCATGGCAAGGACAGTTATGTGAGTGCAGGAGAGGCAGATTGGTGACCCACAGGCTGCCTTGGCAGAACCAGTTTAGATTCTAGCAAAGGGGCCACCTGATCAGAGTTGCAATCATTTAAGAACATAAGAAGAGCCTGCTGGATCAGGCCAGTGGCCCATCTAGTCCAGCATCCTGTTCTCACAGTGGCCAACCAGGTGCCTGGGGGAAGCCCGCAAGCAGGACCCGAGTGCAAGAACACTCTCCCCTCCTGAGGCTTCCGGCAACTGGTTTTCAGAAGCATGCTGCCTCTGACTAGGGTGGCAGAGCACAGCCATCACGGCTAGTAGCCATTGATAGCCCTGTCCTCCATGAATTTGTCTAATCTTCTTTTAAAGCCATCCAAGCTGGTGGCCATTACTGCATCTTATGGAAGCAAATTTGCTGAGTCTTTACCGTGCGCTGAGTAAAGAAGCACTTCCTTTTGTCTGTCCTGAATCTTCCAACATTCAGCTTCTTTGAATGTCCACGAGTTCTAGTATTATGAGAGAGGGAGAAGAACTTTTCTCTATCCACTTTCTCAATGCCATGCATAATTTTATACACTTCTATCATGTCTCCTCTGACCCGCCTTTTCTCTAAACTAAAAAGCCCCAAATGCTGCAACCTTTCCTCATAAGGGAGTCGCTCCATCCCCTTGATCATTCTGGTTGCCCTCTTCTGAACCTTTTCCAACTCTATAATATCCTTTTAGAGATGAGGCGACCAGAACTGTACACAGTATTCTTTGAGAACTCTTGGGTGGATGCCATCCGCGCCTGGTGATTTGTCAGTCCATTTGTCAGATTTGTCAGATTTGTCAGTCCATTAAGCCTAGAACTTCCTCTCTCGTTACCACTATTTGTCTCGTTCCTCAGAATCCCTTCCTGCAAATGTTAGTTCAGGTTCAGGGATCTGCCCTATATCTTCCACTGTGAAGACAGATGCAAAGAATTCATTTAGCTTCTCTGCAATCTCCTTATCGTTCTTTAGTACACCTTTGACTCCCTTATCATCCAAGGGTGCAATCGCCTCCCTAGATGGTCTCCTGCTTTGAATGTATTTATAGAATTTTTTGTTGTTGGTTTTTATGTTCTTAGCAATGTGCTCCTCAAATTCTTTTTTAGCATCCCTTATTGTCTTCTTTTTTATTTTCTTCATTTAGTTGTCCCATCGAAGTAATGCTTCATACGACATTATTCGTCCTCTAGGATGCACACCTTAATGTGTGAGGGGAGTTGAGAGTGTTGAAGAAGCTGAGAGCGATGCCGTCAGGAGTCTAGAGCAAGAGGCTAGGCTCCTAGCAGGGGCACCCAAGGCGGAATGGTCAAAGCTGAGACACCAGACTAAGATGCATTCAGACTCAGAGGAAGGCAGCAGTAAACCACCTCTGAATACCTCTTACCAAGAAAACCCTATGAACAGAGTATCCAAAATGCAACACGAGATAGTGCTGGAAGATGAGACCCTCCCGCAAGGTCAGAAGGCACTCACTGAACTACTGGGGGAGAACAACGGACAAGTATGAGTAGCGCTGTGAATAATGTCGCAGCTGGGTCAAAGCCAAAAGGAAGCCCAGAGGCTGATGCGCACAGATGCGAAAGGAGAGTCCGGAGTTGTACGACACACACAATAGGAACATGGAATATGAGAAGCACGAACCAGGGAAAGTTAGAAATCGTCAAGCAAGAAATGGAACGTATCAACATTACAATACTTGGTGTGAGTGAATTAAAATGGACAGGAATGGGACATTTTCAATCAGGCAACTACAAAATATTTTATGCAGGAAATGATAATAATAAATAAAATAATAATAATACATTTTATTTTTCAGCCACCTATCTGTCCGGGTTAGGGACACTCTAGGTGACGAACAACAGAATAAAAGCAATACATATACATCAACATAATCAAATTTTAAGCTAAAGAAACCATCCATTAATTCAATTATAACATAAATTAATCTGTCCCAATCTTGTAGGCCTGCCTGAACAGCCAGGTCTTCAAGGCTCGGCAATAGCTGGACAAGGAGGGAGCATGTCTGAGATCAAAAGGGAGGGAGTTCCAGAGGGTGGGGGCCACAACAGAGAATGCCCTCTCTCTGGTCCGCACCAGCCTGGCTGTTCTCACCGGTGGGACCGAGAGAAGGTCTTGCGAGGCTGATCTCGTCAGGCGGCACAATCGGTGATTCTGGAGGCGTTCCTTCAGATATACTGGGCCGAAACCGTATAGGGTTTTAAAGGTCAACACCAACACCTTGAATTGGGCCCGGTAGACAACTGGTAACCAGTGAAGATCTAATAACACTGGGGTGATATGCTCCCAGCGACGGCTATGCGTAATCAAGCGTGCCGCCGCATTCTGTACCAGCTGTAATTTCCGGACCGTTTTCAAGGGTAACCCCACGTAGAGCGCATTGCAGTAGTCTAGGCGAGAGGAGACCAGGGCATGTATCACCTGAGGGAGCAGGTGAACAGGAAGATAGGGACGCAGTCTCCGTATCAGATGTAATTGATACCAAGCTGCCCGGCTCACTGCTGTAATCTGAGCCTCCATGGACAGCTGGGAGTCAAGTATGACCCCAAGACTGCGGACCTGGTCCTTCAGGGGTAAACTTACCCCATCAAGCATCAGGTCAGTAATTCCTAATTTCCTTTTATCTCCCACAAGTAACACCTCAGTCTTGTCGGGGTTCAGCTTCAGCCTATTCTCTCCCATCCATCCACTTACGGATTCTAGGCACTTGGACATGGTGTTCACAGCCAGCTCCAGTGAGGACTTGAATGAGAGATAGAGCTGAGTGTCATCTGCGTACTGATGGCACTGCAACCCAAAACTCCTGATGATTGCTCCCAGCGGTTTCACATAGATGTGGAATAGCATGGGAGAGAGGATAGAACCCTGTGGCACTCCACAATGAAGAGGCCAAGGGTCTGAAACCTCATCTCCCAATGCCACCCGTTGCTGCCTATCTGAGAGATAGGAACGGAACCACTGCAGGACAGTGAGAAATGAGAAATCAAGAAGAAACGGGGTTGCTTTAATAGTGAGAAGTGATGTAGCAAAAGCAATTAAGAGCTATTGCCTTAATATCCCATCCAAGTAAAGTAATGCTCAAGATTCTACAACAAAGGCTCTTACCATATATGGAGCGAGAAATGCCAGATGTCCAAGCTGGATTTAGAAAGGGAAGAGGTACCAGAGATCATATCGCAAACATACGTTGCATAATGGAACGGACCAAGGAATTTCAGAAGGAAATCACCCTGTGCTTTATAGATTACAGCAAAGCCTTTGAATGTGTAGATCGTGAAAAACTATGGAATGCTTTAAAAGAAATGGGGGTGCCACAGCATCTGATTGTCCTGATGCGCAACCTATACTCTGCACAAGAGGCTACTGTAAGGACAGAATATGGAGAAACCAATTGGTTCCCCATCGGAAAGGGGGTGAGACAGGGGTGTATTTTATCACCCTATTTGTTTAGTCTATATGCAGAACATATACGGAAAGCAGGATTGGACCAAGATGAAGGAGATGTAAAAATTGGAGGAGAAATATCAATAATTTAAGATATGCAGACGGTACCATACTACTAGCAGAAACCAGTCATGATTTGAAACGAATGCTGATGAAAGTTCAAGAGGAAAGCACAAAAGCAGGACTACAGCTGAACATTAAGAAGACTAAAGTAATGACAACAGAAGATTTATGTAACTTTAAAGTTGACAACGAGCACACTGAACTTGTCAAGGATTATCAATACCTTGGCACAGTCATTAACCAAAATGGAGGCAATAGTCAAGAAATCAGAAGGCAGCTAGGACTGGGGAGGGCAGCTATGACAGAACTAGAAAAGGTCCTCAAATGCAAAGATGTATCACTGAACACTAAAGTCAGGATCATTCAGACCATGGTATTCCCGATCTCTATGTATGGATGTGAAAGTTGGACAGTGAAAAAAGTGGATAAGAGAAAAATAAAGTCATTTGAAATGTGGTGTTGGAGGAGAGCTTTGCGGATACCGTGAAAGACGATAGAACAAATTAAACCAGAACTGTCACTAGAAGTTAAAATGATGAAATTGAGGTTATCATACTTTGGACACATCATGAGAAGACATGATTCACTAGAAAAGACTATAATGCTGGGAAAAACAGAAGGGAATAGAAAAAGAGGAAGGTCAAACAAGAAATAGGTTGATTCCATAAAGGAAGCCACAGACATGAACTTACAAGATCTGAACAGGGTGGTTCACGACAGATGCTGTTGGAGGTTGCTGATTCATAGGGTTGCCATAAGTCAAAATCTACTTGAAGGCACATAACATGGCATTATTTTCTCAGTTCTCAGCAATTTTGCACATATGATCTTGGTACTCTCTGCAACCCCACCTGTAAGGCAGGCCTGTATTACCCCCATATTTCAGCCAGGACAACTGACACTCAGGAGGGGAAAAAAATTATTTATTTAATTAAGCTTATATACCGCCCGACTAGCAACAGCTCTCTGGGCGGTGAACATTAAAAATTCAATAAAAATAACACAATACAGTATATCACAATACAAAACTGTACAAAAAACTGTACAGTCTAAAATCAAAATATAATAATTTAGAATTAACAGGAATTAAAATGCCTCAGAGAAGAGAAAGGTTTTAACCTGGCGCCGAAAAGATGATAGTGTCGGCGCCAGGCGCACCTCCACGGAAGACCATTCCATAGTTCGGGGGCCACCACTGAGAAGGCCCTAGATCTTGTCACCACTCTCCGGGCTTCCCTATGAGTCGGAACCCGGAGGAGGGCCTTCGTAGTAGACCGTAGTGTACGGGCCGGTTCATATCGGGAGAGGCGTTCCGACAGATATCGTGGTCCCGCGCCATATAAGGCTTTATAGGTAAGTACCAACACTTTGAATCTGGCCCGGAAGCATATTGGAAGCCAGTGCAAACGGGCTAGCACAGGTGTTATATGCTCAGACCGCTTAGTTCTTGTTAGCAGTTTGGCCGCCGCATTTTGCACTAGCTGTAGCTTCCGAATCGTCTTCAAAGGTAGCCCTACGTAAAGCGCATTGCAGTAGTCCAGACGCGAGGTTACCATAGCATGTACCACTGATGTGAGGTCCTCCTTACTCAGATAGGGACGTAGCTGGGCTACCAACTGAAGTTGGTAGAACGCATTCCGGGCCACCGAGGCTACATGAGCCTCAAGTGTGAGGGAAGAGTCTAAGATGACTCCCAGACTACGCACCTGTTCCTTTAGGGGGAGTGTAACCCCATCCAGGACAGGGTATATATCCACCATCCGATCAGAGAAACCATCAGAGAAAAAGAGAGACTTGCCTTCCAAGCTAGCGGCCATCACTTCAGCTTATGGAACTTGCTGCTACAAGACGTTTTTAACAGGCAGGCAGTCAAGTTTATTTATTTAAATGTTTATAAACAGTGCTTTCATATAAAATATAACAAGGTGGTATACAGACTAAAAACGCAATTATTACAACAAAAATGTCAAAGACATCAATAGGAACTGGTTGGCAAAGAATCTCAGGGTTGAACGGCTTGCCTGAATAATACAGTTTTTAGAAGATATCTAAAAACAAAGCAGGAATCGCTCCTGCCAAACCTCTATCAGGAAGGAGTTCCACAGGGCAGGCCCTGCCACACTTCAGGCTCGGCTGCTGGAAAAGGCCAGCCAAACCTCAGAGGTGCAGGGGCAGGCCCAAAAATGCCCCTTAGACGACAGCAGCGATCAAGGCGGAACATAAGGAATCAGGCGGTCTTTAAGGTACTTCGGGTTAGGGTTATTTAGGGCTTGGTGAATTAACACAAGAACCTTGAACTGGGCCCATTAGCAAACTGATAACCAGTGCACCTCTCTCAGCAGCGGAGTAATGCGTGTGAGCAGCCTGGCAGCTGCGTTCTGCACTAGCTGCAGCTTCCGGACAGGATAACAAGGGCAGCCCCACATAAAGCGTGTTACAGTTAGTGAGACTTGAGGTTACCAAGTTCCCCGGGGTTCAAGCAGCAGCTATGAATCATTTTGCCCTGCTTGTGGGCTTCCCGGAAGTATCCGGCTGGCCACTGTGGAAAGCAGGATGCTGGATCAGACTGACCTTTGGCCAGATCCAGCAAGGCTTCCTAGGCTTATGGCCACCTCCTGAGTTCACAGCAGAGGCTCCATTTCTTTCCAGCCTACAGCACTCCCTCTAATGCCGAACGTGGGTGGCATGTGCCGACAGAAATAGAACCAAATGGGGTCAACTGAGAAAACAAGGAGGAGGTTATCAGCATGTTCTGGGGAAACCTGAGATTTGCGGAAGTATCTTTTTTAAACACACACACACGCACAGTAACAAGGTAATAAACCCACACACTAGTGCAGCAGGATAGGTGGGAAAGACAGTATAAGGAACACTGGAAGCTGCCTTGCACAGAGTGAGAACATTGGTCCATCTAACTCAATATTATCTACTCTGACCGGCAGCACCCCTTGAAAGTTTTCCCAGCCCTTTCTGGAGACACCAGGGATTGAACTTGGGACCTTCCGCATGCATGGCAGATCCCTCCCCACAGAATCCCCTGCTTCTATACAGCTTGTTGTGTCATGGAGGAGGGCATTACATGGCAGGCTGGCAGGAACTCTGAACAGGAACCTTCCTGCTGGGTGGGCGGCGACGCAGAGCTTGGAAAAGTTACTTTTTTGAACTACAACTCCCATCAGCCCAACCCAGTGGCCATGCTGGCTGGGGCTGATGGGAGTTGTAGTTCAAAAAAAGTAACTTTTCCAAGCTCTTGATGCGCTGCAACTTGTTCCTGCAGATTCTACTTTGTCACCTGACTATCAAAAGAGGCAAAGAACCCAGCCAGAAAGGAAGTTGCCGTTCTCCATCAGAGGAATTTCAAGGAGGGAGAGTCCATCGTGAATCTATGCCCGGGGCTCCTACTAGGAGGAAGGGCGGGATATAAATTTAATTAATAAATAAATAAAAATAGAATACATTTATGCTTATCAAAAGATTTGATTCTATCCGCTTAGGGCATGAATCGGGATGAGGGTTTCTTCTCCCATAACTCCAGGCATGAATGACACTAGGCTGGTGCTGTCAGTCACTCCCTTAGCTGCTGCTGTGGATGTTCATTGAACTGAATTGGCATTTGACACCCTGCTCATTGTTGGCAATCTCTCTCTCTCTCTCTCTCTCAATATGTAATAGGCATGCTTGAGGAATTTGATTTTTGCAAATTCCATTGCAAACTGACCTTGCTACCTCCTGGAACTATATGCAGGGCTTGGTTTTCCACCAGCTTTAGAGTGTCCCAACTCCCAAATGCCCCGATGCCGTTTTCAGCTCGAAAGAAAGCACCAAAATATGTTTGTGAATTTGCATTCTGAGAGAGAATAAGGTTTAGCAATACAATTGTTAAGCTAATTAATTCATGTAACAGGGCACGAAACCCTCATCCCCCTTCATGCCCCTGATGTGTGGAATCAAATCTCTTTAAGTTTTAATAAAACAAGTTCCCTTCACCCTGGACTCACCCCTTTGAAATTCCTTCATTGGAGAATGACGACTTCTTTTTTGGAATCAGGAGGAGTCTGCTAGCAGAGGGATTTCAATGCTGAGTTTCAAGCAGTTTTAAATTAAAAAATTAAAAAATTGCAAATTGGTGCGCAGATGTAGTGGACTGGTGGTTGAACTCGTGTGAAACTGCCAATGGGGAGGGATCATCAAATCATGCACCTAGCCCAGGGGTGGGGGACTAGAACCTGGTGCCCCCCATGTTACAACGCCAGTCATCCTCTGAACCACTGGCCGTATGTTGTCATCCAGCAACACCTGGAGAGACACCAGTTCCTAACCCCTGGCCTGGATCCCTCTGCCACTTTGTTAGACATCAAGGTGCTAAATGCTGCTTTGGTGCAGGCTTACATATGCTGTCCTAATTCTGAGATGCAGCTTGTCATTCTCTTGCGTAAAACTTCAAAAGATGGTCTGAACAGAGCCTAGTGAGGCTAGCCAGGCGCCTGCATGTTTAGGGACATAGGAAGCTGCCCTACCCTGTCGTCAGATCATTGGTCCACCTAGCTCAGGACTGTCTACACTGACTGGCAGCAGCTCTCTGGATTCCAGGCAGGACTCTTTTCCCAGCCCTGCCTGGAGATGCTGTCGGGGACGGAACCTTCTGCATGCAAAGCAGGGGCTCTGCCACTGAGTCAAGGCCTGTGCAATGTATTTTATGCCCAAGCCGAGAGAACACTGCGCTGGCTGGGGCTGATGGGAGTTGTAGTCCAAAACATCTGGAAGGCACCCGCTTAGCAAAAGGCTGCCTTACACACACCAGCACAAACGGTCCAGCTGTGGATTCCATGACATGCACTCAAGACACTTGGGTGACCTTTCTGCAGTTTCTTTGGCCTGGCAGGGAGTGAGTCTGGGCTTAGCTCGGTCCCTTGGTCTCATGGGCTGGCTCTGCGGCTAGGGCGTGAACTCAAGGGGGGGGGCATGGCGGTTTATGTTTCACATCCAGAGGTGAGGACCTCCTGAAGGCTTCCAGTCAACCCGGTGGTTTCCTAGACATCCCGTGTAATCACTAGCCAAAGTATCTACTTTCCACATTAAAAAAAAAGTTTATTTTTTGTTTCAAATCCTTTTTCGTCCCTCCCTTATTTTTCTTTTGGTATTGTCCTGGCGAGCATGAATTTGACATGAGCACTGCTTTCTAAGTGGCTCTTTTTCAGCAGGGGTGACTGTGGCCGTTTAATGGTTGGCGTTGCCTGTTAGGCAGCACTACCTTTTTCCATTGGGGAGCAGTGGGTAGCAAATACCCCCCCTTTTTAGGGAAAGGGTCATACCTCAACAGTAGAGCTGCATCTTTGCAAAAGGCTCCAGACGAAATCCCCCATGACATCTCCAGGTGGGGCTGGGGAAGACCTTCTGCCTGAAACTCTGGATAGTAGCTGCCAGTCAGTGCAGACAACACTGAGCTAGATGGACCCATGGTCTGACTTAGTATAAAAGGCAGCTTGCTATGTTCCTCTGACTTTTGTTTTAAAATCAAGGGCATCTACTTGAATGCCCCATACCCACTGAACAGGAAAATAGGTGAGAGGGATTCATTTCCCTGCTATACTTGCTCTCTCTGGTCACTAAAACCAGCCCAGACCAGCGAGAGAGCCTTTCAGTCCTCTGTGGACCCCCAGCAACCATCTGGAGCCACCTCTGTCCTCCGCCTTGTGTCTGCTTCCCTCTAGAGGCATACCCTAAAATTGCACACTGTGGCTATGGCTGGGGAGTTGTTGGATCACATCGGCTGCTGTTTCCTGCACGGTCTGTGAATCATACAGACGGGGACGAGTCCCAAGGAAATTCCAAGGGAAAGATGTTTCCCACACACACCCTGCAGAAGCTTCCATGCAGTATGCGCTCCATCTGAAGATGTGCATGTCCCCATGGAGCACTGCGGAGGCCTGGACTAGAGAGCAGGTCTCGTTCTGATTCCATTCTGGATTTTGTAGGCACTTTTGTGTCCTGACCTTCGTTCCTGCTGCCGGGGGTTGAACCTGGAGCCTTCTGCATGCAACGCAGGGGCTCCACCGCTGTTTGTTTGTTTCTCTGTTTACTTGAAAGCAAAACCATATTTTTTTAAAAAAAGATGCACGAGCCCCCCCCCCTCCCCAAACGCTGATTAAGACGCTAAGGAAGTTGCCTCATTACTGAGTCAGACTATTGGCCCAATTGGCTCAGAATTGCCTGCTCTGACTGGCAGCAGCTCTCCAGGGTTTCCGACAGAAAGTCTCTCCCAGCCCTGCCTGGAGATGCCACTGGAGGTTGAACCGGGGAGCTCCTCCTCCTGCGCACAAAGCAGATGCTCTGCCAGTGAGCCAGGGCTCTTCAGCTACTTCTTCCTGACCTGAGATGGTCAAGTTTCCAAATATCTCCGTTCCTCGGGGCTTTGCGTGGGAAAACGGAGCGCTCTGCCTTATCTTTCCATGACCTCTCCTGTAGCTGCTGCCTATCTCTGGTGATGTGTGTGTGATAGAGAGTCCTTCCTGGCCATGCCTGCATTTTGAGAGCGTGTAGGACCCAGACAATTAAAATACTCTGCATACTCCCGTAATTTTTCTTTGGCCTCTCCTGGTTGCTCCTTTCTCTGGCTGGAGGGTTTGTTGCAACGTCCTGCTCGTGCTGCTGCTTGCTTGGTCCAAGGCAGAAATGATGCGATCCACATTCCTGGGTTGACTGAGAGAGGCATGCTGGACTCCGACAGCCTCTCGACATGACTTGCGCGGGGGCTGTGTCCTCCTCCATGTGCTGTTGGTTGATCCAGACGTTTGTGTCTTTAAAAGGATTCAAGGATGGGCAAGTAGGTTCAACGCTAGGCCTACTCAGAATAGACCCATTAAAGTTGGGTGGTTCATGACAGATGCTCTTGGAGGTCACTGATTCATAGGGTCGCCATAAGTCATAATCAGCTTGAAGGCACATAACAATGTTAATAGACATGGCTAGCTTAGGTTCAGTAATTTCAGTAGGTCTACCCAGGTTAGGACTTAGTTGAAGACAACCCCATATTTTAAAAAGTCATTGTGTCTTAACCCTCCTTTTGAAGATAAAGATTGGGATGTGTTCAAATTTAAAACAAATTTGTAGGAGTGCAGTAAAGCGGCCTTTGCCAACCTGGTGCCCTCCGGCTGTTTGGACCCTGGCTCCCATCCGCCCCATATGGCAGGCAATGAAATCAAAAATTTAAGAGTGTAAATCTCTTCATTTGCATCCGGGAAAGGGGCAGTTGGAGGTGCTTTTGGACAGGCAGTTTTGGGCTGGGATGAGCTGGCCCCAGGTCCAACCTTTCATTTATTTAAAAAGCTTGTATGTTGCTTTTCACTTATAAAAGTTACAAATCGCAAAGCAGTTCACAAAACTTTTAAAATCAATAAATGGCAACCCATACAATTTCCAGATAATCTTGCTTCTGCTACAATCTTAAGCAAACCCCTATTCTCTCAGCCCACCTGTATTTGGCTACCAGCTTGGATGGCTTTAGAGGAAGATCGGACCAATTCAGCGAGGAAAGGGCTACGTTCTACCTCTGGTGTTGAAAGAGGTACGTCCCCGAGTACCAGTTGCTGGGAGTCGCATTGGTGCACTTAGGCCCTACCTGCACGCTCCCATTGGGGTATCTGTGAGTTTCCAAAGAGGCATATCATTGACCGCTGTGAGAACAAGATGCTGGACTAGGGGGCCTGATCCACTTAAAGGGTTCTTATGTTCTTAAAAGTGGAAGGCCAGTGATGTGAGCATAGTGGGAGTCATACCTTCCCTTCTGCGCTTTTTGGGATGATGGAAGAAAAAGCCTTGCCTTTTCTGCCTCTCATGCAGCCCAGAATGCTTTGTGCCACTGGGCATGCACTCAGCTGGTGAAACATTTTGACACCTCGTTGTGGTAGCTGGGGCTTGGCGGCTGGCGGAGGGGAAGACGCTTACCCTGCCAAGTGTGAGGCCTAGTAGGGAGTGCTGCCCTAATTTTGGGGGGGGGGAAATTGGCGGTTTTTTTTATATCTGGGACGTGCTTCACTGCTTTTCCCTTGCAAGAGGGAGGACTAGAGTGTGTGTGTGTGTGGGAGAAACCCTCACCAGATGTGCCTGGCTGTTCTTGGCCTTTTGGGAACATGCGAAATGCACGTTAGATCCACAAGCTGGTGCCTGGAAGGCTGGGTCAACTTTGGATAACCTGCAGTTGGTGCAAACATGTGGCTGGAATTTGACCGGGTGCAGGCCCCTTAGGAGCACGTTGCTCCTTGTTGGCTGTTAGTTGGAACTGAGCTCAGAAAGAAAGGTAGCTGTTGGCTTTTCGTTTGTTTATTTCTAAATAAAGCCCTGCACAGCTTAAGGCAGGGATGGGAAACCTGCGGACTCCCATCAGCCCCACTCAGCGTGGCCAATGGGGAGGCATAATGGGGGTTGGAGCCCAATGGCATCTGGATGAGTGTGGGTGCCTGCAGAGACCTCAGGCTTCTACTGTACAAGGCTGACAATCCCACTCGGTTCCCACCCCACACACACACACTGTTTTGTCTCTGGCCCTGCCCGCTACTAACATGTGGCCCTCAGAAAGTTGCCCATGAGGGAATGTGGCCCTCGGGCTGCCAAAGCATCCTCGACCCTGGTTTCAGCACTGTCTGGGACGGAAGGCATTTTCTTTCACTACAGAACTACTCTTGCACTCGACTCTGCTCAGGGAGGAAAAACGGAAGTCCGTTCCTTGCCAACTGTGCACGGAAGATGCTTCAGCATGTCGTGGCTGTGTCTTCTGGTGTGCGGCGCTCCTGACCTTCTCTGACATGTTTTCTATTGCTTCCTCACGAATGCGTGCGCGTCCCTTTTTCCCGCCCTTACTCTTCCGGAAGTCGCCAGGAGGTGGCATTAAAACATTTGCGGGGGAATACAAAACAGTTCGCCCCTTTTTTTTTTTCCATCCAGCTGATCAAATCTCTTCCGTGTGAGTGAGCCCTAGGAAGGGAGAACGTTTCATGTTTTTTTAAAAAACGGCTCAACGAAAAAGGTACCTTTGGGTGCTTCTAGACTATCACCGTTTTGGGATGGGATTCAGCAACAACAAACCAGTTGCACAATTGACATAGGAACATAGGCAGCTGCCTTAAGCAGAGTCAGTCCATCTAGCTCAATTTTGCCTTTGCACTGACTCCCAGGGTTTCAGGGAGGGGGCATTCCCAGCCCTACCGGAAGATGCCGCCAGGGGCTGAACCTGGGACCTTCTGCATGCAAAGCAGGATACTCTACCACTGAGCTACAACCCTTCCTTGGGAACAATTAAAGATGATTGGCTGCTCTTGTGCAACAATCCTGCTCCCCCTACACACACACACACTTTTTGTGACCAGGAAATTGTGGGGTAACATTTGCTTGGTCTCTTTTTGTAAAGCGCCAGGCACACAGGTGGGACTATATAACTAAAATAATATAATGTCCTCTTGCTAAATGTAGCAAGATCCTATGAACAGGGTTTTCATGGTAAGCGGTATTCAGAGGGGGTTTACCATTGCCTCCCTCTGAGGCTGGTCCTCCCCAGCTGGCTAGGGCCCAAGGTCACCCACTGAGCTCCACGGCTGTGGGGATTCGAACCCTGGTCTCCCAGGTCGTACGACGTGTATGAGTGCTCTGAATGAAAAGACAGAGGGACAGATGTTTTAACGGGATGTCAAGGACTGAAGCGGAGTCTTTACAGCAGGGATTGGGGGTGGGGTGGGGACGCCTGTGGCCCACCGTGCACTTGGGCCACGGGAACAGGGAGTTGTAGTCCAGCGATGCCTGGGAGGGCAGCCCACGTTGCAGTGATGTTACAGCGTGATCAACGTTAGCTCCTTCCTGCGCGTCTGTAAAAGCAGCCTCACCGGAGAAATGTTATGCCTCGTAAGATGTGCTTAATTGCTGTTAATGCTCGGTAGGAAGGAGAAATGTTTTTGCTGTTTAAGAGGCTGCTTTTAGGGTTGCGTCCAGTGCTAGGGAAGGCCACGGCTCAGTGGCAGAGCAGGTGCTCTGCATGCAGAAGGTTCAGTCCCGGGTAGTCCTACTCAGAGTAAACCCCACTGAAAATAATGGACATGACTAATTTGGGTCCATTCATTCCAGTGGGTTTACTCTGAGTACCATGTAGCTGGATACAACCCTTAGATGTTTTTTCTTTTCTCATTGAATATTATTACACTAATGGATATTATTCTTTAAACTGCTGTATTCCACCCTGGGATTGCTTGTGATGAAGTGTTGGCAGAAAATGTTTAACATATGTGTTTTTAAAAGAACTACAATATTTATTTATGTATTATATGTATCCCACCTCTTTCTCCAAGCAGTTCAAGGTGGCATATGCATTTCTCTTCCTCCCCACCTCTCGATTTTATCCTCACAACAACCCTGTGAGGTAGGGTAGACTGAAAGAGAGAGGATGACTGGGTCAAGGCCACCCAGTGGGCTTCATGACTGACTAGGGATTTGAACCCTGGTTTCCCCAGATCCTAGTCTGACACTCTAACCGCTGCACCACACTGCCTCTTAATAAGCATCTTAATTTCCTTTTCCCCCCTCTTGTGTATGCAGGAGGCGGACAGCGGGGAGGACGACTGCCGGTTCCAGCCCAGGAGGTACGTGTCTGTGCATTTCTGTACATTTTGGCTGCTCTTGATCACTGTTGTCCTCCACACAGGAAGCATACACACCTTGGAGATGTTGGGGGTTGAACCTGGGGCCTTCTGAACACAAAGGAAGTGCTCCCCCACCATTTGGCATACAGCCCTGCCCCTAAAAATAAAGCAAGATTCCAGTCCTCATGATTCCTAATAAAGGGGCTGGTTTTAACAAGAAACTCGGGAACTCGCCTTATGCGGAGTGAGACCACTGGGCCCATCTAGCTCAGTACTGTCTATGCTGATGGGCAGGCAGCGGCATTCCAGGGCTTCAGGCAGGGACTCTTTCCTGGAGGAACCCAGCAGAAAATCCTTGGTTCATTCTCCAGCTTATGGTTTTATCCTCCCCCCCCCGAGTTTGTAGGGGTTTGTTTTAACTCTGGATTCTCTGCTGTCTTGTTTTTGTAGACCAGGGATGGGGAACCTGTGGCCCTCCAGAAGTCTTTGGGGTACAGCTCCCAGCAGCCAGCATGGCCAGTGGTCAGGAGTGATGTAGTCCCAACAACGTCGGGAGGGCCTCAGTTTCCCACCTGTGATCTCGCCCATTATTGTCTAAATGAATTTATACTCTGTAGTGCTGACCAGGCAACAGGGTTGTGATAAATGGAAATGGAAATGGACTGCCTTCGAGTCGACTTATGGTGACCCTATGAATAGGGATTTCATGGTAAGTGGTATTCAGAGGGGGTTTACCATTGTGTCCCTCTGAGGCTGGTCCTCCCCAGCTGGCTAGGGCCTGCTCAGCTTGCCACAGCTGCACAAGCCAGCCCCTTCCTTGTCCGCAAGTGCCCACTGGGGGGCAACTGGGCTCCTTGGGACTCTGCAGCTTGCCCACGGCTGCACAGGTGGCAGGGCACGTAACCCCTGAGCCACTCACTGAGGGGTGATCTTTAGCTGGCCCTTGACACCCAGGAGATACGAGCGGGGATTTGAACTCACAGACTCTGGACTCCCAGCCAGGCTCTCCTCCTCACTGTGCTATACCAGCTGTTGTGACAAAGACCCCCCCTATACATGTGTGGCCATAATACCCTGAACACGCCCGATCTCTTCTGATTTCGGAAGCTAAGCAGGGTCAGGCCTGGTTAGTACTTGGGTGGGAGACCGCCGGGGAATACCAGTTGCCGTAGGCTTAGAGGAAGGAATTGGTCAACCACCTCTGAATACCTCTTACCATGAAAACCCTATGAATATATCCAAAAAAGATTCATAGGGTTGCCATAAGTTGTAACTGACTTGAAGGCATACAAGAACAAACAATATATGTGTGTGTGTGTGTGGTCATTCGTTCACATGAAATACAGAGAGGGAAGAGGGAGAAAATCAGTCCAGTTCGCAATTAAAGGCGAACTCGCCTAATTCATACTTTCTGCAACAATGCACAAGCCAAAATGCAGCCATTTCTCCGAATTCTGCAGTGCAGTTTTCCGTCCAAGTAATGTCTACGAAAAAGGCATGTGCTTGTGTAAGGTCTGCATAAAACTGCGTGCATTCGTGAAAATAACAGAAAAATGCAATATATTAGGGGAAATTGCTATGTAAAAACGTGTATGTTTTAAAAAAACCTGTATATATTAGGAGAAATTCACACTAATATATTGATGAATTTTCATGGAGACTTTTTTTAAAAAAAAAAACTTCTCAAACTGCTGTGAAAATAGGGAGAACTAGACTCAAGACTAGAAAAATGAGAACTGAAAACGGACAGATTTGCCCATCTCTAAGTTGCACGGCGGGACGTCTGCCCTGCTTGTGCTGTTTTACAAAATGGTGTGGCTGCCCAATCTGGGCGGGGGGGGGAGAGATTCATGTATTGTTACCCCACCTCCGTTTACGTTGCAAGATTATGTGCTGGGCTGAATCTTGACATGTGCGCTTGTGAGATAACGATTCTGGCATATTTAAAATACTTTCTTGCCACGGAAATGACTGGCCGCCACTGCTGGGCCCGACCTCTGTCCTGGGATTTCCTCTTCCGATCCTGCAGGGGTGGGGGTGGGGAGAGAGAGAAGGGGGGGCTGGAAAGATAAAAGCAAAGTACTGCGGAGGGTTTTTTTAATCTTTCTTTTTTTGCAGAGTCAAAGAGTTTGTGCTGTAAATCTGAATGAAAGCTTGACTCACACATCTTATGCTGTTGGGGGGGTGCGAGGAGGGGAACAGGCAGGAGCAGAGAGAGGTCTGGGAAAACAGCGCTGTGTGTGTGTGTCCCATAAGGCATTCTGGGCACCTCCCAAGTTATCTGACCGTTGACATTTCCCAGCTCCCATCAGCCAACACGGCCAATGGCCAGGGAGGGTGGGAGTCAGGAGCCCAGCAACAGCCAGAGGGCAGCACCTTGACCGCCCTTGCTAGAAGATAACTCCCTGCTCACAGCCCTGTGGTGGAAGATGCCACCCTTTTGCTGGCATCGAAGTAAGACAGCTGCCGGTCTGGCTGGCCTCTGGATGTAGAGGAGGAGCCCCATCTTGTCCTTGCTTCTGGCAACTAAATTTATTATTTATTATTATGCCGAGTCAGACCTTTGGCCCATCTAGCTCAGTATTGCCTACACTGACTGGCAACAGCTCTCCAGGGTTCCAAGCAAGGGGTCTTTCCCAGCCCTACCTGGACCGGCCAGGGATTGAACCTGGGGCCTTCTGCATGCAATTTAAATGACTTTGCACTGAGCTACGGCCCTCCCTGGGTGAACGTAGGAAGCTGCCTTTATACCGAGTCAGAACCTCGGTCCATCTAGCCCAGTGTTGTCTACACTGACTGGCAGCAGCTCTCCAGGGCTTCAGGCAAGGGGTCTTTCCCAGCCCTACCTGGAGATGCTGCTGGGGATTTTGCATGCCAAGCAAGGGGCCTGCTTGAGTTGGGGGTGGGAAGAGACTAAACCACTTTGACAATCTCAGGATGCTTCAGAGTTCTGGTCTGTGTCTAGTTTCATGATTAGCCAAGGCAGACAGAGGGCAAGAGGACCTGGGGGGCCATTTCCTCCATCCTCTTGTGTGGTGTAGAAAGATGGTATGCTCCCCCCCCCTCTAGTTGGAGAATGTACCTTGGAGTGGATTCCTTCCCCATCTCTGAGTTGGCAAGGCCACTTATCTCTGTTCATTTGCATTCCCTTCTGCGCCTCTTATCAGGACAAGACATCTGTGAGCATTTCTGATCCCCTCCAACCTTGCTGCTGTCCAGGAAATTACACTAGCGCCCCCCTCCAAGAGCAATGGCGAGTCAGAAACTCATCTTGCTTCAAGCAGAAAAGACAACACACATTCCCTTCAAAATATTCAGGCTATCTCTGAGAAACCCATCTTTCCAGCACCGTGTTGCGTCCTATTGATTGCGTCCTCCTCAAGTCGCTGGTGCTAATTTTTCACTACTTGGGCGTAAGGAGAGTGCATGCACTTTGCACATGCCCAGAGCCATTCCAGCTAGGGAAACAGCAGTTGGGAACAGTAGGGGTTCACCTTGTTTGTTTTAGATTTATTAAACTGCTTCAAGCCCAGCAGCTTCCAAAGTGGTGGGCGATAAGGTAAAAACCAGATATGATAAAATGACAACAAAATATTATGGACTTGGTAAACTAAAAAAGCATTACAAACATTTCTGCAATTGTACGGTTAATATTCCCTAAAATGACTGGGCCACACACTTCAGGGAAAGCTTCCTTAAGCAAAAATGCTTCCAGTAGCTGCCTAAACGTCACGATGCAATACACTTCCAGCAGAGGGCTGGAGCTTGCAAAACCAAAAGCCCAGTTTCTAGTTCCTACTCACAGGGATGGTGGAGAAATTCAGTGGAGTTTGCACGTAAAGGCAAACTTACCTAATTCGCACTTCCCAGAATGATACGCGGAATGCAGCTGTCCTTCAAAATTCGCACCTCTCCGGTTTCTGCAGTGAAGCTCTCCAGCCAGGTCCTGTGTACAAAAAGGCACAGACTCAGGGAATATGTGCATGCAAAGTATCCATGAGTGAAAATAACATACAACAGTGCATTATGTTATGGGAAATGGTTTTGCAAAAGGGCGTCTGTCAGGCAACACTGGATGTGCATATCAGGAGGAACTTGCACCAAAATGCAAAATGTTGAATTTTCATGAGAACCTTTGCAGACTGCACTGTGGAAGACTAAACTGCAGAAGGGAAAGACAAGAAACTAACGCTGACCCATTGGCCCATCCTTACATCTGTGCCTAACCCTCAGTGGTGCCGTCTGAGGAGTGGAGCCGCTGAGCAGGGATTTATAGGGCAAGGTGGCCCCTTCCACCACACCAGGCTGTTTGTCAGTCCAACCCAGCATTACTCATCTGAGTGGCAGCAGCTCTCCAGGGCTTGCACAGAAAAAGGAATGATCCATGGCCCAGATATATATATATATATATTGCCTGGAGAGGGCAGGGATTGCACCGGGAACCTACTTCATGCAAATCAGGAGCTCTGGACCCAAGCTAGACCCTATTCCTTTATATATACGGAACGTAGGAAGCCACCTGATACCGAGTCAGGCCGTCTAGGTTAGGAATGGGAAACCGAACATGGCCCTCTAGTACTCTCTGCCCGGCCCTCAGGACTCCCCCCAGGCCATGCCCCTTCCTGGCCCTGCTGTGCACCCTTTGTGACTGCTTTCCCGTGGCTGGCATGTGTCCTCTTGCTTGGCTGGGTGAAGGATGGAGAGGGGGCCCAAGGTGAGGGTCCTGTCTGTTGCTGTGCCTTCTTTTGCCTCTGGGCCTGCCTACCGTTGGCATGCGGCTCCCAGGTGGTTGCTTATGAGGGGATGCGGCCCCCAGGCTGAAAAATGGTTCCCTGTCCTGATTTAGCTCAGGCAGCGGGTCTCCAGAGTCTTCAGCAGGAGCCTCTCACAGCCCTACCTGGAGGTGTCAGAGGACCGAATTGGGTACTCTCCCACTGAGCTACACCCTCTCCATATGAAAAAAACTGTATTGTAATTTATTTTAATTATTACATTGATGCCCCACCTTTCCTCCAAGGAGCTCAAAAGTGGCATACAAACATGGTTCTTCCCCCTCCCAATTTTATCCTCCCAACAGCCCTGTGAGGTAGGTTAGGCTGAGGAACAACGGCAGGCCCAAGATCACTCAGTGAGCTTCATGGCCAAATAGGGATTTGAACCCAGGTCTCCCAGGTCACAGTCTGACACTCTAACTGCTATGTCACACTGCCTGGTTAATGGCTTGTGAGACTCAGAATGGATTGGCCTCAATAGCATTGCTTATACTTTCTGGAGGAAAGTTTGCAAATGAAATTCAAGGCAATAAGACTGGAATTTCTTTAAAATCTTGAAATTCTACAACACCGCACTGTACCTCCAAGCCCAAATCATCTTTTGGGCAAATTAACCGTTTCCAATTAGGCTGTCTATATAGAGGCCCCAGTATCGCTCCTTAGCAGACTCCCTCACTTGACCATACAAATGCAAGATGGATTCAGGGGACTCTGCTCACACTACAGATAGCTGAACTTTCAAAAACAGCTTTTATATTATCCAAATGGGTGTGTGACAGGAATAATAATTTTTAAAAATGAAATATAAAACAGGAATTGATATCCAGTCAGAAACAGCAGTAAATATTTGTTGGTCTGATCTTAAATGTCCATGGTCAACATTCTGTCACACTCTAGCGTGACTGGGGACAGAACCCAGGGCAGAGCTGTGTTGGCTTTGTGATCGATGCCATTCTCATAGGAACAGTCTGGTGTAATGGTTAGAATACTGGGCTGGGACCTGGGAGACCAGGGTTCAAATCTCTTCTTGGTCATGAAGCTCACTGAGGGACCTTGGGCCAGCCACTGTCTCTCAGCCAAACCTACCCCACAGGCTTGTTGTGAGGATAAAATGGAGAACCACGTATAAGCTTCTTGGAGGAAAGGAGGGATCTAAATGTAGGAGGATTAGTAATAATAATACAGCAAAATATAAAGTTGCCTTGTACCGAGTCAGACCATTGGTCCACTTAGCTCAGTATTGTCTGCACTGACTGGCAGCAGCTCTCCAGGCCTTCAGACAAGCAGTCTCTCTCAGGCTTACCTGGAGGTGCCAGCGATTGAGTGAGAAAAAAAGGATTACTTGCGTGCTTCACAACGGAAGCTGTGCGCAGGACTCATTAAAGCCCCCCTTCTCCTTTTCCGTAAGACCACTTGGCCTAAAACTGCCCAGCCGCGAGGTCTTGGGCAGAGAAGAAGGTCGTTTCCAGCCCAATGGCCGATATATCCTTTAACTGGCAGCCTCAGCAACTAGACCTGGCCGCTTGCCCACCCCAGTCTGGAGCAAGTGCCTGCGCTGGGATGATGCGTCACCGCAGCGCTGGGTTTTTGCCTCGGAGTTAGAGGCTCACCTATTGTGAATGTTGGCTGGAGATATGAAGCTGTATTCGTTCCAGTGGCCGGATGGCATCTTAATAAATCGGGTGCGACGTCTTCAGGGCTGTTCGCAGGCATCGGCTAGAATGTTAATTAGCCGGAGCAGGTGGCAGGTGCTGGTTTTGATTTAATTGTTATGGAGAAGTGTGTGCCATTACGTAGTGGCTGGGTTTTTTTTAAAGCCCAGCAGAGAATTGCAATTAACTATAGTTCATTCTGCCCTTATCTCTGGAAGCTGTGTAATTTGGGGGGATGCTGCACAGATGGACTTCTGCCTGGCAAAACTGGCTTTCCCCCCCTTCCTGGCAGTATAGTTGGGCTGAGATCTGAGTTACCTTAAAGCAGGGATGGAGAGCCTGCGACCTTCCAGATGTTGCTGGGCTCCCAGCTCCCATTGTCTCTGACCATTAGTTGTTTTGTCTGCTGGAACTGATGAGAGTTGGGAGTCCAGCAGCATCCTCGGGATTGGGGGGGGGGAGGCAGAGGTTGCCCCCTCTTAAAGGGAAAGTGGACTTGACAGTCCTCAGATAATGCCCCGGTCCTCTTGCCAAAGAATCGCATTTGTACTACTGGTTAAAAACCTTCAATATTCAATAGAGAGCTTCGACTATGGGGCGGTATATAAGTTTAATAAATAAATAAATAAATAAATATTAAAGTGCTCGCTGACAGCAAAGTATTTTAAAAGCATCTGTTGGTTTGTTGATTTGTGCACAGCCTAATAGTGAGAGGGAAAAAATGTGGGTGACTTAGGAAGTAGCTGGTAGGCTATGTGTCTCATATCACTTTTGGGGAGTTAGGCAGGGCGGCTGTTACACTTGTCGTTCCTAAACAGCAGATCTCTGGCCAGTTTCCAAGACAGCTTGATGTGATAGCCATCTTAGCAGCCATTACTGACTTCCATAAAATATTTACACATGAGGGGGCACATCTGATGTCTGGATTTTTCCCCCCAGAAGTTGGGAGGAGGGTGTTTACTAAAAAAATTACGTGGGGTAATTTCAGTAAAAATCTCTTGTGTATTGGGGTTTTTAAATAAATAAATTTTGAGATCTTCCTCAAATTCCAAATGAAAATAAAATAGTTAAATTGGGAAGAAGAAAACCACCACGACACACACAATTTATCCTTGGAAGGGAGGGAAACAGGAGAGGTGATCTTTTCTAGCTGCAAGTTTGAGCCAAAGCAAGAATTTGCCTGCTGGCTCTCTCCCCCTCCCTGGTTTCCTATGACCTTTTGCCATCTTGTTGTGTAGTGTGTACGTGGGGAGTGGGCTAGCCAGTCCCACCATCTGCTTGCTCTCTCTTCATGGCAGGGAGGTACCAAGGAGAGGCATAGCATGCTGGAATATTCAGTTCTTGACTTCTTAAAGTAAAAAAAAGTGACAGAATTTCAGTCTTGCTTGGCTGCCCTCCCCCATCTTGTGTGGTAAGGGAAGGACACTCTGTCCATGCCTAAAGGCAGTCTCTGGCCACTTAGCCCTACCGCCTACCACTGAGAACACGATTTGAGGGCTGGGCCTGGGCTCAGGCTCTGCTGGAAAAGATGAAGCTGGGAACTAGGAAATGTCGCACCCTCTTAAAATACCAGACCGGTATTGCTGGCGCGCAGGGAAACATCATCTTTCAGGACTCTTTGCTGGGCAGGAAGGAAATCACCAGCTAGGCAGAGTGCAGGGTTTGGTTTAAAGCAGACATAGAGGGGCTGTGTCGCCCTCCAGAGGTTGCTGGACTCCCAGCAGCCAGCATGGCCAATGGTCAGGGATGATGGGAGCCCACCAGCATCCAGAAGGCCACACAAGTTTGCCAGCACCGCTTCCGTTAATATTAATAAAGACTTATTCATATACTGATTCCCAAGCACTTAGGAACTAAAGCAGCATGGCAGACCTGCGTGGCCTTCCTTTCGGATGTTGGTGGGATCCCATCATCCCTGACCACTGGCCATGCTGGCTGCTGGGAGTTGGAGTCCAACAGCATCTGGGAGGGTCCCACAGGTTCCCTATCCCTGATCTAAGAGGCGGCATTGCCCCTTTTCCAGGCCAGGATGCCTCTTCTACTTAAGAGGCATTCCTCCATCTCTGGCACGAGGCAGAGGATGCTGCTGCTGCTGCTGCTTCGAGCAGGGCTGGGGTCCATCTGTGGCCCTTCCGCTGTTGCTGGACTCCCAACTCCTATCGTCATCCTTGACCATGGGAGATGGAGTCACAGGAATCTAGGAAGCCGCCTGGTACTGAGTCAGGACATCTAGTTCAGTATGGGCCACACTGACCGGCAGTGGCGCTCCAGGCTGGGTGCTCTACCTGGAGATTATACTTCTGTGTCACTGAGCCTTTCCCCGGCTGGAGGGCCACAAAGATTTCCCTGGGACTGAATTAAAGCCAGGAAGGGCCTGCGCATCCACTTTCTCAGCTACCCACCCAGCAGG
This sequence comes from Rhineura floridana, assembly GCF_030035675.1. Taxonomy (NCBI): domain Eukaryota; kingdom Metazoa; phylum Chordata; class Lepidosauria; order Squamata; family Rhineuridae; genus Rhineura; species Rhineura floridana. The sequence continues at coordinate 163,837 of NC_084488.1, read as the reverse complement.
CAAGCTGCTTTTTCTCAGCGATGCACCCTCCTTGGCAACCGCCTCCCTTTTTTTGCAGCAGGAGCCTATCAGGTGCAAGTGGCTAATGCCTTGCAAGTCTTCTGACAGGGCTTGAGCGCAACTGTGGTGACCTCCTCCTCCTCCTCACAGCCCTCCCTTTTTGCCTTGGGTCCTAACAGATGCTGTGCAAACGAAAGGACGCTCTTCCTTTCCCCACCTGTGACACAGAAGACTCTTCTTGGAAGTTAGATGTTTAAGAAGCTGGGGGCGGAGAGAGCGAGAGGAGTGCAGCTGGTTTTTGTGGCCATACCTTAATGCAGGGTGGGGGTGCCTGTGTGGTCCCTCTGATGTTAGACTCCTAACTCTCAGTGGCCAGCACAGCCAATGGGTCAGGGCTGATAGGAGTTGGAAGCGGAGCCTGTGGGGCCCCTCCCCAGATGTTGCTGGACTACAGCTCTCGCCATCCGTGAGCACTGGCCATGCTGGCTGCTGGGAAGTGGGAGTCCAGCCACTGGTGGAAGATCCAAGAGGCATACCCCCTCTCTCTTGGGGAGGTGCCTCTTCTACATAAAGGCCCCTCTCCATTTCTTGCATGCAGCAGGGGCATGCTGGGGGACAGCTGTGGCCCTCCAGATGTTGTTGGACTCCAGCACTCATCCGTTATCCCTGGCCGCCGGCCCTGCTGGCTGCGCTGGAGGCCCTCAGCTGTCCCGCTGTCCTCATAAGGTAAGAGGAGTGCCGCTGTCTCAAGACAGAGCAAGGTCCAGCTATTCCAGGGACTTGCTTACAGCAGCAGCCAGCCACTTCTAAGAAACCCACAAGGAGGCTAACAAACTTACCAGAAGGTAGACTGCTTTTACACATGGAGGCTCGTGACAGGTGTTGTGCCACCTATAGACTACAACTCCTCCTCCTTCAAGGATTTGCCTAATCCCCCTTTAAAGCCACATTCTCTGGGAGTGCGTTCTGTAAACTAGCTGTGTGAAGAAATCAGTCCTTTTTGCCTGTTCTGAAGCCTCTGCTAGTTAATTTCACTGGGTGACCTCGGCTTGTAGCGGGATATTAAGTTCTCTCCCCCCTCCCCCCAAAAAACCTGAGTCATCACATGAAAGTGGATGGTGGGAGATTCAGAGCAGCCAACCTAGAAAGCCGCGTTATGCCGGGTCAGGCCATGGATCCATCTAGCTCCGTGATGTCTGCACTGACCGGCAGCGCCTCTCCAAGGTTTCAGACGGGACATCCCCAGCCCTCCCTGGAGATGCCCTTGGGGGTTGAAGGCAGCGCCTCTCGTATGCAAAGCAGAGGCTCTGCCAGTGAAGCAACGCCGCCCTTTGACCCGGGAGGGGGCTTAACGTACATGGCGCATCATCATCATCCTAGACTGGATTGCGCTCCCCACAGCATGTAGCGGGGGCCGCCACTTGGACGGCTTTGAGCGGGGGGGGGGTAGACTCATTCATGGCGGCGGCTACTACCCCCCCTCCCCGTGGCTAGTAGCCGCGGTGCCCATCTGCTGCCTCTGCATACCAGCGCTGCTCGTGGGCTTCCCAAACGCATGCGGTTGGCCACTGCGGGGAAGCGGATGCGTTGGGGTAGGGACTCTTGGGGGCGGGGGTCTGATCCAGGAGGGCTATCACTCTGTCCTCGCTACCCCAGGCAGGCCCTTCCGGGGGGCGCCCCAGCCGCGCCCCTTAGAGTCGGGCGACACTTTTGCTCCCGAGGACGCCGCGGCCTTTTGTCGCCTTCAAGAGCCGAGGGGAGGAAAGCCGCCTCCGCTGTCGGGCCTCTCGGGCTCGGCCAGGTGCCCGCGCCCGGCGTCTCCTGCTCCTCGTGGCCGGCGAGAGACCCCCGCTGAGCCCCGCCCCACCTCGGGGCGAGGTTGGGCCGACTTGCTCTTGCGCACTGCGCGACGCGTCCGGCCCGCGGGGAGGGAAGGAGGGCGGGCGCTCCAGGGACGCCAGAAGCCGCTGCCGGCGCCGGAGCACAAGCAGCTTTGCCAGCCAGCGCCTATAGCCTCCGCCTCGCCTCTTGCCCTTCCACTCCCGGCGTGCGCCGTGGCGCTGCCCGCCTTGGCCATGCGCCGCGCTCTCCGGCCGGCTCCGGGCAGCCCCCTATGACCCTGCGCGGTCTCCGGTGGAGACAGCAAGGCGGCGGCGGAGGCAGCAGCAGCTCCCCATCCGCTGCCCCGGCCTGCCCTCTCTGCTGCCGCCGCCGCCGCCGCCGCCCCCCGTGCACGATGATCCCCTACTTCTCCGACGACGCCGTCATCTCCCAGAACGCCATCAACCAGCTGTGAGTACCGGCCGCGGCGGGGAGGAAGTTGGCCCCCGGGGGGCTGATGCGGATTGGGCCGCTGCGTTCTGGTTCCAGGCACCGATCGAGGGCGGCTTCTCTGTCCCTCTCTCTCGCACTTTTTCCTCTCCTTCCCGCCGGCCAGCCCCAGCGGTGCCTCCGGGAACGGCAAGGGGGAAACCGGTTGATTCCTTCCCTCCTACCTTTTTTGCCAGCTTTTTCAGAAGTCGTCTCGGGTAAAGAAAAAACCAAAAGAGTAGAGGATACTCCGGGAAGTCGAGCCTCTGATGATTCTCTCTTCCGCCCCATTCCTGTTTGGGGGGAGGGAGAAGAAACTGGATTCTCTGATCGGTTGAAAGTGCCGCCGCCGCCCCAGCGAAAATTCGTGCGCCCTGGGGATGGGTCAAGAGGCAGGAGAGAGGGGGAATGGGTTTGAGACAGGCGACTTCGTGACGGGGAGTTTGGAAGCGAGTTTGCTCAGCCGTGTGTTGTCTCGACTTGCCTTTGCCAACCTGGTGCCCTCCCAGATGTTTTGGAATGAAACTCTGCTGGCTGGAACTGTAAGTCCAAAGCATCTGGAGGGCGCCACGTTGGCAAAGGCTGGTCTGGAGGATTTTTCTCCTGACCAAAAAGAGAGAGAGAGCTACCAAGGGTGGCTGTCAAGCAAACCCCTCCTCAGGAGCGCTCTTTGGCGATTTTAGTTTTCCCCCTGAGCGATCCTGCTTCTGAGTGAGTCTGCCTTAGCTGAATGGGCTGTAGCTGCCTAAGCACCAATGGGTGGCATTCAGTGCTGGCTCTGCTCAGAGTAGAGCCCTTGATGTTAATAGGCACGACTGACTGAGGTTCATTAATGTTGATGGGTCTACACTGAGTAGGATTTGGCTGAATACAACCCTGTGCTTTTTTGGACTGTAACCTGCGTGGTTCCAAAGGTTTGTGCTTGGAGCCCAGTCGAAGGCCCAGTGGGCCCTGGGGATTAACCTCACGGAAGCATGGTCAGGACTGTAGCCCTGGCAAGAGAAGAGGAGGGTTATTTCCTGCTCTCAGACAGTTGCTTGAGGATTTATCATTTCCCCAGAACAATTCAGAGGGCAGGTTGGTTACTGATGGCATCTGAGAGGCTTCCTCGAGGGGAAGAGCACGGGCTTTATATGCAGAAGGTGCCTGATCCCATCCCTGGCATCTTCATTTCTTAAAAAGGATTGGCTAGTAGGTGATGGGAAAGAGCCTTCCTGTGACCCTGGAGGGCCACTGCTAGGCAGAGCTGACAATATTAGGCTAGCTGGTCAAATACTTACCTGGTGTAGGGAAGCGTCCTATGTCCCTAAAGCGATCATGGCAGGGGCTGGTGGGATTTGTCATCCAAAACATCTGGAGGACACCAGGTTAGCGTATACCATAGGGCCACAGATAGCCCTCCATGTCTCTCTCTGTCTGGCCCTGGAGACTCTCCCGGAGCCACACCCCCTCTTCCTAGGCCACACCTTTCCACAGTCCTGCTTTGCACCTGCCCCCTTTAATGTCTTTGCCTGGCTGAAATGTGCCCTTGCACTCTGATAGTGATTCTTGCTTGTTTGAATAGAGAGGTACGCGTGGGAACTAGTGAGTTGTACAAAGATAAAATTTACACTTGTTGCTCTGTCCCTTTTGCCTCTGCCCCCCCTTAACTGGTACAGGGCCCCCAGAAGGGATGTGGCCCTTGGGCCGGAAGAGGGCCACCACCCCTAGCCTAGGCTGATCTAGTCTGATTCCTCTGTGTGTTGACCAGAACTTAAGCAGACCTGATGCTTGAGGCCTCATCTGCACGATACATTTAAAGCGCTATCGTACCACTTTTAAACAGTCATGGCTTCCCTCAAAGAATCCTGGGGACTGTAGTTTGTTAAGGGTGCTGAGAGTTGTTAGATGACCCCTCACAGAGCTACAATTCCCAGAGTTCCCTGGAAGGGTGAAGAGTGGGCAGTTAATAATAATAGTAATGTTTTGTAATCTTGCTTGCAAATGATTTGCCCATTATGACTGATAATAATTTGCAATTTTGCTTGCAAATTTTTTGAAACCACACCAGAAATGGGAAGCATCCAATGATAGATGGGCCCAAAGGAGAAATAATTCTCAAAGATACAAAAAAATAATCTTGATTTTGACAAATTGCCCAACACTTTTTGGCCAAATGGCCTTTATCAATAGCTTATCTAAAGCATAATCATGCAACAGTTAAACATTGGTTATAAGGTTTGGCATCTTAGAGAATTATTTCTCCTTTTGGCTCATCTTGCCTGACCCCCTTTAAGCAGGTTTGGAGTTCTCTCTTCTGGGCTGGCCTGGCTGTTCTTCAGCCCTATATCAAATATCCAGGCTTGTTGTTAATTTGAGTTATGTTTGGTCTGCCTGTCTTATTTCCGTGCTCTTAATTTCCTGTGCTGGGGGAAGCGCGCACCCTTTCTTTCATTCGTTCTTTCCTTTTTCCACTTGATTTGGTAAAAGGTACTGTGGTTTCCCTTTCCTGCGTCCCAGCACACGCCCTTTCCCGGACTCACAAGAGGGCCCTGTAACTCTCTCCCTGCACCTATAACTCCAGGGGTCCTTTTCTAGCCTGCTTCTCAAACGGTCTTCCACCCCTGCAGTGCGAGGGGTGGGGAAGCGGAGCGATGGGCTCCTGCTGTCGACTGTCCGGGAATAGCTACACAAGAAGTTCCAAGTCAGCTAAATGAGCTTGTACAGTTGCAGGGCCTTGCAGAGCGGTCTCTGAACAACAATGGGACCGTTGCCAGCCTTAGCGGGGATGCCTTTTAATACCGTTCTTCCCCCCCATGCCCCCCCATGCAAAACCCCATCAGTTCAACCTCTTCCTCAAACAAAGCCTTGGCGATTAAAACACTAGTCTCTGGAAAACAAGCTTTGGGGCGGCTGTATGCCGTCGATTGCCAGTTCCTGGGAATTGCAAGTGGGGAGTGTTGCTGTTTTGCTCCGGTCCTGCTTGTGAGCTTCTTCCCATTGGGGCATCTGGCTAGCCCCTGCGAGAACAGGTTGCTGGACTAAGTAGCAACTCCTTCGGCCTGATCCGGCTGCAGGGCTCTTCTGAGGCTCTTAAGTTCTGGGTTAGCTGCTTCGGATGACGTTTAATGCTTAGGAAGCCAAGAACCCACCATATACCGAATCAGTCGCACTGGTCCATCTAACCCAGTATTGTCTACACTGACTGGCAGCCGCTCCCCAGGGTTTCAGGCAAGACATTTTCCCTGTGGGGGGATTGAACCTTCTGCATGCAAGGCAGACCCTCCTCCACTGAGCTGCGGACTTCCCCCATGCTAGCCAGCACAGGAGGCCTCCTCCTTTGGACGGGTGTCTCTTGAGATTGCCTGGAGAACACAAGGGAGGCCAAGAGCCTTTCCTGGCAGGCGTGTTGCTTTCAGATGCAGGAACTGGGCCGACCCCCTTCTCCAAGCACCGTTGTGTTCTGAAACATCCTTCTTAAGGAGCCTTGTGAATCTTGCGATGCTTGCTTGGGAGATTCATTAGTGACAGAATCGGCGGTTGCTTTTATTTATATCGTGCCCTTGGTGTGCCTGGTGCTTTACGGAGTACAAGGGATCAGGTCCCCCGCCCAGGAGGTTGCAATCTAAACTTCTGTCATGACGGAATCAGCAGAGGGAAGGGGTAGGAAGCAGAAGCTGGCATGTCCCGTCCCCCTGAGGCTTCATGCAGGAAAGGACCCCCACAGGCAGAAATTCCAAAATCCAGAGTTCATCGTAGGGTCCCATCTGCATCCGTGATTTCCTTCAAAATCCTGGCAGTGCTGTTGATTCCACAGACTGAATGTGCAAGAGAGGTCCGCGTCCCCCCCGGTTGGATCAGCTAGTATCCAAAAATGCAACCAGCAAGCTTCTGGCTTTCACAGAACTAGTCTATCCTGGTTAGGAAGGAAAGAGAGTCCTGTACACAGCATTTTGGGCACCTCCAGCTTCAAATAGAAGGTGTCTTGTCACTTGTTCTAAGATACTTATGAAGATGGCAAGGGATACCATACCAAAAAGAATGAGCTTTTGTGAAGAACAAAAAAAATGTGTTGCTCAGGAATATAAGCTTGCTTTGTCTTTTTGCCAGTAAGAAGCTCAGAATGAGACTTTATTAAAAGTCACTGTTCATGATAAATCAGGATGTTGTGTGCCAGCTCTCTCTCTCTCTCTCTCTCTCTCTCTCTCTCTCTCTCTCTCTCTCTCTCTCTCTCTCTGCGCCTCTGCCTCTGCCTCTTGCCTTCTGCAGAACAGCAGACTCTGGTCTCTGACATTGCAGCTTTTCCGTTGTTTCGGGAGGGGGACGGAAATGGGGCACAGGCATATTAATTTGTCAGTAACTGGCAGCAGATATCTGTGTGTTGCTGAGGTCTGCATCAAGATGTATCCAGGGAGAGGATTGCTGTTTGTGTGTGCTGGGAGCCCTTTCCTAGAATGGCTGAAGTTCTGTTTTTTGTTTTGTTTTAATTGAGCAATCACGTTAAATAATTAGCCAGTGGAATTTTGCCTTCTGAGATTAATGTCTAGGAGAAGCAAGTGAAATGCTGTAGGCCTCTAAAGACAACTTTAGGTGCACTTATCAGCCCCACTACCAGGGATGGGGGGTTTCACTTCCATCTCTTCCTCCCCACCCCAACTTCAGCAGATACTGCAATTCAGCAGATGTAGTGTTCGCCATTGCTATATCTCTGTGCTGGGGGGAAGCTACACATGTTGAATTTCTGCCTGCTGTGAGGCTGTTGAAAGCTCCTGGGCCCTGCCGAGAAGAAGCAAACACACTTGGCATCTCCAGGGCCTTGCCCTGAGAACATAAAAGCATAAGAGGCTCCTGTATACCAAATCAGGCCATTGGTCTACCTTAGCTCAGTATTATCAACACAACTGGCAGCTGCTCTCCAGTTTTTCAGGGAGGCGAATTTCCAAGCCTACCTGGAGACGCTCTCTCGGATTAAGGTGCACTATTACGAGCTGCAGTCCCTTCTTCTAAAAACTAAAGTAAGATTCTAGCACAAGTTCTGAATCAATGGATTACTGCTGTAGGAACATAGGAAGGTGCCTTATATTGAATTATGCCATTGCTCTGTCTAGCTCAGTATTGTCTGCACTGACAGGCAGCGGCCCTCCAGAGTTTCAGGCAAGGAGGTGTTTACCAGCCCTACCTGGAGATGCCATTGGGAATTGAACCCAGGACCTTCTGCATGCAAAGCAGGGGTTCTGCCCCTGAGCTCTCAGCTACAGCCCTAAGCATGGCTTGTGCGGACAGTGCAGCGTTGAAACCCCAGAACACAGCCCAGTAACAGATGCTCCTTCTGCCCGCGGCCTTGAACTGTGGCTCTTTTTATTATTTGTACCTATTTCAGGAATCCAGTCCTGGCGGCACTGGTTTCCTCTTGCATCTTCATCCCAGGACATTTGCTAGCGTTGTGCCTTTTAAGGAGGCCCTTCCAAGTGGGCACCCTTGACCCAAAATGAGTTGCAGTTAGTTACTGTGTTTCAGGGCTCCCAAAGTTGCCTCTTGACTTCCCCTTTGATGGCTTGCCTGGCTCAAGAAATCAAGGCCTTTGCTGTCCCCTCTCCCAACAGCAGTTGCCGGCCTCTGGCACCTCTCAAACAAGAGCTGCCTATTTGAGATGGGGGAAGATGGACAGAAAGCTGTAACCAAGTGACGTATGAGAGCCTCGGTCACTGACAGGTTTTTCCCCACCTCAAGACATTTTTCTCCCTTTACGACAACAATAGCACTCAGGGTCATCCAGTGCGATCTGCCAGATGGAGAAAAACAGATGTCATCTTTGCGCAACGCACCATTAACTTTGGGAGTGCAGGGCCCTAGGTCATGGCGCCGAGGACTAGCCTAGATGGCTTTCAAGTAGAGCTAGGAAAATGCAAGGAGACATTAGCCTTGATCGTGGAGAAGAGCTTCCATGTTCCAAGGCAGTCTTCCTCTTTGAGTGTCAGGCATTAGGTGACAAATACCAGGATGGGAATCGCCTTCATATCTTATTTTGTTGGAGTCCACAGGCACCCAGCCTTGGGACTCAGTTGCTGGACTTGATGGATCTTTGACAGGTGCTGGGGGTAACCTTTGGCCCTCCAGATGTTGCTGAATTTTACCATTGACCATACTTGCTGGGGCTTATGGGAGTTGTAGTTCAACAGCATCTGAAGGGCCAAAGGCTCCCCATACTGGATCTATGGTCCGATCCCATACAACTGCTCTTGAATGTTTTTAATGTACTAGTTGGGGGCCTGGGGGCTTAAAATAGCATCTAAATAAATAGTGATAATAACAGTAATAATAGTTACTTGATAAACTCCTCTACGCAATTCCAAAAGTAGTGGATAAACTCTGCTGCAGAACTTCAAAGGCAGAGGACTGATTCGTGGACCAGGTTATGAAGCTAGAGGACTGCGGTAGCCCTAAATTGTGGTGCCTTTTGCGATCCTAATGTGTTAGAAACTTGACTTGATAAGTGAGTTCTTTGCCCACGTGCTTGCAGAGGGAGATCTTGATATCTGGGTGGGGGAATGGAACAGGATCAAGAAGGCATTATAACAAACACAGTATGTGACCCTTTTGTGTCTTTCTTTGTAACGCCTGACTTCAAAAGCTGAATGTTGAAACTGGTTGGTGGGAGATTTGGGGCAGGCAAAATGAGGGGCTTCTTCACGCAAGGCAGATAGTTAAAACTATGGAATTTGCTCTCACAAGTCCCAGGCTGTGGTCTGAAGGCATATGAGGCCAGCTCCCTGCTGAAGGTCAGGTCTGGTCAGTGCCTGGATGGGAGACCGCCTGGGAACCATATGGAAGGCGCCTTGAGTTTTTATCGTGAAAAAGAAAGGCGGGGTATAAATGTGATAAACAAATAAAATAAGTTTTAGGGATGGCCACTAACTCAAATGGCTTTAAAAGGGGATTAGGCAAATTTGTGGGCGATAAGGCTACCAATCTGTGCGCTCTGAATACCAGTTGCTGGGAATCGCAGGCAGGGAGAATTGGTGTTGCTTGCAGGCTTCCCATCGAGGCATCTGGTTGGCCACAGAGAACAGGAAGCTGGACTATGTTGGCCCCCTTTGGACTGATCCAGCAGCCAGGCAACTTCAAAAGGCAAATCTGCCTGACACGGCTAGTTGATATATTCTATAGTAGCATAGCCACAGTTTTAGGAGATTCTGACCATTGACTTAAAACATATTTTTTTAAAATCAGGTTTGTTGTACAGATAAGATACTTAGACCAAGGCGCCTGCAGAGGAGGGCAGAGTGATTAAGTTGCAAAGTGTTCCTCCTCTAGTGGCTTGGTGAGGTCCTGATAGTAGAGGAACAGGGAGTGCAAATCCCTTTGCTTACGACCAGCTGTGGGGTACCCACCCTTTCCTCTCCTGGAACGGGGAGATAAACGCTTGTGGTTATCAGGAACAGGTTCTGCCGCATCCTCTTCGGAGATTAGCAGCCGTGACCAAGTGTGTGAGAGGGTCTGCTGCGAGGCCCAGTTGCTGGCTTTCACATTGTGATCTTTACGCATTTCTGTCTTGCTGTTGTAGAAAAAGTGTGAGGCAGGTTCCTGGTTTTCATGTTTAAAATTACTTGTAATTTTCCTTTCCGCTTTCAGAAACAAAGAGAGAGGCAAACAAGAAGGGTGGTTATGTGTGTTTGCCTAGTGAAACAGACATGCTCTCTCCAAGGGTCTAGGCTTCCTTTCAGCCACACTAGTCCTCAAGGTGCCTTTCTCTCTCACACACACGCACAAAAACTCACAGTGGGTTGTATCCAACGCTGGTTGTACTCAGAGTAGAACCACTGAAATTAATGGGAATGATTAACTTAGGTCCCTCAGTTTCAGTGGGTCTTCTATGAGCAGAACTAAATTTGGATGCATCCCAGTGTGCACAAGTGGGAAAAATCTCCCATCCCCCTTAAAACACTTCTTATATATTTTACTTTGATTTGTACATGTAAATTTTGGTGAGCATGTTAAAGACATTTCCCCAAATGTGTGTGTGTGAGAGAGAGAGAGAAAGAGAGGAGGGGGGAAGAAGATTCTGAGTTTCGCATCTTGTTCACATTTACTGTGGCGTCTGGGCCGGCTGTGAAAGAGCGAGTGAGCGCCTCTCTGTTGTTGATCTGACATGTTAAAATTTTACAACCACTGTAAAAAGATTAATGCTTGCAAGCTTTGCCTGGTCAGAAACTGGCAGTTATCTCTCCAAGTAGCTTCAGATTCCCTTTGGCCTGCTTGTCTGGGGGGTGTGTGTATGTTTGGGGGGGGGGTTGCCTCTGAAATATGCCTGTCTCAGCTTTTTCTGTCCAGGGAAGCAAAATTAAGGGTCCTTCCAAAGAGAGGCGTTTTCTAGGTTTTGTGGTGCACCAATTCACGCTATAAATAATCTGTATTTATTTATTTAGGAAATCCCTAACCCGCCCTTTATCGCAGCCAGTCTCAGGGCGGGATCCAATACAATTAAAAACACAGTCAATTCATACAAATCACAAATTTAAAAAATCTACTAAATAGATGCCTGCTGATTTTTTAAAAAAAATGTTTTGGCAAGCCTACCCAGACATATTTGTTGTAGTTATGTGCCTTCAAGTCAGTTACGACATATAGTTAACCAATATTTGTTTTTACTGATTTTTATCTGTGTTTTTAGTGTGTCATTATTTTAGTATATTTGTTTTTTTAATGGTTTTGTGGATTTCAACTGTGCATTGTCATTGTTTTTAATCTACTACAATTTTACTATGCACATCACTTAGAGAGCTCTTTGGCTAAGCGGTTTGTAAATCTTACTAAATAAAATAACATTTATTTTTATTTAACAAAACTTAGATACCGCTTGATTGTAATAAAACCTCAAAGTGGTTTACAAAAAGCATAAAATACAACATCAAAAGTATCAATCAATCGATTGATTGATTGATTGAACATCAAAAGTAAAAGACCATTAGAAACAGGTATTTAAAAACATTCAAAAAGTAATTATAATCAACAATAAACTAAAGAGAGATTAAAGCATATGCCACCTTAGGTAGGCTTGCCTAAACAAAATTTTTTAATGAGGCACTGGAAAGAGCATAGTGAAGGCACCTGCCTGATGCTAGTAGGCAGCGAGTTCCAAACATGAGCAGGTAAAACCAACACAACTAGAATCATAGAATAGTATACCTGGAAGGAGCCTAAAAGGCCATCAAGTCCAACCCCCTGCTCCATGCAGGAATCCAAATCTTAGGTAATTGGTTCTATTGTTGTACTGCTCTAACAGTTAGGAAGTTTTTCCTGATGTTCAGTCAAAATCGGTCTTTCTGCAACTTGAGCCCATTATTCTTGGCCCTCCTTGGCAGCCTTTCATGTACTTGAAGAATACTAACATTATCCCCTCAGTCTTCTCTTCTCAAGGCTAAACATGCCCAGTTCTTTGAGTCTCTCCTCATAGGGCTTTGTTTCTAGTCCCCTGATCATCCTCATTGCCCTTCTCTGAACCTGTTCCAGTTTGTCTGCATCCTTCTTAAAGTGTGGTGCCCAGAACTGGACGCAGTACTCAAACTGAGGCCTAAGCAGTGCCGAAAAGAGGGGAACTAGTACTTCACTTGATTTGGAAACTATTTCTTTTAATGCAGCCTAAAATTGCATTTGCCTTTTTTGCAGCCACATTGCACTGTTGGCTCATGTTCAGCTTGTGATCAACAACAATCCCAAGTTCCTTCTCGCATGTTGTATTGCTGAGCCAAGTATCCCTCATCTTATAACTGTGCATTTGGTTTCTTTTTCCTAGGTGTGGAACTTTGCACTTATCCCTGTTAAATGTCATTCTCTTGTTTTCAGCCCAATGCTCCAGCCTATCAAGATCCCTTTGAGTTTTGTTTCAGTCCTCCAGGTTATTAGCTATCCCTCTCAATTTTGTATCATCTGCAAATTTGATAAGCATTCCCTGCACCTCCTCATCCAAGTCATTAATCAAAATTAAAACCCAAATCCACAGTAAGTGATCTTTAAAATAAAACAGAGGGCTGTTTCCAGCTGTGTTTTACTTGGAGTAAACCTGCTGAAACTGATGGACCCAAGTGAGCCATGTCAATTAATTTCAGTGTGTCTACTTCTGAACAGGTCTAACATTGGATACAAGCCACAGAGTGGGCTACACCTTTTGGGCAATTTGCTGCTCAGATGCCACAGTATGTTAGCTGAATGGATCCTCCATGTTCTGAGGCAGTGTACCTCAGGATATATTGGAGGCTGGGGAGGGCCTTTGCGCCTTGCTTGTGGGGCTGATGGGAGTTGCAGTCCAAAACATCTGGGGGGCACCCGGTTGGCAAATATTGCTGTAATTTGCACCTCTTTCCTTAGCTCTTTGCCTTCTCTGTTCCCCCCTCCTTGTAATGTTAAATCAGCCGTGGGGGTGAGCGTTGGGGATTGCCAGTCATTCAGTGTGTATTTCCGCACACAGTGTGTGTGGGGTGTGCGTGTGTATATGTGTGTGAGATGTTCTTGCTGTGGCTTATTTTACTGCCCTGAGCCACCAGAACTTTGAAAAACTGAAATCCACACTCTTCCTCTTAACAGCGCTCACTCCTTACTAAAATTTCAGGAACAGCGCGTACACTTTGATTTGCTTAATGCTAGCTTGACTAATCCTCTCCTGTTGCAAGATGCTAAGATCTCAACTGTGGGATAAAAGTTGTTTTCGACCTGGGAAGGAAGTTTTTGTGGATCAAAGGGTGCTGATCATGTTCCTTATGGTGAATCTTGCAGGAGAGAGATTCCTGGTGAATTTCACTGTCAGAGGGCTTTTTTTGGAGTGAAGTTTATCAGGATTCTCTCCTGACCAACCTCCATTAAGTTGTTGTCTGTCTGTCTGTCTGTCTATTTATCTAATCTCTTTAGAGAGCAGGCGGAAGATGTGTGTACCTTTGCTGCAGAACATAAACTCTCTTTAGCTCTAACCAATCTGAAACATTGGCTCTGTCGTGGCATGTATGATGCATAGGTCAGTTGCGGTATAGCGGCTGGAGTGTTGGCTTTGGGTTCAAATCCTCACTCAGCCATGACGCTCAGTGAGTGATCTTGGCCCAGGCTGTATTAGCTAAATTAGAGAAATGGTATCTTCTGTGCACTGTTGTTTGTGCTCCATATTTTAATCTGAACACGTCTTATGATTGTAATAAAATTATTGACCGACCCACCTTGGGTCACTCACTTGTCTCTCAGCCTAACCCACCTCACAGGGCTGTTGTGAGGATAAGATGGGGAAGGGGGGAAGAACCATGTATGCCACCTTGAGCTCCTTGGGGAGAAAGGTGGGATATAAATGCAATAATCTGTCAATAAACAAATAATGTTCAGAGTTAGAGTACCTCTGAAAGTGGATTGCTGGGGGTAGGGGGCAAGAGCGGGGTGAGGAGGGCTCTAGCCTCTTCTTCCAGAGAATTTTGGAGGTGTCAGTTCTGCTGGATTCGACGGGCCTCGTGCTGTGCCCCCAGAAGGCTCCAGATCTCCTCAGTGCCTCTTCTCGCCCCACCCTCAAACCACCTGTCCAGCCTGGAGCCTGACTTGGAAAGCCTTTCATTGCTTCCACGTGCTGCGTCCATTTCTCTGGTGACAAAACTCTTGACCCGGCTTTGTGGGGCCTGAGCAGGAACGTGAGCTTGCAGAGGCAGCCCCGAGCCAAGGCGGCTGTGGAAGCTGGCTGAAAATTGACCTGGGATCCCGTTTAAAAAGGGGAGTGGAGAAAAACAAAGGGGAAGGACACAAAGAGGCTGAGGCCTCTTTGAGCGGCGGTGGACGACGCCGGCTACAATTTTGTCCTTCCGTGGGCGGTGGCAGCAGTAGCAGAAACAGTCGCCTCTTGTTCTCCCCTGCAGCTGGATGGGTCTAAGGCCTGGGCCGGGAGCGCGCAGCCCACAGGTCATATGCAGGACAAGAATCTCGGCCTCTGGGCAGCTGGGTGGAAAGGGGCAGACCCTGAAGGCTGGCAGGGGTTGTCTGGCATTGCTTTTCAAGCCTTGCTGGCTGGAGCTGATGAGATTGGTAGCCTAAAAACCTCCAGAGGGTGCCGAGTTGGGGATGGCTGTTTTAAAATCACTTGGCATTGCCTGTTGTACCCTCCTCCATTTACAAAAAATAAATAAATCTGGCAGTATTAATACTAGTAATTATCAAATTGTAGGGCGGCTGAACTGTGCATGAATAGCTTGTTGGTAATAAATCCCCCACCCCTCCCCCAAAGTAACCATCTTGCAGGAGAGGCTGCCCGCTGTGCCTATACAGTCCTGTGCTCTCACTTTGCCGCCTTCCAGTTGGCCTTCTCCCTCAGGGCTGGCAGCTTCACCTTGGGATCCAGATTTGGCAGATCGCCCTGCCGCACCTCTGTGTGAGTTGCTGTGCGTGGTTTGCTCTCCCCAAGTGGGAGGCGCTGATTGGCGGAGAGTTGCTTTGATCCTTGGTTCTTGCCCTCCTGCCTCCCTGTGCCACCCTGGCCAGGTTCCTTCAGTCATCTCCCCCACCCCAGAGACCTTTGCCCCACAGCTACTTCCTGCCACTGCAACTTCCTGCTCTGCCCAACTGGCAGGGCTCATTGCTTGCTCTTTTTCAGAGCTAGTTCCCGGGAATCGTTTCAGGAGCGTTGAGCAACCGTTGGTCCGTTAATCATTGATCTGGCAAACGATGAGGGTTCTCCCCGTTTCTATTTCTGTCTTTTTCCTCCCCACTGTTTCCTTAACACCGACGCCTGCCCCCGGCCACTGAATTTCCTGTTTGCTCTCCTGCAAAGATGCACCTTAAAATCACATACAAGTATGACCTTCCTGGAGGGGACTAATTGCCTTATTCTTCCCCACACATATCCCATCATGCCCTGTACAAGGCTATCTCCAATCCTCTTCACCCTGGCCTTTGACAGTTAAGGTGTTTGTTTTGTGGGACCCACACTTCTGCTGAATTTATACCCTTCTGTTCCAGCTGGAACGGTTTTTAATCCATTTTAAGTGTCTTACCTGATTTTTTATAATGATATTATATTATTGCAAACCACCTTGGGACCTTGTGGTGAAGGGCGGGGAGGCAATCTTATAAGCAAATAAAATAAGCACGGGGAAATCTATGGCCCTCAATGCTACTGGACTCCCAGCTCCCAGCAATCATCCCTCAGCGATGGCCATGCAGGCTGCTGGCAGCTAGAGTCCAGCAACATCTGGAGGGACCCACGTTTCCCCATCCCTTGTCTAGAGGGAGAGGGTTTGATGGAGTGTGAAGGTCCAGAATACGACTGTTTTCTGGCCTCTTATTGTAATAACAGCCCCTGCATCCAAAGGGGCCGTGCCACCCTCCTCTCCCTGCCCCCTACCACCTCCTCGTGTTTCAGAGTCTGTCCCGTTTAGCAGGGCTGGGGAATCTCTTTTTGTCTGACAAAAAAGGCAGGATCAACAAGCAGCCACCCCTCTCCAGGTCACTTTTGACAGGTGGGTGAGTCTCCCCCCCCCCAGTCCGTCACCCGCCATCGCATGGCACCAGGTGGTTGTGAGCCCACTGGGGGCGTAAGAGGAGCCCTGCTGCTAGGGCAGGCCAAAGGGAGCTCATCTAGTCCAGCCTCCTGTTCTCACAGCGGCCAACCAGATGCCTCAACGGGAATCCCACAGGCAGGACCTGAGCGCAACAGCAACTCTCCTCTCCTGCAGTATCTGGTATTTGGAAGCATCCCGCCTCCAACTATGGAGGCAGAGCATAGCCATCATGGCTAGTGGCCATTGGGACCCTTGTCCACCTAAAGCAGCAGGGCTGTCTAAATTCAGCACTGAATGCAACCCTCGCTACTTTCAGCAGGGATTGGATTGCTCCTGGGTGGAGTTTAAACTGATTTGGCCCATGGGCCGGAGGATCCCCGTCTCTGCTGTTTAGTGTTTCTCTGCACTCAAGTGGACTAGGACCTTGTGTGGTTTAAGAAGAAAAAATTGCGATGATTATTTCCGAGGAAACCTAATTCAGCTTATGCATGTTCCAAAGGGCGTTGTGGGTGGTTTTGTGCCAGGTTTCGGTTACCGGTTACTGGTCCTCTTGCAGTTCTGACTGCTGGCTCAGTTTGGAGGGTTTCAAAACGGTCACCGTTGCCTTTAGCAAGACACTGCCTGTCCACTGCAACCTCACCCCCCCCGCTTAATTCTGCTCTTCCTTCCCCCTCTTATGTAAAGGCAGCCGCTCTATTCTTGGCCTCCACCTGTGAGTCTGAGCTTGCGGGCTGGCCTTGGCTCCGCACTCACCTTGCCTTTCTTGTTGCCTTCCCGCCGTTGCCACAACACACAGCCAGGCTCCTGTTTGCTCAGTGCTGCATTTTTGCATGTCGCAGCTCTGCCCAAGCAATTTGGAGCAGGCTTTGAGAGTTGCCGGGGTGGTGGTGGTGGTCTTGAGCCGCACAGAGGCAGAGGGAATCGGGGGGGGGAGAGGGTCTGGGATTCTCCTTGGAAGAAAAAAGGGGCCAAGGCAGTGCTGAATGTATGTGTGACCCATACTGTAATGTTGTAATATATTGGGGGGGGAGATGGGGAGAGGTGAGGGTTTGTACGGTACAAAGTGGGTTGGCAGGGATTGGCTCGCCACAAGGAATCTTGGGAACGATACTTTTGTTGAAAGGCCCTCTTGACGTTTTGGACTGTAACTCCCATCAGCAAGAAGTTGTCGTCCAATACTCTTCGAGGCACCCCAAGCTGGCTGGCAAAGGGTGCCGTAGGGTTTCAGAGAGGGGGTCTGCCCCA
Source organism: Rhineura floridana (assembly GCF_030035675.1). Classification (NCBI taxonomy): domain Eukaryota; kingdom Metazoa; phylum Chordata; class Lepidosauria; order Squamata; family Rhineuridae; genus Rhineura; species Rhineura floridana. The sequence continues at coordinate 146,786 of NC_084488.1, read as the reverse complement.
GCCCCGTGTGAAGATGCCAGGTGATGGAGAGTTGGAGCCCTGCAACATCTGGAGAACCACAGGGTACCCCATCCTTGATTTAGACAAAAGACTTTTTCAGGGTTCGATGGGGCGGGGCTGGGGCTGATGGCAGCCACTCTCCTCCACCTCAGAGAGAGGAGTGAGAAGTTAATTCATGATGTTTCCAAAAGATGTAAGCATCCCTGAATACTACATTTCACAGTTAAAAAGCGCACACCTGAAAATGAACATTCCAAATTTTAGACTGTGGGTTTTTAAAAAGTCAATACTTCTAATTGAGAAATTATGTATGGGTTCTGCCAATAATACAGAAAGTGTAACTCCAAAACTGGACAGACTTGACCATCGCTGGCAGGCAGAGGTGAGGGGAGTTTCCTTCTCTCCTTCCCCTTATGGCTTTAAACGTCCCTTTGCCTCTACTAGAGAAATAGATGAAAAGGTGCTCAAGGCGAGGTCCAGGAGAGGCCACTGCATTAACCCTTTGGGATGCCTTTGCTTGGCTTCAAGGCTGTCAAAATGTCAGGTAGTGGAAACTACCAGGAGTTCCAGACTGTCGAAATGCGGAAGGAGCTGGAAGAGTCAAACAAAGAGAATTCTGATGCTGGAAGTGCCTCAGGACCAAACTCTACAACTGCTCCACCCTCTGCTTCCAAGACCATGCTCTACCCACGACCTTACGCTGACCCCTACGATTCAAGGAAGTATTTTGCCACAAGGGTGAGTCAACCCAAATGCAATCACCATTTTGTTTTGGGGTGGGGGTGGGAGCATGCAAAAGAAGGCAGAGACCAGAAAGACCCCTCTGTTACAGAGGTGGGACATCGTGCATGGTCTTTCTTGGGGGGGCATTTAACAATCTTCTCATGATCTTCTGTGTTTTAATTTTTCAAAGCTGGAGTGCATTCTTGGGATCTTCGCTATGCAGTGAAGGCAGGGGTGGGGGATCAGTTTCAGCGTGGAACGTAGGAATCTGCCTTGTGGTGAGTCAGACTTGGTAATGCTGGGAGAGACTCCTTGTTTGAAACCTTGGAGAGCTGCTGCCAGTCAGTATAGGGAATACTGGGGAAGATGCGCCAGTGGACTGACTCAGTACAAGGCATCCTCCTATGTTCCTAGAAGGAAGGATTGAGAGGTGAGGACACTCCCCATCACACACACACACCTTGGGGGGAGCCCTCTGCCCTGCTGAGAATGGACTGCATCATATCCACACCGAGGGCTGGAGATGTAACATCATCATCCCTATTTATGAAAAGGGCGATCCCTCTAACCCTGCCAACTTCCGGCCAATCAGCCTGCTGAACGTAGTTTCTAAACTCTACGCCAAATTTCTTTTAATTAAATTAGAAGACTGGGCTCTGACACAACAGATCATTCACCCAGAGCAGGTAGGCTTCTGTAAAGGCTCCTCCCCGATCGATCACTGCCTAACTCTCCATTTTTTGGCAAAACAGTCCATCGCCGGTCCCACCCGACATTTATACGCAGCATTTGTTGACCTGGCCGCAGCGTTCGATTCGATTGACAGGAACGCTCTGTGGCACAAGCTGTACAAACTGAACATTGACCCCCGCCTTCTATATTTAATTCGTATTCTATATGTCAATACATTTGCACTGGTAAGAATTCCCTTTTCTGGAGCCCTCACCGACCCGATCGAGGTAGAGAGAGGTGTTAAGCAAGGTTGCTTGTTAGCCCCCCTGCTTTTTAACCTGTTTTTAAATGATATTATCCCTTTCTTATCAGGACCTCAATTTCCCCCCCCCCTCTATTGGCCAAAGGAAAGTCTCGACACTTCTTTACGCCGATGACATGGTCCTCCTTTCCTTAGTCCCTATCGGACTTAGAAAGTTATTGAGATCTCTACAGACCTATTGTTCAAAGGAAAACTTGAACATAAACTACGCTAAAACCAAAGTTTTAGTATTTGGGAAGAAATTCCAAGGCCATCGTTGGCATATAGCTGAACATCAGCTAGAGCAACCTCGTGAATTCAAATATCTAGGAATTTACTTTTCGGACACCCTCTCTTGGCAATACCAAGACAATATACTAAACTGCTCGCGTCTAAGACAGCAGGGTCAATACTAAAAATTTTTCGCACTATGGGTGGCAATCAGATCCACCCAGCATTAAAAATTTATAATGCCAAGGTGATCCCACAGATCTTATATGGAGCCTCAGTTTGGGGTTGGGATAACCACATTGTTAAAGCCCTAGAAACTATACAAAACAGTTTTCTCAGGCGCTTACTATCTCTCCCGATGGGTACCTCAGCAGCAATGATACGAGCTGAGACTGGCTCCCCTCCCCTTATAGCACATATACATTTCACTCTTTTGAAGTTTCTAAGATCTACTAAAGAGCCTCAGTCTAGGGCATTACTTCAGCTGTGCCTTAAACACTCTTTTGCTTTTGCCCTATGGGGCTCTAAGCTAAATAACTTGTTAGCTACATACCATCTCTCAGCATTGGAGTTTAACTCAGACCTAAACAACAAATCTTTACGTGAACGTATATTTCTTTACTCCCTGAAATTAGATATGCTAACTCTTACCAACTCAAAGGTTTCTCCTTGGTTCTGGCGTTTTAAATTCGTCCCTCAATGCGCTACGTACCTCACACAACCTATACCCTCTGCTCTTCGACAGGCTTTTACAGCCTTACGCTTTTCCCCCCTACCAAATGCTGATAGGGAAGGTCGATTAGCTGGTGTCCCTAAGGATCAAAGGGTTTGCGTCTGTGGTTCTCCAACACTGGAGGACCTCCCTCATGTATTGCTCTATTGCCCAATATATATCCAACCAAGATCTAGATTCCTTAAGAAATGGCTAGACATTCCCTGGCTTAGCTCACCTGATGAAAAAATTATTTTCTTAATGGCTGACCATATCCGAGAAGTAACCCATAATGTATCCCTTTTTAGAATAGCAGCCAGAAAACTTCGGGCAAATCACATCGCCTCAACAAATATCATCTAGGCACGTTTTTAATTCCCCTTGTTTGATTATAAATTATTGTATTTATATCATGTTTGTATTGTATTTTTACTGTATTACTTGCGTTGGCCTCCGGCCCTGCAATTCAACTTCATAAACTTGAAACTTGATATCCACACTTTGTGCAGCACCCAATGTAGTGCCCTCCAGAAGGTGTTGGGCTCCAAGTCCCATTAGCCTTCATCGTTGGCCATGCTGGCTGGGGCTGATGAGATTTGTAGTCCAATGACATTGGGAGGGCACCATCTTGGCTGCTCCTGACCTAATCAAGTACATGAAAGGTTGTCACACAGAGGAGGGCTGGGATCTCTTCTCGATCGTCCCAGAGTGCAGGGCATGGAATAATGGGCTCCAGTTGCAGGAAGCCAGATTTTGACTGGACATCAGAAAAAACTTCTTACCTGTTAAAGCCATACGACAATGGAACCGATTACCTAGAGAGGTAGTGGGCTCTCTGACACTGGAGGCCTTCAAGAGGCAGCTGGACAGCCATCTGTCGGGAATGCTTTGATTTGGACTCCTGCATTGAGCAGGGGGTTGGACTTGATGGCCTTAGAGGCCCCTTCCAACTCTACTATTCTATGGTTCTATGATTCTTCTAATGCCAACCTGGAGCGGTGAGAATTGCAGACAGGAGCCATGGGCTACCCTGCACCAGAGTCCACTTGGCCTTCTTCAAACTGAAGTCAGGAGAGGGGCCTTCCCTCAGAGATGGATGCAGCCTGCCAGGTCTGGAGTCCTCGCCCAGGGCGGCTGCTTTAGGCTTACCCACAATGGTCTTGACAAGGGGCAGGGAAGTGGGCAGGCAGAGAGACCAGGCAATATCAGCGCCTTGCTGTCGCATTGTTTTCCTCTGCAGCTGCCTCCCTAAGATCAGCTCCCTTGGTTTGTTTTCATTTTTAGCCCGGCGCATTTGATCAAGCCATGGATGACCTGAAGGCCCATGTGATGTCAAATATGGGAGAGACTGCCCACAGCTTCTGGCTTCTGGCTGAGTAAGCCCCTCTGATGACTTTATTATTTAAATTTATATCTATTTATCTATTTATAATAATAATAATAAAATTTTATTTTTGAGTCGCCTATCTGGCTGAATTAACGGCCACTCTAGGCGACGTACAATAACAGGGTAAAATACAATATAAAACCATAACAACAACATTCAATAATTAAGCTACCCACTCTTACATGTAATCGGCAGCATTAAAAACTAACCCACCCCAGAAACCCCATAGGCCTGCCTGAACAGCCAGGTCTTCAAGGATCAGCGGAAAGCCATCAAGGAGGGGGCATGGTGGAGGTCTAAAGGAAGGGAGTTCCAGAGGGTGGGGGCCACAATCGAAAATGACCTCTCTCTGGTCCGCACCAGCCTAGCTGTTTTAACTGGTGGGACCGAGAGAAGGTCTTGTATGGCTGATCTTGTCAGGCGGCATAATTGGTGATGCTGGAGGCGCTCCTTCAGATAAACTGGGCCGAAATCGTATAGGGCTTTAAAGGTTAATACCAGCACTTTGAATTGGGCCCAGTAAACAACTGGTAACCAGTGAAGATCTATTAATCCTGGAGTGATATGATCACGGCGATGGCTGTTCTTTATCAAACGTGCCGCCGCATTCTGTACCAGCTGTAGTTTCCGGACCGTTTTCAAGGGCAGCCTCACGTAGAGCGCATAACAGTAGTCTAAGCGAGGGGAGACCAGGGCATGTATCACTCGTGGGAGAAGATGGACAGGAAGGTAGGGTTGCAGCCTCCGTATCAGATGGAGTTGATACCAAGCTGCCCGGCTCACTGCTGATACTTGAGCCTCCATAGACAGCTGTGAGTCAAGAATGACCCCGAGGCTGCAGACCTGGTCCTTCAGGGGCAATCTTACCCCATTAAACACCAGGTTTATATCTCCCAGCCTTTTCTTATCTCCCACGAGTAACACCTCAGTCTTATCAGGGTTCAGCTTCAGCCTATTCCGTCCCATCCATCCACTTACGGCCTCCAGGCACTTGGACACGGTATCTACAGCCAACTCTGGTGAAGATTTAAACGAGAGGTAGAGCTGAGTATCATCCGCATATTGGTGACACTGCAGCCCAAACCTCCTGATGATAGCCCCCAGCGGCTTTACATAGATGTTGAATAGCATGGGGGAGAGGATAGAACCCTGTGGCACTCCACAATTGAGAGGCCAAGGGTCTGAAACCTCATCCCCCAATGCCACCCGTTGGTGCCTGTCTGAGATATAGGAACAGAGCCACTGTAAAACAGTGCCCCCTATTCCTAATCCCTCCAGGCGATCTAAAAGGATACCGTGGTCAACGGTATCAAAAGCCGCTGAGAGATCCAGGAGGATGAGGAAGGTATATTCTCCTCTATCCAATGCCCTCCTCATATCATCCACCAGGGCGACCAAGGCTGTTTCAGTTCCATGTCCAGTCCTGAAGCCCGATTGGAATGGATCTAAATAATCTGCTTCATCCAAGTGTGTCTGTAACTGTTTGGCCACCGCTCACTCAATCACCTTGCCCAAGAATGGTAAATTGGAGACTGGACGAAAATTATTTAGTTCTTGTGGATCCAAGGAGGGCTTTTTCAGAATAGGCTTTATTACTGCCTCCTTGAGGGCTGATGGCAATGCACCCTCTTCCAAGGATGCATTTACCACTGCCTTGATCCTTTCGTTCCGTCTCTCTTTACAGCTCATAATGAGCCATGATGGGCAAGGATCCAGTAGACAGGTGGTTGGCTTCACAGAAGAGAGCACCTTGTCCACTTCCTCAGAAGGAAGAGGCTGAAACCGATCCCATTGAACCAGAATATTCAATATTTATTGAATTTACATCCTGACTTTCCTACCAAAAGAGCCCAAGGCAGCAAACACACAAGTGATAAGCCAATAAAAACATCTTTTTTTAAAAAAAACAAAAAAACAGTTCCAACACATATGCAGACTGGGATTAAAGTCTCTACTTAAAAGGCTTGTTGAAAGAGGAAGGTCTTCAATAGGTACGGAAAAGATAACAGAGATGTGAGAGGGAATTCCACAGGGTTGGTGCCACAACACTAACACTCTGTTTCCTATGTTGTGCGGAACAGACTTCCTGATAAGATGGTATCCACAGAAGGCCCTCACCTGCAGAGCGCAGTGATCCGCTGGGTATAGAAGGGATAAGATGGTCTTTCAGGTATCCTGGTCCCAAGCTGTAGAGGGCTTTGTACACCAAGACTAGAACCTTGAACTTGGCCCGGTAGCAAATGGGCAGCCATGATTAAACGTTTCCTCTGTAGAAACGCTTTCTAGCACGTGCTCATTTTCATTTCCAGTATCTAGAGTGTTGCTAACCAACCGGGCTATTCCCAGGCTGACCTTGAACAGGTAGGGTGTGTCAGGCAGCCAGGATTTTGGGGAAGGGCTGTAGCTCAGTGGTAGAGGATCTGCTTGCATGTATAAATCCCTGGCCTCTTCCAGGTTGAGCTGATAATGCCCCTTGCCTGAAACCCTTGAAATCCTCTGTCAGCCAGTGTAGCCAGTTAGACGCCATGCTAGGTGGACCAATGATCTGACTCAGAAATGCTTTGTCTCTGACTACATAAGCCCCAGTGCCAGCGCAATGGAGTTCCCCTCTTCTCCCCCCATGCATGTCCTGCACCACCCCCAAATCTGCTCTGAATGGTTGGGGGAAAGCCCAGAACAGACACAGAGGGAGGAAAGGGAAGAAAGTCCCATTGTGCTAGCACGAATCCTTGCGCTAGTGCCATTATTTATTAGGACCACAATATCTGATGGACCACCTCTCCCGACACGAACACACCCGTACATTACGCTCAACATCCAAGGCCCTCCTCCGGGTGCCTACTCCAAGGGAAGCTGGGAGGATGGCAACAAGGTAGAGGGCCTTCTCAGTGGTGGCCCCCAGATTATGGAATGATCTTCCTGACGAGGTGTGCCTGGCACAAACACTGTTATCTTTTCGGTGCCAGGTCAAGACTTTCCTCTTCTCCAAGGCATTTTGGCATGTGTTTTAAATTGCTTTTTAAAAATGTGTTTTTAAATTTGTATATTTGTTTTTAATGTTTTTAATTGTTGTAAACCACCCAGAGAGAAGCAAAATTGACACCCATGACGGAGATCCATTCACCCAGCTGGGAAAGCCTGTTGCAACAAAGGTGTCTTCAGTTGTTTCCGGAAAGTGCAGATAGTAGGCATCTGTCATGCCTCAAGAGGACTGTTGGTCCATAAAACTGGAGCAGCCACACTGAAAGCCCTGTTCTGAGTGACTGGAGAGTGGGATTCTGATCTGTTTGGAACTTGCAGGAGAAGCTGATCAGTCTTGGTGTCATGGTAAAATGAACAATGAATGTATCCTTTCAAAGGAGAGCGGCAGCAAAAATCCCATGCTAGGGATTACTAGGAAAGGGCCTGAAAATAAGAGCCATTATCTCCAAGCCTTTTCACAAATCTGTGTTGTAACTGCATAAAGTTCTGGCCACACAGTATCAAAAAGGATATTGTACAGCTGGAAAAGATATCGAAAAGTGCTGCTAAAATGATCAAAGGATAGGTGAAACTTTCCTTTTAAAAAAAAAACTTAAGAGTTTGGCACCTCTTAAAACAACAGGGTGGGGATGACCAAAGTTAATAAAAATGATGTATAATGTGGAAACAGTGGATAGAGAAAAGTTTTTAATGCCTCTTTTAGGATACTAGTTCTCAGAGTCGTCTGATGAGAGTGATTGCCAGGAGTTCCCAGTACAGGCAGAAGAAAATGCACTGATGGTCACTGGCTTAGAAGACTTTAACGGGGGATTAGGCAAAGCGGTGGAGGACACACCATCCATGGCTATGAGCCCTAAGAATGAAATGAAACCTCTTTGAATTGTGCCAGTATACCACTGCATACCAACTGCTGGAGAGCAAAGGGACAGGGGAGAGGGCTTGCCTTCATGCTCCCTGCTGCCTTCCAAAAGGCAACTCTCGGCCACCGCTGAGTACAGCATTCTGTCTGACCCAGAAGTGATCCTTTCATGTTCTCATGCCCTACCATTTCCATATACCTAAAGAGCCTGACACACGACCTCCCCCAAACCCTGAAAGTTAGATGCCATGCATTCACTCCAGAATCTCTTGCTCTTGCTCCAGCCCCTCTACACCTGAATCACTCCCATCTGCAGCCCCTGACTTTTGCAAGAACTCAACCCTTATTTCTTGCTTGCTGCTGCACTCAAACCACAGAACCGCCCTAATTCCATGGGGCATCAGCTCTCGGCACCATCCCCTCCCACCAACCTGACAACCCTCTCTTCTACTTGCCATCACCCTCTTTCCCCTTCTTATTGCCACCCCAGACAAAACATGGGGGGGAAGGATGAAAATAATGATCATTAAAACACAATTTAGAGACAATGCACTTCGCAGAATAACATACACTCAAAAGGCTAATCCCTGCCCCAAGGACCTTGCAGTTTAACAGAGGAATGGAGAGTCTGGGGCCTTCTAGATGTTGTTTGTCTCCAACCCCTCTTTCTCCTGGCCAAGGACCCTGCAAAATTGCCCCCATGATGCCAGTCACCACTGGTTTCCTTCTGTTGGTGGAAAGGAAAGGCAGGAGGGTATAAAGACTATTGGCTTGAGGTCACCATTCCCGTTCGCAAATTGCTGTGCCCGCCTCATGCCAAAGTCAGACTCCTCGCATTGTCTCTCCTTGGGACGTGCCCAAACTTGGTTTCCAAGGAGCGAGGCCACGTTGTTGGGGTTGTTGTGGCTGTGTTGTGCTAAGGTGAGAGGGAAAGAGGGGCATCCTGTCTACATAATGGAAAGGAAACAGCCCGCTTGGCACACCTGCCAAGATCTGAATGCTGCAGAGATTAGCTTATTCAAACACTTTACCTCATCTCAGAGGTGACCTTGGACTGACCTTGTTTTGCCTGGAAATGGGCTCAAAACTGAGAGGTGTTTGCAAATCTTCCCAGCTGGATACCTGGGCAACTGGAGATTCTTAGGGAAGGATGTCTTTGTTGTGGAAGATGTTTGTTTATTTATTTCCTTTATAAACTGCTTCCCATCAAACATCCCAGAATGATTAAACAATTTAAAGAATCAACAATAAAAGCATATATTTAAACAATTTGAAATCTAATACAGTTACAGAGTGGGATAAAAAAATCTCCACTGAGAAGGCTCATCAAAAGGGAAGGTCTTCAACAGGGGTCAAAAAGACAACAGAGGTGGCACATGTAATGGGAGGGAGTTCCAATGCGTAGATGCCACCACACTAAAAGCCTGATTCCTACATCACATGGAAGGGACCTCCTGATGGGGCTGCGTCTTTTATCCCCTTCTCATGGTCAGATCACTACCTGGTGAGAGTAGACCTTTCGATGTCACACACCCTCCGTGGGAGTAAAGGAAGACGCGGGAAATGCAAAAGGGGCGTTTGAAACCTCTCGTGTGAAAACGGCCCCGGGAGTTGCATGGAAGCTGCCTTGGCACTGGGTCGACAAGCCGAAAGGAGTTCAACGAGGCTAAGTGCGGGAGAAGGAGAAGGGCACGCACATATACACAAGAGCCTTCCCCATCCCGAAAGCAGGCAGGGGCTCCCGGCCGCTTCCCTCCCGGAAAACGGCTGACAGGCCCAAGGCGGTCCTTCTCCTCCTCCTCCTCCTCTCACCTGCAACCGGCTTCAATCGCCGGCTGCCTTTCGCAGAGAGAGATTTATTAAACATTTGTTGTCCCAGGGAAATGGGAACTCCCTGGAGGAGACCTTATATCTCCTGAGTGATGTTAACAGCTATGTGACCCACAAGGTGGCTCTTTTTGCCCTTGCGGCAAAAAAGATCAGAAAAAAAGAATTAGACAACATAGCAATTAACTACCAGGGAGATTCTGCTTGTTAATTTTTATTATGTATATTTTCTATGTCTTTGTTTATATTCAATATTAAAGTTTTTTTTACAGTATTTTTCATGGCCTATGGCTAGCACAATAAACATTTTTGACTTGACTTGAGTCTGGTTTTCTTGATGTGGTGGGTCGCTGAAAGTAAACACTCTCCATTTCAAGCACAAGTATATATGGGCAGTGACAAGAGACGGTCATAGTGACGGCAGCTACAAAGTCATTAACACAAACAAAACTGCGGGGGTGGGCGGTCTGTATCTGTCCCCATCATAGCTGCTGCACTGGAGCCTGCATCCATCCTCAGATTGTCAAGTGGGTGGAGCTCAGGATTCCCTGCCTCTTCTTCCTCCTTCTTCTCCTCCGGGACACTTTTCCCTGATGGGCCAATCACGCCTGAGATTGTTACACGTTTGGAAGGCTTGACAGCCACCTGCTGTGGAAGAGCAAAGAGAGAGAAGAGAGTGGGGAAAAAGAGATGGGCGGCTATAGGAGAGGCAGGAGAAAACTTGGGGGGGGGGGACAGCATTAAAAAAATGGAGCAGAGGTTCTCAAACATTCCACCCCCAGGGCCCACTGAAAATTACTGAAGCCCACCAGTCACAAAATGGTGGTGCAGGGGCAGAACCAGTCAGAGACTTGTGGCAGATGAAGTTTGGTATAATCAGCTGGCAATTACTGATATCATTTTCTATTGATCTCTAAACCATCTTGAAAAATTGCTAAATTCTTTGCCACAGTGTTTTCCTTGTGGCAGGGAGTTCCATAGCTCTGCTTTCCTAAGTACAGGTATTTGCTCGAGCTACTGTGACAGCCTTCCTGTTTCACTCAGAATTTGCAGTTCAGTGGCTTTAAAGGGCTTTTTCTTTTATATTTTTAATATTTTCTCCATGCCATCCCATCCCCCCATGCCTCTCAAAGTATTTTTACCCATCTCCTGTAATTTCTTCTTCCACTTAACATGTACCTTATCCACACACACCCAACTGCCAGTTTCTTTCATCCCTCCTGCCTGTTCATGTTCCACTCATGTCTTTTTCCTTCTGCGGAGAGAGGCCTTCCTTCCCTTCTGTTCCCCACAACTTCTCTGTCTCCCAGCTACCTTTACATTTCTGGCATTGGTCCAACCAAAAGGCTATGTGGCATGTCTAGGGTGTAGGGCAGGCAAGTGAAGAGGCACTAGTCAGGCTGTGGCACTGAAGCCCACCTGAAAGTGGCCCTAGGCCCACTGGTGGGTCGAGGCCCACTATTTGAGAAATGCTGCACTAGAGCATAAGATGAGGTAAGCCTCAACTTGGTGCTTTAAAAGTAGTAATTTGTTTTGTGGGGATGACTGCCCACTGTCAGTGATGACTGTGGCCTGGTACTCTGTGCCTTGCTAGGCTCCTGGGATTTCACATTTGCTGTCTGTGAATGTGCGGCACTTTCCTGGCCCCGACTCCCTGGCTCAGAAGGAGCAACTGCGGCTGCAGGTTTCTCAGAAGTCATTTGAGCTGGCTGACTGGTTGGTCTGGATGGGCCAGCTGCCATTGACTTGGCACCCACTTCAGAAGGTCCAGCAGCCACTGAAACATCAGCCTGTCTTTCTTCCCTATTTAATTCAGACTCACCCTTTCTGGGGAAAATCTGCCAAATTAAAAAAAAAACTGTTGCCAATAACCAGTTTGAAATAACTGAAAAATCATTTACAATATTAAGCCCCTATCTAGAAGTGCCCTAAGTTGTGTAGATAAGATGCAGATGTGATCTAAGGACAGATGTTCTCAATGCTTCTAAATAAATAAATTGCATTTTGGGAACAAGAAGAAATGAGTGGCTAGTGACTTGAGGTGTCAACTCCTGACAAAGCACACTCCCTCCTTCCCCTTTCAGATGGGAAAGGTGAGGGGCAGGGGATGCTTTGGAAGCCAATAAGGACAGCAGTGGGCATGTGGCCAGTGGAAGACAGGAGAAGGAATGAGGCCAAGGAGGACAGTCTACAGGACAGATCGAAAGGCTGCAGAGGTTTGCAGTTCCCCATCCCTGGGCTCATCAAAATAGGGAATGCAGGGAAATATTTGGACCTTGAGGGTTCTTTTTGAGAAGGTGGGGGAGGAGCTAGGGTAAGACTGAGCAGCGTGATGATGGCAGGCGGATATGGTAAAGGACAAAGAAGGAACTTGGCTTTTGGGTAGCTTTGCTTCATGAGACTCACCTTCTCAGATGTAGCACGCAAGCTAGCACTCGTCCGTATCGTGTGAAGCCCCGATTCCTTCGAGGTGAAGCTGACTGGAGCACTGATCCTGCCGCTGGCCTCGTGCAACATGTAAGCAAGGCGAATCCAGCGCTCAAAGAGGAAGTTATCCCCTTTGGGGGTACAGAGTTGCAGATAATATATTTGCCCTGTTGCCAACTTTACTTTCAGCTGTCGCTCATCCACGTTATGCACAAAAATCTTCACCAGGTGTAGAGGGATCAACCTGTGAGGGAAGGAAGGACTCAGCCTAGGAACCTCCCAGGTGGTGGGGTTTTCCCGGGAAAGTGAGGGATGGCAGAATGGGGGACTGCACCAATCTCACCGAGTGATCTCCAGGTCTTTCACCTTTGCCTTTGTGATTTTGACACCTTTCTTTACTTGGGCCATGATCATCTGGTCAGGAAGTGGTAGAGATGGGCTGCTGGCTAAAACACCCATGGTGATTACATTGGGCTGGTCGTGGATGCCAACGTATTCACCCCTCTTGGTTACCTGCGTGAGAGGAGAGGAGAGGGGAGGGGAGTCTGCTAAGAATGGAACAAAAGCTGTGGCAATAGGAGCCCCAAACAAGCTACAGCATCTGAAATCATTTGGGCAATGCAGGGTCTGGCTGACAGTAGACCTTCCTTGCTGTTCCTTGCACTGTGGCTCCTACGCCTCTTCAGGCCTAGAGTCTCTTCAGCCTACCATCAAAGCCTTTGTTTCTTCCCCCTCTCATATATAATCACATGAATCTCATATATAATCACATATATAATCAGGATAGGCCACAGGTCGGTTTAGTCCAACACTGTCTGTTCTGCCTGGCAACAGCTGTCTGTATGGGCTTTGGTGGAAGCAACAGAAGTGGCTCCTTTAAGGCATATAGGCCACTGCCCAACCAACAGCAGCATGGCCATAGCTCAGTGGCAGAGCATTTGGTTTGCACGCAGACTGGCCCAGGTTCAATCCCCAGCATCTCCAGACAGGGCTGGGAGAGGCCCCTGCCTAAAACCCTGGAAAGCTGCTGCATGTCAGAGTAGGCAATACTGAACCTCCTCAGTATTGTTGGCAGTAAAGCACCAACCCTTGCAACAACAAGTAACCTGAGCCAGTAGGGGGCGATAGACAGAAAGGCCACCTATTTTCCCCTCACTGATTCCTTGTTTGTTTTTCCTCAGGCTTTGCTTCCTCCTGGCTCTGCAGTAGCCACATGTATGTCTGTTGTCAGAATGATTTTATTCCCCAGTGGTAATAAACCTTACATTTCTTTACCCTTTCAACCAACAGCCTTTTGAGACTATTTTTGCATCAGGCTATTTGTGGCAATATATGCCAACTTACTTAGGCTCAGACTAAGGCAGCTCCCTATGATCGATGACTCTTAGTCTGCCTTCAGTCAGCCCTCACTTGCCCTGCCTTCTTACTTGCAAGCAATCCAGGGGGTGGCACTGCCTTTGAGCTTCCTCCCCCTTAGTCTCCTGAGTGTTGCCCCTCATTGAACTCAGCCGGGAAGAGGAGGATAGAGACAACTAGAATGAGTTGGCTCTGACTGTCTTTGGCTCTGGTTCCACCTCCCATTGGGGCTCCCTGCCTTTCTGCCCCAACAGTCCCAATGGGCTCCAGCCACCGTTGGATAGAAGCCTTTCCCATCACCCACTCCCTGAGCCTTTCAACTAGAAGTCGGAAGCAGGGCCTTCTGGGGCACTTTGCTGCAGTCGGTTGTCGATGCAACCATCTGCCCCCTCCCATGCCTCTTTATGAGCACTTCCATGCAGAGAAACACAAGGAGACACAATGGCCCAAACTGGCATGCGGGCAGACTGAGCCAGCAGGCACATGGGAACAGGATGGCTCTTAGCGGTAATTGCGAAATGGTTTGCCTGCCGCCGCAAAGCATAATGGAAACTGCCATTTGTAAAGTTTTCTGGGAATTTGTAGCTCGGTCGGGAGAAACCACAGTTCCCAGGATTCTTTGAGGGAAGAAGTCACATGGTTTCAATGGGCTTCTGCTGGGCGGATGGGCGAGATATAAATCTAATTAACAACACCACCAACAACAGCAGTAATCATGTGTGTTGGATGAGCTTTGCATGGTATTGGTGTGGTGTGGATCTGCCTTTAATCTACGCTGGCCAATATGGTGCACATCCTTGTACGTTCGTGGGGGGAGGGCAGGCTCCAACAGGGAACGCTGCTGCAGAAATCTCTGTGCCGTAAGCCACACTGCCCAACCAAGGGCAGCATTCAGTTCACCTGCACAAAGGTGCCCTCGAACATTGGTGCATCTCCATATGGATAGTATTCAGGCTGCCGCAACACCTCCTGCAGACTGCCAGTTGCTGGGGCCCTGCCAGGGAAAGGCTGCTCACGGATACCTTTGGTGAGATTCTGCAAGCCCTTCTGCTTAGTCCCTGGGAGACCGGAAAATAAAAATTAACAAAGAGGATTCATATGAGAAATGACAGGGGAAGTCCAGGGTCAAAACCTTCAGTCTGCAGGACCTGGCTTTTGTCTTGCAGCAGGACTCAGGGACCCTTCCCTTTTGCAGTTCACTCCCTGTGTCAAATTATCAGCAGCGGCTTGTGGTTCCATGTCAGTGGAATCTGCTCTGGGTTTTCGTCTGAACTTTTGAGCGCTGTCCAAGGTGCTGAAGCCTGACCCCAAATTTAGATTCAGCACCCTGGACAGCTCCTTGAAAGTTCAGAGTGAACCCCGGAACAGATTCCACCACCCCACTGACATGGACCTATCAGCCTCCATTGCAAATTATAGGTTGTAAGCTTCTTGGGGCAGGAACTTCTTCATAAAGCCGGTGTGGGGAACTTTGGGCCCTCCTGATGTTGCTGAACTATAACTCCCATCAATGCCATCAAGCATGGCCAATGTCCAGGGATGATGGGAGCTGTAGTTCAGCAACATTTGGAGGGCCAAAGGGTCCCCATACCCACAGTAAAGCATCACACACAGTGATGGTGCAAAAATAAAGCCTCATTATACCCCCTCCCACATATGTTAAAGTTCACTAAAGGCCTCTAACTTAAAATCATAGAGTTGAGAGATGACAGGGACCCAAAGGCTATATAATTCAACCTCAAAATCAACTGGCCGCCAGTTCTTCCCAATAGATTTACATTATTTATTTATACACCACCCTCTTGCAAAACATATTGGGTGGTGTACAGCAACATAAAAGCATTTGGCTGCAGACCACAGCGCCTGCCAAGCGAGCAATGGCTCTGGACAAATCAAGCAAGTGAGCCAAGCCATGTGTGCAGGTGACAGGCAACACTATGCCTGCTTGCTCCTCTCAGATAAATGAGCCAACATGATCTGAGGGGAAATTCCTTCCTGTCCTCAAACACGGCCATCTGTTAGCTCTTGAACATGAGCAAAACCTTCCATCTCACAAGCCTTTCCCTTGAAATCAAGGCAGAATTCCGTGGAACTCAATTATCTTCCTCCCCTCTCAAGAACCTGGGCACCCTAGGTCCTACCTGCAGGGTACGTGTTCATGGCTGTGGGACTGAGTGGAGACTCAGGAGTTATAGGGCCTTGCTGGTTAACATGGCACAAGGCATCCCTTGGGTCACAAAATACTGGCTCATGATTCCAAGTGGGGAAGGGCCCCCCCATGTCCTTTGTGCCTCTGGGGCTCTGTGCCCGTGGAGGACTCTCTTCTCTGCAAGTGGCCCCCATCAGCTGACAGGCTGTAAAATGGCAGTAAAATGGCTGCTTATATGCCTGCACATTATGGCATCATAAGGCAATTCAAGCCAGTGCCTGGAAACTGGCAGTAACAAGGTTATTGCTGCCTACAGCACTAGAGCTCCTGGAGTGGGGGCACTGTGGCTTTTTGTGCCTTGGGACACATCCTCAGTGACCAGAGTCAATGGCTCCCTTCATGGGCATCATCACTGGCACTGCATGATTGGTGGGCCTTGGTGGATTGTCCATGGAAGTTTGGTGTGTGTGTGTTTTTTTTGTGCCATGTAGGATTTTCTGTGGTGTTTCCCCCTCCCAAGCTGAGCATGTGTAAGATACGGCTGCTGTTCTGCCAGTGTAACCCCCCCCCGAAGCGTTGGAGTAGAGCAGGAAGGGCTAGCCTGTGGCCTTCCAGATGGTGCTGGACCACAAGACCGAACAACCCCAACCATTGGCCATGCTGCCTTGGGCTGATGGGAGTTGGAGTCCAACAACATCTGGAGGCCCAAAGCTTCCCCATCTCTGGAGCATAGGTCTGTAAACACACTAGTCACCAGATCAAAGCTTTTCCATTAGCCACAGCTGGAGGGAACACAGGTTGATCTGCTGTGAAATCTCTCTCAAGCTGAATTTTTTTAAAAAAATGCATTCAAGCTGCTCCCACCAGATTTTACAGGGAAAGAGGCAGGGTTTGTCTAGCGTTGTGTGGCCCTAGTTTCAGAAGAGAGAAAAATGGAGACATGCTGAAACCACTGAGTGTGTTTCTACCCTAGGAGTGCTCTGTTCAGTTAAGAGTTGAAAGAGATGTTGATGTTGCTTTCAGTTGAGTACCGTTTGCTTCTGTCAGCCATGGAGCATATTTTTGAAGAAAGCCAGGTAGTATTGTACACACCTGCTGGCTTTCAAAACCACTATTTACCATTTTTTTACAACCTCTGTTGCAGGTGCCCATCAAGAATTTCAAGTCCCATGGCCTTTTTTGTTAGTTCCATTAATTAATTGCAGGGGGAATTTTTTATTCTGTGCATTCAGCATGGATTTAGCTGAATCCACGATGCTTTGCTACCGGAAGCTGAGCCCATCTCTTTCATGCACTCTCCTAGGGCCAATACCTTTTTAAAAAACAGTCGACTGTCTGAGATCCCAAAGAGCCACTGCCAGACCACCCTTCCTTACCTTGGTACCTTCCAGATGTTTTGGACGACAGCCCCAGTCCAAAACATCTGGTGAGCACCTGGTTGGGAAAGACAGGAATAATTATACTGGGCTAGATGCAGCAATAGTTTGATTTGTTATGAGACAGGTTCATCTGTTTAAAGCAGGCCCTCCAGATGTTGCTGGAGTTAACATAAATGTGTTAACATTTTTTTAAACATGTCTTGAAATCTTTTAAAAAATGTTTCTAAAGATGTTTCGTTTTAATGTATTCTAAAGTCTGTTTTTATGATGTTTTAAAGTGTTTTTAGTGCTTCTGTTTGCCGCCCTGGGCTCCTGCTAGGAGGAAGGGCGGGATATAAATCAAATAATAAACAAATAATAAATAAATTTACACAGCCACAGCTTCCCCCAAAGAATCCTGGGAAGTGCAGTTTGTGAAGGGTGCTGAGAGTTGTGAAGGAACCCCTAGTCCCCTCAGAGAGCCAGAATTCCCAGAGTTCTCTGGGAAGAGGGACTGACAGGTAAACCACTCTAGCAATTGTGACTCTGTGAGGAGAAAAGGAGTCTCCTCACCATTCTGAGCACCCTTCACAAACTACACTTCCCAGGATTCTTTGGGGGAATAAATGTGTGGTGTGAACATGGGCTTACAGAGGAAAATCAGGCTATTGGACCATGTAGCTCAGTGCTGTCAACACCAGGGCATTGCTACTCCCCACCCCCTCCCCGGCAAAGGGTCTGATGTGGCCCTCAAGTGCACTTCTCTGCCCCCTCCCCAAGACCCTCAGCAGCCACCTTCAGGCCAGTCTTTCATTGGCTTCCAAGGAGATGGCAGGAGAGGGACTTCCAAACCGACCAGTGGTCCCAGCTAGGTTTTCTGCCAATCTTACCAGCATAAGCGGTATCTGCCTGGTGAAATCCATCGTCCATTCTTTGAACTGCATGGACAGAGCCTCCTTGCGCATGTCTTTCACGTGAGCCTTGATCTTCTCCACTTGCTCCCTTTGCCCGCGTTTTTCTTTGACCAGCATCTTCATCTGGGCTAGCCTGCAGGGGACAGGGACACCAGGGCTTAAAGCAGACTCCTGTCCCGTCCCCCCCGCTGCCCCTGCCGCTGCATTTCTTACAGCTGAGGGGCACTTCTTCCCCATGCCCACATGAAAACTGAGGGAGTCCTTTCACTCTCTCAGCACCAAAAAGAGTGAGCAGGATACTGGACCAAATGGGCCCTTGGACGGATGGCTCCCTCTAATAGCAAACACGTGTGGCAAACGCCAACAGGACTGGAGCCAAAACAGGCTGCGATGAAACAAAAGGAGGGAATCAGCATGCTTGGGTGAATCCTCAGGTGTGCAGAAGAACATATTTAAAAATTGAAACAAAACTGAAAGGGGACAACCCCCTTCCCCAAAACAAAGACAGAGCAGGGGCCGTGGAATGTTGAGTGTCAGTTGGGAAGCAAAAAATGGAATATTGGGAAGGAAGGGAGAAGCAGAAGGGTCTCCCCAAGCACCTTTCTTTTATAGGGATTCTTGAGGAGGATGTACTGAAACATTTTGTTGTTTTGTCATACTTGCCTTCTCATGCCCTTAAAAGGCTGGCCTTTTGGAGTGTGTACACATAAAAAAGAACCCACCCTCTGTGCCTCTGCATGAGTCCCTGTTCTGAGCATGCCTCCTCTTGAGGGTCATAATTCATCCACAACTTTTGCCTCAATGTTATCACATGTTGATGGAAGTCAACACCTCAGAGGGTCGCAAGCTGTACCCTGCCTACCCTCTCCCACCAGCAGCCTTTGTTCCAGACTGCTGGCTGCATTTTGCGAAAGGCAGATTGTAGCAGTGGTGGCTCCGTGTCAGCGGGGCAGTGGAACCCACTCCAGGTTTTAGTCCAAACGTTCAAGGAACTGTCCAAGGTGATGAAGCACCTTGGACAGCTCCGTGAAAGTTCAGATGAAAACCCGGAGCAGATTCCACCGCCCCACTGACTCGGACCCACCAGCTGCCCCTGGATTTGTAGGCTGAAGACACTCACTTGTGCATCGTCGTCTCGGGCACGTGGGTCTTCATCTCGTCTGCAACGACTTTCATTCCATAGGGATTTGGTATTGCAGGAATATCATAGGCTGGGTTGTGCCTCATCAGGTACTCTCCCAGGAAAATAAGCGGGTTAAACGTGCAGGGCTCAGACTCCTCCATTTCTACAACCTTCTTCCGCTCTGCGACCATGAGCAGTTTCTCCACACCGGGGATTAGCGTGGGGAGCAGCTTATCGAGCAGGTACGCCCGAGTCTCCAGGGTCATCATCTCCTCGCTGAACCAGTCGCGGGTCTGACTGTCAGGGGGATCTTTCCTCTCCGCCTTTTTTTCTAGCATCTTGCTCTTGTGGATTTTGTCCACCCTCACTTCCTGCAGATCCAAAGCCCTTGGTTGTATGGTGTCATAGAAAATGGCCTTCCATTGAGCATCAGTCCCTGGAGACAGCAGTCTAACCGCAACCTGTGGGCTGGTTTCGTCTGCTTCTGGAGGTGCGTCCCTGATGGGGCTCCTCTCAGAACTTTCCTCACTCTTTTCTGGGTCTGCATCCATGTTTTAACCTGCATATTAAAAAAGAGACAAAGGAATTCCAAGTCAGACCGTTGGTCCATCTAGCTCAGTATTGTCTACCCTGACTGACAGCAGCTCTTTAAGGTTTCAGACTAGGGATCTTTTCTGGAGATGCTGAGG
The DNA here is from genome assembly GCF_030035675.1 of Rhineura floridana. Lineage (NCBI taxonomy): Eukaryota > Metazoa > Chordata > Lepidosauria > Squamata > Rhineuridae > Rhineura > Rhineura floridana. The sequence continues at coordinate 127,076 of NC_084488.1, read as the reverse complement.
ACTGAACCTGAAACCTTTGTCTGAGCTCTGCCGCTGATCTACAATTCTTCCCCTAAAAATGAAGCAAGATCCCAGTCCTCGTGTCTCTGAATTAAGAGCTAATTTAAATAGGAATATAGGAAACTGGCTCATATTGAGTCAGACCATCGGTCCATCTAGCTCTGTATTGTCCACACTGATGGGCCGCGGCTCTCCAGGGTTTCAGGCAGGGGACATTCCCAGCCCTACCTGAAGATGTCGGGGATTGAACCAGGGACCTTCTGCATGCAAAATGGAAGCTCTACCATGCCACTGAGCTATAGCCCTTCCTCATGCGTGGTATGATTCTAGTGGATGTAACATCCCCCCCCCCACGTGGTCCCGTTATAGATGGGGCTCAAGATCCACCAAGGTCACTTTCGGGCTGCCAATTTCAGTTTCACTCTCAAGACAACAGGGGTTTCTGGAGACCCAGAAGAGGACCATTTCAGAGACTACAAAATCGCTAGAGGCCTGCAGCCACAAGATTTGGCTGTAGGATTGCTATCTCGCACTCTGTATTTGGACATACATTTAAACTTCTCTCTGTTCCCTCCATGATCCTGTTGTCAGCCTTCTGCCCTCACCTACTTTGCAGAACACCTGGATACCTGCTTTCCACCAAGGGCGAGGATGGGGAGGTGGACAGCAGGGGCTGCAAAGGGAGTGGGCACGAAGAGAGGTGATCACAGTCTCTCCTTAAGGCATGAGGCAAGGGGAACGGAAAAGGCTGGATCTGGGCTGTGTGACAACCTTTTGAGCTGTCTCTCCTCCCCACCCCCCAGTGATCACATGAGGTGAGCTTCAACCTTCCTCAGTTATGCAGTTTTTTTGGCCATGAGTTCACCAGCAGCACCCTTGGTCTGCTACATGGATTGGCAGTGACTCCAGGGCCACGGGCAGGAGACTTTCCCAGCTCTATCTGGACTGGGGACTGAAGCTGCTGTCCTCCTGCGTGCTAAGCAGGTGCCTGCCACTTAGCCCTTCCCCCCCAAAAAAAGATTCCAGTCCTCATGGTTCTGAATAAAGGACCAATTTACAGCACATAGGAAGCTGTCTTGTACTGAGTCAGACCACTGCTCCACCTAGCTCAGTACTGGCTACACTTCCTGGCAGCAGCTCTCCAAGGTGTCAGACAACGGTCCTTCCTTGGCCTACCTGGAGATGCCCAAAGTTGCACCTGGGACCTTTGGCACGCAAAACAGGGGCCCTCCTACCACTGGCAGGGGCAGCGTGACAAAACGGCGGCTAGCAGGGTCCGAATGCCCCAGCTCCTGTCTAAGACCCAACTCTGACTCTTCCGAAGGTTTGCCTTGAGCAGCATGGAAATGCCAAGGACATGACATGTCTTTCCTTACCTTTGTAGAGCTAGCGAGGAGAAAGGGAGGTGCCTTTCAACCGTCAAGAAACTTACCCGGGAATCCAGAGGTCTTTTGCTCTTGCAGAATTTTACTCCTCTGTGTGTGTGTTTGATGTTGCTAAGCAACAGTCCCCAGGGCTTGCTGGGCTTCCAACTGATTGCTCGCAACTGGGGTGGGTCATCTCCCATCTCAGGCGGCTGGAGGAGAGGAGGGGGAGCGCGTTCATGTTGTGCCTCGCTGCAGTTACATCACCGGGCTGTTAGAATTAAAGAGACAGAGAGAGGGAGGGAAGAGATCAGAGTAACGGCCAAGTAGCCTCTGGGAGGGGAGGCAAGGTGACGGGACTGAGAGAAAACTCTTTTGCACTACAAATGAATAACAGGTGTATATTAAAGCTACAGTCCTAAGCACACTAGTGAATAAAACCTACTGAACTCAGTGGGGCTTACTTCTGAGGATACACGCTTCAGGCTTGCCCTGTAAAGACATTATACAACCAACAAGGCAGACATGGCCTCATTTTAGTCATCCTTATCTCAGGGCACACCTCTAATTACAAATTCAAGCTTGTCTCAAACCCGAACTGCCATGTCTTCTACCATAGTAAACTGCCATATACAGAGTCAGACCACCAGTGCATCTAGCTCAGTATTAACCACACTGACTGGCAGCAGCTCTCCTCGGTTTCAGACAGGAGGTCTCTCCAAGCCCTACTGGTGTATGTGGCGGATTGAACCTGGGACCTGCTGCAGGGAAAGCAGGGGGTCTGCCACTGCCCTATGGCCGTTCCCTGCTGTGCCTCTGTCAGGTCTTCAGGGAAGGCTTTGCTCTGTGTCCTTCTACCATGAAACGTACACTTGTTGAAAATGCAGGGAATAGGCACTGAGGCTGTGCCCCGTAGGGTAGACTTTCCCCAACCCGGTGCCCTCCATTTTATCCTCACAACAATCCTGTTAGGTAGGTTAGGCTAAGAGGCACCGACCGGCCCAAGGTCACCCAGCGGACATCATGGCTGAGTCCTAGTCCTCCATGTCCTAGTCTGAGACTCTAATCACTACACCACACCAGATTAAAGCAACCTAGAGCCTTCCAGATGTTGTCGGGCTTCTAACTCCCACCCACACTAGCCAGCATGGCCAACGGTCAGGGATGATGGGGAGTTGTGGATCAGCAACATCTGGAAAGCCACAGCTTTGCCACTCCGAGATTAAAGACCTCCTTGCTCAGGTGGTCTGTTCTTCCATGGGAGTGAAGGGGCTCAGGCATGGCTGCTGGCTCTTTGGGCGCTGGCTCAATTAAAAATATGGTTTATTTAAAATGAATAAATAAATAAAGGCATTAGTGGCCAAGTAGGCAACTTTCAACACCCTCACAAAACGACAATTCCCAAGGATCATTGGCAGGGAAGTTTCAAGGATTAAACTGGCTCCAGACCCAATTTAGGTTCTGGGTGTTGATGTGCCTCCAAGTCTCCCTCCACGGGATGGAAAACCTGGAAAGCAAACACGGCTCCCATGTGCCTTGAGGCTGCAAAGGATTCTGGGCAACATTGGCACACACCTGGTTTCCTCCTTCCCTGTTTACTTTTCACCTACGTGTTCCCCCCTTTAAAAAAAAATAATGTGCACACTTGAAACTTCTTGTGCTGCTTTTGGCTGTTCCTTCTGTACATTTTAATGGCTTTCCGCATTTTTGTTGTTGTTTTAAATACAGAATGTTCTCAAATATCACTGGAATCCTGCTGGCCGCAAGGCCCAAGACATGTACTGTATATGTTGTCACTGGCTCGGCTTGAATGGTATTTGTTTGTGGCCAAGCAGCAGGAGAGGGAGGACATTTTCGCAGCCACTTTTTGCCGGGAAAGGAACTTGGCGTGAAAGCTGAGGCTTGCTTGTGTCAACACCAAAACTGCCACAGACTTAAGCAGAGCGCAGATTTACGCTTATAGTGCTGACTGAACGCCTTGGAAACCGAACATTATTGCAACTTATTATTTGTCCCTCTTGGACAAAAAGTGAATGTTTTCCAAACTTTGATGGGATTATTTATATGCCACTGGAGTAGAGAGGAATCTATGTTTGTCAACACTAATTTACTGCTCCCATGCCTTAGAACTTAGGATGCTTTTGGGAAAAGAGCCATAGGTCAGTGGTAGAGCACTGCCTTTGCATGCAAAAAGTCCCAGGTAGGACTGGGAGGGACCCCCTGTCTGAAACCCTGGACAGCTGCTGCCAGTCAGTGTTGGCAATACTGAGCTAAACAGGCCAGTGGTCTGAACTCGAATGAGCAGTGGTAGCTGGCGGCTCCATGACAATGGGTCAGAAGAATCCACTCCAGGTTTTAGTCTGAACGTTCAAGGAGCTGTCCAGGGTGCTTGAAAACCTGGACTAAAACCCAGAGCAATTCCACTGCCCCACTGACATGGAGTCACCAGCCACCACTGGGTATGAGGCAGCTTCCTACGCTGGGGTGGGCCATAGCTCAGTAGCAGAACAAGTGACTGGCAAGCAAAAGGTCCCATGTTCACTCTCTAGGTAGAAAATGTAAATGCACTGCCTTCAAGTCGATTCCGACTTATGGCGACCCTATGAATAAGGTTTTCATGAGGCTGAGAGGCAGCGACTGGCCCAAGGTCACCCAGGGAGCTTCAGGGCTATGTGGGGATTCGAACCCTGGTCTCCCAGGTCCTAGTCCAACACCTTAACCACTACACCACACTGGCTCTCCACTCTCTAGGTAGGGCTGAGAAAAGCCCCTGCTACCTTCCCGTGCACCTGGCTACTGCTAAACACAAGGCCAAAAAGAAAAACTCTACGGACACATCAGGAAAGGAGCAGGAGAGGCCACGGGTCACATCAGACCATGCAAGCAATTCCCCAAACGGTGAGCCTCAAATGAGCAGCTTATGGGGCCTGAGAAAGAGGTGTCTTACATTGGCCTTCACCAACTTGCTGCCCTCCAGATGATCTGGACTACAATGGCTGTGTTGGCTGGGGCTGATGGGAGCTGCAGTCCAAAACATCTGGAGGGCACCAGGTTGGCAAAGGCTGCTTTAAATGTGAACCTCTTCAGGAGTGATGCTGGGCCTCCAGTTTTAATTCCGGGGTGAAATAAAGATGAAAACGTAACACAGGTGAGCTGTCAGGAGTCTGTCCCGTACTCCAAGCTTGCCTATTCCTGGCCTAGCGGAAAGGGGGATTATGGGAGTATAGGATGCTGCCTTATACCAAGTCAGATCAAACTGGTCCATTTAGCTCCGTATTGTGCACAATGACTGGCAGCAGCTCTCCAGGGCAGGGCCGGTGCTAGAGGGTGGTCAGGTCGGGCCCTGGCCAGGGGCTCTGCAACCCAGAGGGGCCCCTCCTTAGGGTGGGAGGGCAGTGTTCCTGATCTGCAATCGGCGGCGCTGTCAGCCCCTGACCCTGCAGCAGACAGTAGAAAGGGAGCTCCCAGACATCCCCCCCAATACAGTCAGCATGGGCCTCAAAAAGTACACACGCCTTACCTACCTCTCCCATCCCTGTGAATGATGTGTGCACGTGCCTGCCATCAACCAAAATGGCGGCAGAGGCTTCCCTAAGGGACTGATGCCCCCACCGCCATCTTAGTTGATGTCAGGTATGTGTGTGCAGCATGCATGATATGCACAGGGACAGGAGAGGCAGGTGGGATGCGCAGGCGCGCATATCTGCCCCGCACCGCCTTAAGGGGGGTTGGGCTTCAGCACTGGAAGCTTGGGGCAGGCTGGTGCCGGCCCTGGTCCAGAGTTTCAGGTGCAACACGTCTGTGTTGGAATTGCTTTTTAATATGCTTTTTAAAAAAACCTTTTTTTTAACAATATGTTTTTTTAACCCTTTTTTAAAGATGTCTTTAAAACTTTTTAAAAAATGTTTTTAAAGTTGTTTTGCTTTAATGTATTTTAAGGTCTGTTTTTATGATGTTTTAAAGGTGTTTTTAGTGCTTTTGTCTGTCGCCCTGGGCTCCTGCTGGGAGGAAGGGGGGAATATAAATCAAATAATAAACAAACAAACCTGGGACCTTCTGCATGCAGTGCAGATACTCTCCCATTGAGCAGCAGCCCTTCCTGTACAGATCCTTCCTTTCCAGTTTATTTCTTTGGTTCTGCTCTCAGAACTCTACAAGGCGATTGTGTTTAAACGTTTTCTGCAGAGTGGTAAGCGGCGGTAACGCAGCCGAAGCTCTGCTCACGGCCGGAGTTCGATTCCAATGGAAGGAGGAACTCGAATCTCCGGTAAAAGGGGTCGAGGTCCACTCAGCCTTCCATCCATCCGTGGTCAGTAGAATGAGTACCCGGCATACGCTGGGGGGTAAAGAAAGGCCGGGGAAGGGACTGGCAATCCCACCCCATATATACGGTCTGCCTAGTAAACGTCGCAAGAGGTCACCCTAAGAGTCGGAAATGACTCGCACTACAAGTGCGGAGACACCTTTACCTTTTACCTGGGCTCCCTTCCCTTGATAATAAATGACGTTATTCCCGCATCTGGCCACTAGGAGGCAAAGGTACAACAGAGTCCTACAGCTGCGGATGGAGACCTGGCGAAATGGTGCAGAGCAGCAGCGTCGTGGCAGATTCAGAAGAGCAGGGTCCCTTCATGATAGTCACCCCCTTCTAAGATTATCAAATAATCTGGCCGGGCTTGAATGCTGCTGTCTGCTTCTTTCTCACTGTCAGAGATATGGCTTGGATTATCAAATTCAGTCTCTGCACGGTTTTCTCCTGCTGCTACCAAACCGCTTGATGATGTTGATGGGATGCTATCCTCAGGATTCACTGTCTCTTTTTCTGCAGTTACGGAACTCTTGCTCTCCACAACTTGCTGGGAGCTTGCTGGGCTCCAACTTCTATTGTCCCCGCTAACCATTGGCCATGCTGGCTACTGGGGCTGAGGATGGGAGTTGGAGCCCAGTAACCAACCCACCCTCCCTCCCTCCCTCCCTCAAGAGCATCCACAGAAATATTGGGAAGGGGGCAGTAGTGTAGTGACAAATTCAGAAGTTCAGGGTCCCTTCATGATAGTCATGCCATGTTGCCTCACAGCCAAGCCCCCTCATTCACTTGCTTGCTCTCCGTTATGATCTCCACACTCCTCAGTTCTTCCCACACGCAACTTCTCCCACAACAACAGATGTCCCTAGGAGCCAATCAGCATGAAAGGGGAGTGTGTTAGCCACTGAGAAGAGTCTTCCCAGTGGCTGACTCACCTCCTTTCACTCTGATTGGTTCCGATCATCAGGAAAGGACGAAGAAGCATGTTAGAAGACTCTTCCCAGTGGCCAACACACTCCCCTTTCATGCTGATTGGCTCATAGGATGCTGGAGACATAGGGACCCTGCTCCCAAAAAAGTTAAGGGTCTAAATCCCCTGAGACCCTGGACCACTACACCCCTGTGAGGGGGGAATGTCTATGAATTGCTACTGCAGGTCATTGACAAAACCCACGATTACATTTAGAATTCGGTGGGGGGGAGTGGAAGCGCCCCCTCGCCCCACCCTCTCCTGCGGACACTCTTGCCCTTGTTTCATACGTAGGGAGGGAAAAGGGCCTCTTGCAGCAGCAGCAGCAGCAACTTCAGAGAAGGCGGAAGCGCGAGGGTTAAGGCCTGCAGGAGGGGGAGGAGCGGCGGCGTGTGGGCGGGGCGACAGAGGGGCGGGGACTCCCGGCTTGACAGGTGGCGCATGCGCGCTGGCGCCTCATTGTGCCCGGCCGGCCCAGCCCCGCCGCGCCTCAGCCGCCGCCGCTTCACCCCTTCCGAACCTCGACGCCGCCGCCCCGCCATGGAGTAAAAGGCTCCCGGCAGGCCGGCCGGGGCGGCCCAGCCGCGCCCTGATGGCTCTGGTGACGGTGCAGCGGTCGCCTACCCCGAGCGCCACCTCCAGCCCCTGCGCCTCGGTGAGTCTCGCTCCGTCGTGAGGGGAAGGCGCTACACACAGGGTCCGGCGAACGCCTCTGCGCATGCGCGCCGTCCTCGCGCTCTCCGCCTCTCTTCTTCCCCCCCTCCCCGTTCCACTCTGCGCTCCTTTTTCTCTTTTAAGTGTTTTGTCTCCCTCCCGCCTCCGTCTTCCTCCTCCTTCTGTATCCCCCCCCCCGGGCCTGCATTGACAGCTGCAGCCCATTCATTCATTCATTCAAACCTTTGCCACCATTCCCCTTACTCCCCTCCTTCCTTCCCAACAAAAGTGTGTGTGTGTTGGGGGAGCTGTCACTGAGGAATCGGTGACTGGCCAAAGCTGTGCTTTTTAAAAAGGGCCCTTTTTATTTAATATTTCTTTATTAAATTTCAAAATGGGGGCTGTCACTGAGGAGACTGTGGCTGATAATTTGGCCAAAGCGGTGCTCTTTTAAAGAAAATGTAAAGGATTATTTGTGTATTTATTCCTTATTAAATTTCAGAATGGGGCCTGGCACTGGGGAGCCTGTGGCTTACAATTTGGCCAAAGCTGTGCTTCTTAAAAAAACACCTGTAAAGCGTTCTTTCTTTCTTGGTAAATTTATATCTCACCCTTCCTTCCAGAAGGAGGCAAACAAAAACACTAAAAACACTCTAAAACATATTTTTTTAAAAGCAAAACATGTTTACATCCATATTAAAGCAAAACATCTTAATATTTGTTCTTGTTATATGCCTTCAAGTCGATTATGACTTATGGCGACCCTATGAATCTTTTTTGAAAAGATTCATAGGGTTTTCATGGTAAGAGGTATTCAGAGGTGGCTGACCATTGCCTTTCTCTAAGCCTATGGCACCCGGTATTCCCAGGCGGTCTCCTATCCAAGTACTAACCAGGCCTGACCCTGGTTAGCTTCCGAGATCAGACAGGACCAGGCGTGTTCAAGGTACTATGGCCGTAGGCTAGCGTTCCCTACTGCATTGCAAGAGATGAGGGAATGCCTCCATTTCAGAGAGGCGTTCCATCTCCTGCGAAAGGGGAATACCTCTTAGAGCAGGGATGGGCCATCTGTGGCGCTCCTGGGATGTCACTGGCCTCCAACTCCCATCAGCCCCAGCCAGCATGGCCAACAGTATTCAGAGGTACATAGACAAAATTAGGAACATAGGGAGGGGCCCTGTTTGGAGCCAGACTCTTGGTCTATCTAGGGCCGTATACCCATCATTCATTTAAAGAGCATTGCTTCCCCCAAGGAAACCTGGGACCTCTAGTTTAAGGATGCTGGGAATTGTAGCTAGGTGCGGGGTAAGCTACCGTTCCCGGGATTCTTTGGGGGAAGACATGTCCTTTAAGAGTGCTATAAATGTATGGTGTGTACATGTTGTTTACACAGGCAGCTGCTTTCCAAAGTCGCAGGAAGGAGTCCTTTTTCCCTAGCTCCCTACCTGGAGTTCCTGGGGATTGAACCCGACACATTCTGCATGCAAAACAAGGGCCCTGTCACCTTTCCCCTAAAAACAGAGTAAGATTCTAGCATTTGTGGTTTAAACAAAGAGCTGGTTTCAATAGGAAACTGCCTTATTCCAAGTCAGATTACTGGTCCATCTTGCTTAGTATTGCCTACACTGGTTGGCAGCAACTTTCTAGGGTTTCAGACTTTCCCAGCCCTACCTGGAGATGCTGGGGACTGAACCTGGGACCTTCCTTAGGCAAAGCATGGGCTCTACGCTGCTGAGCTGTAAGTCTTCCCTGTTCAATTTACCAATTTTCTACTTATCCTTTTGCTTAATTTCTCATTTTGCAAAGATGCACATCTTAGATTTTTTGAAGAGGGGAATTTTTGAGTGTGTATATGTGCATACATACATATACGTATATATGGCTTTCTTTGAGGATACATCTGCTCAAGGGTAGTTCAGGGTAAAAATATAACAAAAAAACCTTCACTATAAAGGACAACTAAATATGTACTTAAGAATTTGCCACCAACTGTCGTCTGGGAAAGGATCCTGATTACTTTTTCATATGTTGGTATTGTTTGTTGTGGTTTTTTAAATGTGTTGGAACGATTTGTTTCTTGAAAGGCAGGATATAAATAACTTTAATAAGTAAACAAACAAACTCTAACAATCAAACCAGTTTTCGAAACCAGCAAGAAGGGCCAATAGCTTAGTGGTAGGGCATCTGCTTTCCATGCAGAAAGTCTCAGGTTAAATCCGCAGCACCTGTAGGTAGGGCTGGGAGAGACCCCTGTCTGTCTGAAATCCTGGATTGCTGTTGCCAGCCAGTGTGGACAACACTGAGGTAGGTGGACCAATGGTCTGACTCAGCATAAGGCAGCTTCCTATGTTCCTAAGAATAAGACAAAAACATCCGGTCCAAAAATACTAAAATACAGGACATTCCAGTTACCAGGTTTGGTAGCAGGAGAATAAAAAACATCTCTCAAAACAGTCAACAAAGACAAGTGGTTCTTTATGGTTTTCCTAAGCACCTGAAGGGGCCTGTTGGAGCTGAGTTGGCAATTCATTCCAAAAACATGGGGCCATGACAGAAAAGGCCTCCTTCTTCATACCTGCTAGCCTGATTACTCTTGATAGTGGACATGTGCCAAATATTCTGTTTACCCTTATTCCACCCCCCCAAGTATGTTGTGTTGTAGACTTTTTTGTCTACAACACCACACACTTTTTTTGCTGTATTCTAAACACAAACTACCACTGCATTTGATTTATTACTAAAATATATAGTTTGTCTGCTTTCCTGTTCATCATTATCTGGAAATAAGTCCCATAGAACTTGGGCTTACTTCAGAGCAGACACGCCTGGGATTGCACTGGCATTCTGCCTTTCCATTAAAAATACGTACAATACAGTACATGAAATAATTGAGAAAAATGCAACAAAAACACAAGATTACCTACTTCCACAAAAGAGAGATAAACATAGTTCAGTATAATATGTCAGAAAGGAAACTAAAACATAGCATGTTCAATATCAATATTATGATTTGATTTCCCCCCCACCCCGGCATCTATTAATTCAGGATGTGTATAGTTGTGTGCATGCTAGTAGAAACAAGGACAGCAGTCTCTTTATTTTGGAACAAACGGTGTGTAAAAAATTTGAAGCTTTTCCTCCATTTTAGTTGTGTTATCTTGTCTACTTGAGGTTCTGCCTTGAGGAAGGATATACTTGTATCTAAAGCGATTGGTCTTTGTCACCACAGATATCTATCTGTCATTCGTAACATACCAAAACATTTCACCAGGAGCACCATCCTATGTGTGTTTACTCAAAACCCTCATTTCTATGGGTCTTACTCCCCTGTGTTGTAGCTATTGATGGGTAAATCTGACCATTTCGGTTTCTCTCATTTTCCCCATCTTTTATTTTTATTTTATTTATTTTTAAAACTTATATACCGCCCGACTAGCAATAGCTCTCTGGGCGGTGAACATAAATACAATAAAATACAATAAAATACAAAAACATCACAATCTAAAATCAAATTTCACAATCTAAAAAACTGGATAAGCTAAAATCAAATTACAAACATTACAATCATTAAGCTCAGTTTGCCACATTTCCATAACAGTTTGCGATATATTTATGTTGTAAAAACCCTCATAGAAATTAGTCTTAGTGTGCTTTTCTTGTAATATACACATTTTTGTACGCAGTTTTGCCTAATATACTTTTTTTTTGCAAACAGTTTTCCCTAGTGCATTTTTGTATATTTATTTTTCACTGACATGTGCATTTTCATGCATCCTTTCTCTAATATAATATAATTTTGGTAGGCTTTTGGTTGGTTGGTTAGTTGACAAAGTGCATTGCAAAATTCAGAGAAGTGCATTAACACGAGAATCAAACCAAATTTCTCCCCATCCCTAGTTTCAGCCTCAGCCTCTCGTTTTGTGCTGCCTCTGTGAGTTCTTGTTCCCTCCTCTTGTATTTCTGTATTGTTCAATGACTGTTCTTTTAAAAATAAAAATATTGCGCTGTCCATATCCACTCCCACACAAAAAATGATTGCAGAGGACTCTAGGAGGCTTTTGGTTCATGCAGAATGAGTGCTTCTACTGGCCTCAAAGCCGGCCTCTCTTTATGATCAGAATTGGCAGCCGGCAGCCCTTGGGCCAAATCTGCTCCACAGTGCAGTACCATCTGCTGCCCTTGGATGGGGAGCCTTCCATTTTGACAGGGGATGGGCAGGAGGATTGAGCATGCTCTTATGCTTTACTATCTTGTTACTACCCTTGCAGGGGTGGGGCACCTTTTTCAGCCCAAGGGCCATGTTCCCTTCTGGGCAACTTTCCAAGGGCCACATGCCAGTGGTGGGCGGGGTCAGAGGCAAAAGTAGGTGGCGCACCGAATGTAAATTTTACCTTTGTACAGTCGTCTGCTTCCTATTCACATTCGCACAGCCCGCTCTGTCTTCTGTCCATCCAGGCAACCAACAGCCCTGCAGGACACATCCATCCAGGCAAGATGCAGAGCAGGGCCAGTAAGGGTTGTTGCCTGGGGAGAGTTCTGAGGGTGAGACAGAGAGGCCCGGAGGGCCACATTTGGTCCCTGGGCCTGAGATTCCCCATCCACGACCTAGTTGCTAACTGAGGGATGGACCATGCCTGGCTGGGTCTGTGCAAATTAATATGCTAAAGAGATGTGGGGGAAGCTTCTCTTTACACAATTTTTTCTGAAGGGTGCTCAGGTTTCTGCTTATCCTCACTTTTTGTTTTGTTCGAGCCGCGCAGGGTCACTTTGAGATGCACTCAGAGGCTGGCCTATTAGAGAGCTTTCTCTCCCCTCCCTTTCCATTTTAAAAACTCCTATCTGGGCTTTTATTGCCCGAAGGCTCTCCAGGCATTTTGCAAATAAAACGAAGCAATGAAACGAGGCAATAAAGATCACAATAAATATTACTAAATTGCTAGTCCAAAGCATCTTTAGCCACACTGTGAAAGAACCACAGAGCTTTATCAGCGTCCTAAAATGCAGGCGCAAGCAAGGCCGGCTGGCTTGCTAAGGAAGCGACCTGTGAGTGATCACCCTGATTTGTTTGTGCAGGGAGATTAGAAAATGTTGGCTGTTTAATGAACTCTCATCCCGATTTGTTTGCAGGGAGGTTAGACGATGCTGTGTCAGACCACGCATTAGCCCACACTTTCCACTGCACTTTCCCATTGCTTTCCTCACCACAAAAAGTTCCAATATTTTTGGGAAGTGGGTCTCGTGTGCCAAGACCTCTCAATCATCTATAACTGAGTGACCTGTGTTTTTTTGGTGTGTGACTGAATGTGACCCCAAATTAGCAACTGTTTGGAAGTGCCCACAGTCATGGGGGGTATATTTGGTTGAAATGTGGTGTTGGAGGAGAGCTTTGCGCATACCATGGACTGCAAAAAAGACAAATAATTGGGTGTTAGAACAAACTAAACCAGGACTATCGCTAGAAGCTAAAATGCTGCAACTGAGGTTATTATACTTTGGAAACATAATGAGAAGACATGATTCACTAGAAAAGACAATAATGCTGGGGAAAACAGAAGGGAGTAGAAAAAGAGGAAGGGCAAACAAGAGATGGATTGATTCCATAAAGGAAGCCACAGACCTGAACTTACAAGCTCTGAACAGGGTGGTTTATAATAGATGCTATTGGAGGTCGCTGATTCATGGGGTCGCCATAAGTTGTAATCGACTTGAAGGCACATAACAACAACAAAGATCTGGTTGGCCACTGTGAGAAGAGGATGGTGGACTAGATGGGGTTGATCCAGCAGGCGCTTCTTGTGTTTTGACTTTGAGAGCCACTGTCAGGAAATGGTCAGCCCAACCAGCACACCCTTGGAATGGGAATTCCAACTGCTGAGTTGCTCTGCTGAATTTGATTTGAACCTTGCGGGTGCTCTGGGTGGGCAAAAAGGCTGTCGGGCGCCACTGGGGAATCCTTGAAGCACTTGGACCCAGGCTCAGAGCAACTCGGCAGCCGGGGCTGCTTTGGGGGCTGAGGCTTCTCTTGTCCTGGAAAACAACGTAGGCATATGTCTTGGAGGACAAAGTGGATTTGTTTTTTGTTTTTTAAAAAGCCTCTTTTTTGTTCCTGGCCTGCATATTTTGTGATCAGCTGTGCCAAATGTAGCCCATCTGCCATAAATTGTTATTGTCAACTCCCCCCTCCCTTTTCGGGCAGCAAGACTTACAGAGTCTGCAGTTGGCCATCTGCATTCAACCTGGTGGGTCACACCTTAGTTGTGCGGGTCTGCCTTTCCTTAAGGGCAGCTGCAATGTTTTATCTAGCCCTGTTCTCCCACGCGTGGCACGTGATGCATGAAATCTAGGTATTTTCCAGAGCAGGGGAGTTGGAACCAGGCCAGCAAGCAGGAACAGGGTGACAGCCAAGATTCTTGAGTGTCCTGAGCTTGGAATACAGTTTGGAGAGGAGGAACACATGGTTTCATGGTTGGACCCTGACCTGAGAGACCAGGGCTCGAATCCCCACCCAGCTGTTAAGCTCACTGGGTGACCGTGGGCCAGTCACTGCCTCACACTGCCTTAAATAACCTTCCTCACAGGGTTGTTGTGAGGATAAAAATGGAGAGGGGGGAACTATGTATGCCTCCTTGAGCTCCTTGGAGGAAAGGTGAGAAATAAATAAATAAATAAATAAATAAATGTGAAGAATTAAAGATTGTATAGTGTGGATCTGCCCCCATTCATTGTAACCTATAGATATTGTCTTTAGATTGTGCGCAGAGTACACCACTGAGAGTTTTTAAAAAACATTAAGCATTTTACAAATGCTTTTAAAGAAACAAACGGAGGGTTGGGAGCTTCAGGTCTGGAAGCTGAAAGTGGTCTGATTCTGGCCCTCGGAATTCTCTCCAGGCCACATCCCTTACCAGCCCAGCTTTGCACCAAGCGTTTTTGCCCTGGCCGGGATGTGCCTTTGAACTCTGATTAATGCCTCTTGTCTGCCAAGAAGGATAGAGACAGGTCTGTGAGTGTGTGTAGAAACTGGTGCACATATGACATTTAGATTTGTTGCTCCAGTGGCTTTTATCTCCCCCACCCACTCACCCACCCACCCCAGAGTTTGGAAGGTTGTCCAGAAGGGAATGTAGCCCTTGGGCTGAAAAAGGTTCCCCATCAATGACAGTAACTGTCAAAAGTGAATTATGGGAACTGAGAGAATAGGAATCCTGATTTACCTCTTCACTCTCCTCTTCTAGTTCCTGAAACCGGTCCAGTATGGACACTGGACATTATCTGCAGAGGATCGGGTACCGGGGCCCCACCCAGCCTTCCCTGGAGACCTTGTGCCATCTCCACCCTTGCCACCTCCTCTCTGTGCCCTTTGAGAGCCTCGGCATCCATTGCAAGGAGCTCATTGTCCTGGACTTGCCCCTTCTCTACGACAAGATCATCCGGCGCCATCGGGGAGGCTTCTGTTTCGAGCTGAACGGCCTTTTCCTGTGGCTACTGCAGGTGTTAGGATTTGATGCCAAAGCTGTGGCTGGGCGTGTCCGGAACCGTTTCACGGGGCGTTATGGCCCCCCGTTGGACCACATGGTGATTTTGGTGCAGCTGGATGGGCAACGGCTGCTCTGCGACGTTGGCTTTGGTGAAGGTTTTATGGAGCCGTTAGAATTGAAGCTTGCAACGGAGCAAGTCCAGGAAGGGGGTATTTTTTGGCTGGACCTGACAGGGGAAATCTGGGTGCTGCAGCGCCGGGAAATCTCTGGGAGGGAGGGGAGACCCTTATATCAATTCACCCTAGAGGAGAAGAAACTGGACGATTTCACCAGCGTGTGCCTCTACCACCAGACTTCACCCAGTTCCATCTTCACGTGCAAATCTTTCTGCTCCCTGCACAAAGAAAATGGCGGGCGCCTCACTTACATGGGTTGGCGTCTCATTTCCACAATGGGAGAGAAGCGTACAGAGACTGCCCTGCAGACCTCTGAGATCCCAGCAGTACTCCACGAGAAATTTGGGATCAAACTGGGCGGGGACTTTGAGCCAAAGGATGAAGAAATTCTGCCACCTCTTGAGGAAGAGTAACGTGGGATGAGGGAAACTACTCCCCAAATTTGATAGTTTAGAAGCTGATTCATGTATAACTTCTCAGGATGCAGCTCCTAGCCATTAGCTGAACTGCTGTGATGTCATGGAACTATTACAAATATTCTAACCTCTGAAGGGAAGGGAAGTACTTCAGGCGGTCCAGTCCTGCACCAGTCGGATGGGCTAGAGACTGCTTTGGCTGCTCATACAGCCTAACAAGTATGGCCAATGGCCAGGGATGATGAGAGTTGTAGTTCAGCAACATCTGGAGGGCCTGCTTTAAACAGATGAACCTGTCTCATAACAAATCAAACTATTGCTGCATCTAGCCCAGTATAATTATTCCTGTCTTTCCCAACCAGGTGCTCACCAGATGTTTTAGACTGGGGCTGTCGTCCAAAACATCTGGAAGGTACCAAGGTAAGGAAGGGTGGTCTGGCAGTGGCTCTTTGGGATCTCAGACAGTCGACTGTTTTTTAAAAAGGTATTGGCCCTAGGAGAGTGCATGAAAGAGATGGGCTCAGCTTCCGGTAGCAAAGCATCGTGGATTCAGCTAAATCCATGCTGAATGCACAGAATAAAAAATTCCCCCTGCAATTAATTAATGGAACTAACAAAAAAGGCCATGGGACTTGAAATTCTTGATGGGCACCTGCAACAGAGGTTGTAAAAAAATGGTAAATAGTGGTTTTGAAAGCCAGCAGGTGTGTACAATACTACCTGGCTTTCTTCAAAAATATGCTCCATGGCTGACAGAAGCAAACGGTACTCAACTGAAAGCAACATCAACATCTCTTTCAACTCTTAACTGAACAGAGCACTCCTAGGGTAGAAACACACTCAGTGGTTTCAGCATGTCTCCATTTTTCTCTCTTCTGAAACTAGGGCCACACAACGCTAGACAAACCCTGCCTCTTTCCCTGTAAAATCTGGTGGGAGCAGCTTGAATGCATTTTTTTAAAAAAATTCAGCTTGAGAGAGATTTCACAGCAGATCAACCTGTGTTCCCTCCAGCTGTGGCTAATGGAAAAGCTTTGATCTGGTGACTAGTGTGTTTACAGACCTATGCTCCAGAGATGGGGAAGCTTTGGGTCTCCAGATGTTGTTGGACTCCAACTCCCATCAGCCCAAGGCAGCATGGCCAATGGTTGGGGTTGTTCGGTCTTGTGGTCCAGCACCATCTGGAAGGCCACAGGCTAGCCCTTCCTGCTCTACTCCAACGCTTCGGGGGGGGGTTACACTGGCAGAACAGCAGCCGTATCTTACACATGCTCAGCTTGGGAGGGGGAAACACCACAGAAAATCCTACATGGCACAAAAAAAACACACACACACCAAACTTCCATGGACAATCCACCAAGGCCCACCAATCATGCAGTGCCAGTGATGATGCCCATGAAGGGAGCCATTGACTCTGGTCACTGAGGATGTGTCCCAAGGCACAAAAAGCCACAGTGCCCCCACTCCAGGAGCTCTAGTGCTGTAGGCAGCAATAACCTTGTTACTGCCAGTTTCCAGGCACTGGCTTGAATTGCCTTATGATGCCATAATGTGCAGGCATATAAGCAGCCATTTTACTGCCATTTTACAGCCTGTCAGCTGATGGGGGCCACTTGCAGAGAAGAGAGTCCTCCACGGGCACAGAGCCCCAGAGGGGCACAAAGGACATGGGGGGGCCCTTCCCCACTTGGAATCATGAGCCAGTATTTTGTGACCCAAGGGATGCCTTGTGCCATGTTAACCAGCAAGGCCCTATAACTCCTGAGTCTCCACTCAGTCCCACAGCCATGAACACGTACCCTGCAGGTAGGACCTAGGGTGCCCAGGTTCTTGAGAGGGGAGGAAGATAATTGAGTTCCACGGAATTCTGCCTTGATTTCAAGGGAAAGGCTTGTGAGATGGAAGGTTTTGCTCATGTTCAAGAGCTAACAGATGGCCGTGTTTGAGGACAGGAAGGAATTTCCCCTCAGATCATGTTGGCTCATTTATCTGAGAGGAGCAAGCAGGCATAGTGTTGCCTGTCACCTGCACACATGGCTTGGCTCACTTGCTTGATTTGTCCAGAGCCATTGCTCGCTTGGCAGGCGCTGTGGTCTGCAGCCAAATGCTTTTATGTTGCTGTACACCACCCAATATGTTTTGCAAGAGGGTGGTGTATAAATAAATAATGTAAATCTATTGGGAAGAACTGGCGGCCAGTTGATTTTGAGGTTGAATTATATAGCCTTTGGGTCCCTGTCATCTCTCAACTCTATGATTTTAAGTTAGAGGCCTTTAGTGAACTTTAACATATGTGGGAGGGGGTATAATGAGGCTTTATTTTTGCACCATCACTGTGTGTGATGCTTTACTGTGGGTATGGGGACCCTTTGGCCCTCCAAATGTTGCTGAACTACAGCTCCCATCATCCCTGGACATTGGCCATGCTTGATGGCATTGATGGGAGTTATAGTTCAGCAACATCAGGAGGGCCCAAAGTTCCCCACACCGGCTTTATGAAGAAGTTCCTGCCCCAAGAGGCTTACAACCTATAATTTGCAATGGAGGCTGATAGGTCCATGTCAGTGGGGTGGTGGAATCTGTTCCGGGGTTCACTCTGAACTTTCAAGGAGCTGTCCAGGGTGCTGAATCTAAATTTGGGGTCAGGCTTCAGCACCTTGGACAGCGCTCAAAAGTTCAGACGAAAACCCAGAGCAGATTCCACTGACATGGAACCACAAGCCGCTGCTGATAATTTGACACAGGGAGTGAACTGCAAAAGGGAAGGGTCCCTGAGTCCTGCTGCAAGACAAAAGCCAGGTCCTGCAGACTGAAGGTTTTGACCCTGGACTTCCCCTGTCATTTCTCATATGAATCCTCTTTGTTAATTTTTATTTTCCGGTCTCCCAGGGACTAAGCAGAAGGGCTTGCAGAATCTCACCAAAGGTATCCGTGAGCAGCCTTTCCCTGGCTGGGCCCCAGCAACTGGCAGTCTGCAGGAGGTGTTGCGGCAGCCTGAATACTATCCATATGGAGATGCACCAATGTTCGAGGGCACCTTTGTGCAGGTGAACTGAATGCTGCCCTTGGTTGGGCAGTGTGGCTTACGGCACAGAGATTTCTGCAGCAGCGTTCCCTGTTGGAGCCTGCCCTCCCCCCACGAACGTACAAGGATGTGCACCATATTGGCCAGCGTAGATTAAAGGCAGATCCACACCACACCAATACCATGCAAAGCTCATCCAACACACATGATTACTGCTGTTGTTGGTGGTGTTGTTAATTAGATTTATATCTCGCCCATCCGCCCAGCAGAAGCCCATTGAAACCATGTGACTTCTTCCCTCAAAGAATCCTGGGAACTGTGGTTTCTCCCGACCGAGCTACAAATTCCCAGAAAACTTTACAAATGGCAGTTTCCATTATGCTTTGCGGCGGCAGGCAAACCATTTCGCAATTACCGCTAAGAGCCATCCTGTTCCCATATGCCTGCTGGCTCAGTCTGCCCGCATGCCAGTTTGGGCCATTGTGTCTCCTTGTGTTTCTCTGCATGGAAGTGCTCATAAAGAGGCATGGGAGGGGGCAGATGGTTGCATCGACAACCGACTGCAGCAAAGTGCCCCAGAAGGCCCTGCTTCCGACTTCTAGTTGAAAGGCTCAGGGAGTGGGTGATGGGAAAGGCTTCTATCCAACGGTGGCTGGAGCCCATTGGGACTGTTGGGGCAGAAAGGCAGGGAGCCCCAATGGGAGGTGGAACCAGAGCCAAAGACAGTCAGAGCCAACTCATTCTAGTTGTCTCTATCCTCCTCTTCCCGGCTGAGTTCAATGAGGGGCAACACTCAGGAGACTAAGGGGGAGGAAGCTCAAAGGCAGTGCCACCCCCTGGATTGCTTGCAAGTAAGAAGGCAGGGCAAGTGAGGGCTGACTGAAGGCAGACTAAGAGTCATCGATCATAGGGAGCTGCCTTAGTCTGAGCCTAAGTAAGTTGGCATATATTGCCACAAATAGCCTGATGCAAAAATAGTCTCAAAAGGCTGTTGGTTGAAAGGGTAAAGAAATGTAAGGTTTATTACCACTGGGGAATAAAATCATTCTGACAACAGACATACATGTGGCTACTGCAGAGCCAGGAGGAAGCAAAGCCTGAGGAAAAACAAACAAGGAATCAGTGAGGGGAAAATAGGTGGCCTTTCTGTCTATCGCCCCCTACTGGCTCAGGTTACTTGTTGTTGCAAGGGTTGGTGCTTTACTGCCAACAATACTGAGGAGGTTCAGTATTGCCTACTCTGACATGCAGCAGCTTTCCAGGGTTTTAGGCAGGGGCCTCTCCCAGCCCTGTCTGGAGATGCTGGGGATTGAACCTGGGCCAGTCTGCGTGCAAACCAAATGCTCTGCCACTGAGCTATGGCCATGCTGCTGTTGGTTGGGCAGTGGCCTATATGCCTTAAAGGAGCCACTTCTGTTGCTTCCACCAAAGCCCATACAGACAGCTGTTGCCAGGCAGAACAGACAGTGTTGGACTAAACCGACCTGTGGCCTATCCTGATTATATATGTGATTATATATGAGATTCATGTGATTATATATGAGAGGGGGAAGAAACAAAGGCTTTGATGGTAGGCTGAAGAGACTCTAGGCCTGAAGAGGCGTAGGAGCCACAGTGCAAGGAACAGCAAGGAAGGTCTACTGTCAGCCAGACCCTGCATTGCCCAAATGATTTCAGATGCTGTAGCTTGTTTGGGGCTCCTATTGCCACAGCTTTTGTTCCATTCTTAGCAGACTCCCCTCCCCTCTCCTCTCCTCTCACGCAGGTAACCAAGAGGGGTGAATACGTTGGCATCCACGACCAGCCCAATGTAATCACCATGGGTGTTTTAGCCAGCAGCCCATCTCTACCACTTCCTGACCAGATGATCATGGCCCAAGTAAAGAAAGGTGTCAAAATCACAAAGGCAAAGGTGAAAGACCTGGAGATCACTCGGTGAGATTGGTGCAGTCCCCCATTCTGCCATCCCTCACTTTCCCGGGAAAACCCCACCACCTGGGAGGTTCCTAGGCTGAGTCCTTCCTTCCCTCACAGGTTGATCCCTCTACACCTGGTGAAGATTTTTGTGCATAACGTGGATGAGCGACAGCTGAAAGTAAAGTTGGCAACAGGGCAAATATATTATCTGCAACTCTGTACCCCCAAAGGGGATAACTTCCTCTTTGAGCGCTGGATTCGCCTTGCTTACATGTTGCACGAGGCCAGCGGCAGGATCAGTGCTCCAGTCAGCTTCACCTCGAAGGAATCGGGGCTTCACACGATACGGACGAGTGCTAGCTTGCATGCTACATCTGAGAAGGTGAGTCTCATGAAGCAAAGCTACCCAAAAGCCAAGTTCCTTCTTTGTCCTTTACCATATCCGCCTGCCATCATCACGCTGCTCAGTCTTACCCTAGCCCCTCCCCCACCTTCTCAAAAAGAACCCTCAAGGTCCAAATATTTCCCTGCATTCCCTATTTTGATGAGCCCAGGGATGGGGAACTGCAAACCTCTGCAGCCTTTCGATCTGTCCTGTAGACTGTCCTCCTTGGCCTCATTCCTTCTCCTGTCTTCCACTGGCCACATGCCCACTGCTGTCCTTATTGGCTTCCAAAGCATCCCCTGCCCCTCACCTTTCCCATCTGAAAGGGGAAGGAGGGAGTGTGCTTTGTCAGGAGTTGACACCTCAAGTCACTAGCCACTCATTTCTTCTTGATCCCAAAATGCAATTTATTTATTTAGAAGCATTGAGAACATCTGTCCTTAGATCACATCTGCATCTTATCTACACAACTTAGGGCACTTCTAGATAGGGGCTTAATATTGTAAATGATTTTTCAGTTATTTCAAACTGGTTATTGGCAACAGTTTTTTTTTTAATTTGGCAGATTTTCCCCAGAAAGGGTGAGTCTGAATTAAATAGGGAAGAAAGACAGGCTGATGTTTCAGTGGCTGCTGGACCTTCTGAAGTGGGTGCCAAGTCAATGGCAGCTGGCCCATCCAGACCAACCAGTCAGCCAGCTCAAATGACTTCTGAGAAACCTGCAGCCGCAGTTGCTCCTTCTGAGCCAGGGAGTCGGGGCCAGGAAAGTGCCGCACATTCACAGACAGCAAATGTGAAATCCCAGGAGCCTAGCAAGGCACAGAGTACCAGGCCACAGACGCCTTCAAGCCGCTCCCCAAAGAAGGGGCGCTCCACTTCTTGGAGCCCATCACGGAAGGAAAAGAAGTCTGGGCTACAAGTCCACAGGACAACAGCATCAGTAGCAGTGGGGCCTTCTCAACAAGGCTGGAAGACTGTGGGTGTGGGGCCCTCCATGGTGGTTGGCCTGATTACAAGCAGGCCCCAGAGCGGAGCACTGGGAACAGATAAAGAAAGTAAAGAACTAGCCAAGCAGATCCAGCCAAGCAGTGCTGCAGGGAAACAGGAACCCCCCAGGTATGCTGGCTGGGAGAACCAAGTGGCAGATGTTCAGGGTGAGAAGTACAGTCTCAGCAATCTGGGTTGGGCAAGATAAGAGAACCAGCTGCCTGGTGCGCTTCCTTTGAAGCCCAGCTGAACAAAGGCAAGCAGATCTGTTAGCATCTCTGGGATAAAATGCTCAAATGAGTGAAGAAGACACGAATGTCATATTCTGTGGGGTGTGAAGTGATCGACTATAACCTTGTCAACCAATAGCTCCAAATGAGATGGTGGGAGCCTAATTTATACATTGCCACAGTTTTGTGTAAATTGTTTATCTACAGTCCAGCTCCACACCACTTTGCTTGGATAGAATGAGTGCGAGGAACCTTTGGCCCTCCAGATGTTGCTGAACTACCATGGGCATTGGCCATGCTAGGTTGAGCTGATGGGAGTTGTAGCTCAGCAACATCTGGAGGGCCAAAGATTAATAATAATAATAATAATAAATAATAAATTTAATTTTTGTGTCGCCTATCTGGCCGAAGCCACTCTAGGCGACGTACACACTAAAATTCAGTAAATTACAATACAATACAGATAAAATACAGTAACATCAGTACGATCATTAATCACAGCAGCATGAAATCAGTTAGGGCGATCAATAGATAATAAAATATCCCAAAAAAGTTAGCCCTCCCCGGAATTCCTGAAGGCCTGTCCAAAAAGCCAAGTTTTTAATGCCCGGCGAAATATATCCAGGGAAGGGGCATGGCGAAGATCGAATGGGAGGGAGTTCCAGAGAGTGGGGGCCGCCACTGAAAATGCCCTCTCTCTAGTCCCTACCAACCTAGCTGTTTTCGTTGGTGGGTTGGTTGATTCCCCACATCTGGGATAGAAGAACTCATGCGGGGAAATGAAGCAATTCCTTCCCATGCCAGCACCACCCTTTCAAGGAAGCTTGTATGGAAATGAACCACATAATTTCCCCCATCCATGTCGTTCCTCCATCCGGACAGAAGGGCTGTGTGGGAGAAGCAGCTCTCATGTTGCTGGGCTGGAGAGTTAGCAGTTCCTGGGCTGAGGAACACCAACTAAAATTCTCTCACTTGGCTCCTGGCTCAGGAGGAATAGGGCTCCTCCCATAGCTGTGGTTTTGGACCTGTGCAACTCAGGTCCATCCCTAGGTATTATGGGAACTATACAGTTCTGCAAGTTTTAGCTGCAAAGTATGCATATTGCTCTCCTGAACTGCCTAGATATCAAACTAGAGTTAGTGGGCATGTTGTGCTTAGTCCTCCTGCATGTTCTTATTTTTAAAAAATGTTGCTCCCAAAGCAATAACCCCAGAGTCAGGTTAAGAAATCTTGAGTATGAAATCTCAAAAGGTGGAAAATGTAATGCATTTGGGCTTTTTAACTGTTCACCTGAGCCCTTTTCAAATGCTATTTTGTTGTTATATGCCTTCAAGTCGATTACGACTTATGGTGACCCTATGAATCAGTGACCTCCAGTGGCATCTGCTATAAACCACCCTGTTCAGATCAAACGTTATACAATGCTACATTAACGACAGGGGTGCGGAAGACGAGCTTTGTAACCTATGCATGTTCATTAGAATCTGTGAGAGAACCTCACATATGCAGCTGTCCATGTAGGAGGCCCTCTCTTCCTATGATCACAAATCCTGCGCATGCGAGGGTTCTCTAACAAAGACACATTGTGGCAGCCTACTGCCATAATGTCCCCCATGTTCATGCATTCCTGTTATGTATAACTGCTGACTCCATTAGTTAAGCATGCCATCATATTTTTTTCTAACTGCTGCATCCATGAGACCTAGAAACATACTTCTTCCATTTAAAACATTTGATTCCTGGGATTCCAGGCAGGGCCAGGAAGTGGTCTCGGGTACTATTATGAACCTTGGAATAACAATAAAAATCAATAGCTGTGTTTTTATTCTGAACTCCTTTAACAAATTAGACTAACTGAACTTGTATCTAAACAGGAGCCAGATGTCCAAGAACAAACTGAAAAAGGCTCTGAGTTCAGGTAGGAAGAAATGCCAATTAGATGGCCTATATGAATGCTTGATTCCCATATCCCCCACCACCATGCCCCTGGCTGGAAGCCATGTCGCTGGCTAATTGCTCCATTTGCTTTGCAGCTCGACAAACAAGCAGCCTTACTTTTGGAACCATCTATAGTGTCCTGTCCTCATCTATGGAGAAACTGAAACTGTCAAAAAGCAGGGAAGATTCTAAGGTACTGGGGCAGAGCAAGGGTGCGGTTTGAATGAAACATTTTGTGAGTCAGAGATGCTCTTCTGGTGCATCTGATTGTCATATGCTTCCCTGTTCCTAAAATAAGATGGCAGGTGTGAGGTCAATAGGGTGATCTTCTCTACTCACTATTCACAACTACAGCTGGTTCATAATTGCATGTACATCATTATTTATTGATTGATTGATTCAATTTATTAGTCGCCCATCTGGCTGGTTGTCCAGCCACTCTGGGCGACGTACAAGATAAAAAACAATACATTAAAACGTTAAAATTTAAAACCGTAACAGTAAAAACCTAACCCACCCCAAAAGCCTGCCTGAAGAGCCAGGTCTTCAAGGCCCGGCGGAAGCTCATCATAGAAGGGGCATGGCGGAGATCATTTGGGAGAGAGTTCCACAGGGTGGGGGCCACTATTGAAAAAGCCCTCTGTCTAATCCTCACCAGTCTAGCTCTTTTCACCGGTGGGATCGAGAGAAGGTCTTCTGAGGCTGATCTTGTTGAGCGGCATTCCTGACGATGCTGGAGGCGCTCCTTCAGATAGACTGGGCTAAAACCGTGTAGGGTTTTAAAGGTCAAAACCAACACCTTGAATTGGGCCCGGTAAACAACCGGTAGCCAGTGCAACTCCTTCCGCACTGGAGTGATGTGATCTTGCCGGCGGCTGCCTTTAATCAGACGAGCCGCCGCATTCTGTACCAGTTGCAGCTTCCGGACCGTTTTCAAGGGTAACCCCACGTACAGCGCATTACAGTAGTCTAGGCGAGAGGTGACCAGGGCATGTACCACCGGTGGGAGCAGATGGTTGGGAAGTTAGGGGCGCAGCCTCCGTATCAGATGGAGTTGATACAGCGCCGCCCGGCTCACAGCCGAGACTTGAGCCTCCATGGACAGCTGGGAGTCAAGAATGACCCCCAGGCTGCGGACCTGGTCTTTCAGGGGCAATCGTACCCCATTGAGCACCAGGTCCACATCCCCCAGCCTTCCCTTGTCTCCCACAAACAGTACCTCGGTTTTGTCAGGGTTCAGCTTCAGCTTATTCCTTCCCATCCAGCCACTCACCGACTCCAGGCACTTGGACAGGGTTTCTACAGCCAACCTCGGTGAAGATTTAAATGAGAGATAGAGCTGCGTGTCATCCGCATACTGATGACATTGCAGCCCAAATCTCCTGATGATTGCCCCCAGCGGCTTTATATAGATGTTGAACAGCATCGGGGAGAGGATGGAACCCTGTGGCAACCCACAAGTGAGAGGCCAAAGATCCGAGACCTCATCCTCCAATACCACTCTTTGGTACCTACCAGAGAGGAAGGAATGGAACCACTGCAATACAGTGCCCCCCATGCCTAACCTCTCCAGGCGGTCCAAGAGGATAACGTGGTCAACGGTATCGAAAGCTGCTGAGAGATCAAGGAGGACAAGGAAGGTGCATTCGCCCCTATCCCACGCCCTCCTCATATCATCTACCAAGGCGACCAAGGCTGTTTCAGTCCCATGTCCAGGCCTGAAGCCTGATTGAAATGGATCCAGATAATCCGCTTCCTCCAAGTGCGCTTGCAATTGCTTTGCCACCACCCGCTCAACCGCCTTGCCTAAGAATGGCAAATTTGAGACTGGGTGAAAGTTGTTCAGATCTTGGGGATCCAAGGAGGGCTTCTTTAAGATTGGTTTCATTACTGCCTCCTTGAGCGCTGATGGCATTACTCCCTCTTCGAGAGATGTATTTACCACCATCTTGATCCCCTCACCCAGTCTATCTTTGCAGCTCATAATGAGCCACGATGGGCAAGGATCGAGTAAGCAAGTGGTTGGCTTTAAGGTTGAAAGCACCTTGTCCACTTCATCAGATGGAAGAAGCTGGAACCGATCCCACACCACCAGAGCACCACTGGTCACCTCTGGCTCGCTCACTGTGTCCACAGCGCACGGGATAGCACTCTTAATACAATCGATTTTCTCCGCAAAGTGTTCAGAAAAATCGTCACAGGAGGCCTTAGCATGTTCCATTGGTTCCGGAGCAACTGGACCGACCAGGCTCCAGACCACTTGGAACAGTCTCCTGGGACAGCACTCTGCAGATGCAGTAGAGACACCATAAAAATCTTTTTTTGCTGCCCTTATTGTCACATGATAGGCTGCCGCAGCCACTCTAACATGTGTCCGATCATCGTCAGAGCGAGATTTCCGCCACCGGCGCTCTAGCCGTCTCACCTCACGCCTCAGAATTCGCAACCGTGGGGTGAACCACGGTGCCACCTGAGCTCTATTCAGGGGGAGAGGGCGTTTCGGAGCCACCCGGTCTAATGCCCCGGCGATTGCGGCATTCCACCCCTCCACCAGGGTCTCAGCCGAGTGGCTGTGTGCATGCTACAGAGAGTCCCCAAGCGCATTCAGGAATCCATCAGGATCCATCAGACGCCTGGGGCGGACCATCTTAATAGGTTCTCCACCCCCACGGAGGGTTTGTGGCACCGAAAAGTCCATCCTCACCAAGTAGTGGTCTGACCATGACAAGGGGGTGATGGATGTACCCCCAATTTTCAGATCACTCCCCTCCTCTCCCGAGACAAACACAAGGTCGAGTGCATGACCGGCTACATGGGTGGGCCCCATTGTAATAAGGTGCAGCTCCCAGGAAGCCATGGTTTCCATGAAGTCCCGAGGCGCCCCAGTAAGGATGGCCTCTGAATGTACATTGAAGTCCCCCAATACCAGCAGGTTTGGGGACTGTACACGCACAGCCGAGACCACCTGCAGCACCTCGGCCAGGGAGTCTGTCGTGCAGCGGGGTGGACGGTACACGAGCAGAATCCCTAGACTGCCCTAATAATTACTTGATTATTAGATCTTGAAATGTCTTGGCTTCCATCAAAGAACCCACATTTTAGCATGTGTTTTTAAATTGCTTTTTAAAAAAATGTGTTTTTAAATTTGTATTTGTTTTTAATGTTTTTAATTGTTGTAAACCGCCCAGAGAGCTTCGGCTATGGGGCAATATACAAATGAAATAAATAAATGGGAACAGTAGTTTAAGGGAACTGACCTCACAGACCTACAATTCCCATTACCCTTAAATCATTATCTATATCTACAATTGCCATCACCCGTAACAAACTACAGTTCCCAGGATTCTCCATTAAAGTGTTATAAGAGTGCTTTAAATGTATTATGTTGATGTGACATCAGTGCTTGATGGATGACATCAGAATGTGTGTTTGAGATGACAGTGGGCAATGTAGACATTCTGTCATTGGTGTTCGATCTATGATAGCCCCTACACATGTGCAATCCTTTACTTGATGGTTCATATATGAACCAGCTCATAGTGCAGAATTCTTCCATGCCTCAAGGATGCCTTCTTTCTTCTAGAAGTTTCTTTCTGCATTTCTGCACCATGGTAGCTCCAATGGAGACTTGCCCTAAGGTGATGCTTTTCAGGCCCCCTCCCAAAACCACATTCCAATTCCTTACTCAGTCTATTACTCCGTTTATAGACACATCTGTTCATGCAAATGTACACCTATTCTTACACCTAACAACATGCCAATTATTTATATTTATATTTATTTATTTATGCAACTTATATCCCGCCCGACTAGCAAACAGCTCTCTGGGAGGCAAACATAGCAACATATACAATAATAAAATTACAAAATCAATCAATCAAATATACAAAATACACCATTTAAGGTAAAAATTACAATATTTACATATATAACTTAAATTAAAATGCCATAGAGAAGAGAAAGGTTTTAACACAAACCCCAGCAAGGTTTGAGAAAGAATTCAGTTCCAAGCCTCAGCTAGGGTATATGTGAAGAAATAAGATAAGAGAGCCTCTGAGCATATGTGGAATCCTTTTTGCCACTAACCTCACCAGTTTGGGATTCATTAGCCAGCATGATGTGTGGGTCAAAGGGCAGGTTTGAGTCCTAGGATTTCTTTACCCTTTCTTTCCAAATTTAAACCCTGCCCAGTGGTGTCAAGGATTGTCACTGCATAATACAAATTAAGACCTTGTGCTTGAATTTTGGACAGCCCTATCAGAAGGGAGAGGCAGTCTCATAGGGGTGCTCAAAAGGGAGGGAAGGACTAATTTATGTTGTGAAGATTGCCCAATCCATTCTGACCAATGCTCTTTCTCAGGGGCAAAGGGTCTTTCTGTGTCTTATTCTCGTACACCCTTGAACACAACACCTTCAAGAGTATACTTTCAAACATTTAGCAAGTGTACTAGAATAAGACACATTAAAACCCTTTGCTCCTGAAGAAGAACTTTGGTCAAAAAGGATTGGGCAGTCATCCCCACAAAACAAATTACTACTTTTAAAGCACCAAGTTGAGGCTTACCTCATCTTATGCTCTAGTGCAGCATTTCTCAAATAGTGGGCCTCGACCCACCAGTGGGCCTAGGGCCACTTTCAGGTGGGCTTCAGTGCCACAGCCTGACTAGTGCCTCTTCACTTGCCTGCCCTGCACCCTAGACATGCCACATAGCCTTTTGGTTGGACCAATGCCAGAAATGTAAAGGTAGCTGGGAGACAGAGAAGTTGTGGGGAACAGAAGGGAAGGAAGGCCTCTCTCCGCAGAAGGAAAAAGACATGAGTGGAACATGAACAGGCAGGAGGGATGAAAGAAACTGGCAGTTGGGTGTGTGTGGATAAGGTACATGTTAAGTGGAAGAAGAAATTACAGGAGATGGGTAAAAATACTTTGAGAGGCATGGGGGGATGGGATGGCATGGAGAAAATATTAAAAATATAAAAGAAAAAGCCCTTTAAAGCCACTGAACTGCACATTCTGAGTGAAACAGGGAGGCTGTCACAGTAGCTCGAGCAAATACCTGTACTTAGGAAAGCAGAGCTATGCAACTCCCTGCCACAAGGAAAACACTGTGGCAAAGAATTTAGCAATTTTTCAAGATGGTTTAGAGATCAATAGAAAATGATATCAGTAATTGCCAGCTGATTATACCAAACTTCATCTGCCACAAGTCTCTAACTGGTTCTGCCCCTGCACCACCATTTTGTGACTGGTGGGCTTCAGTAATTTTCAGTGGGCCCTGGGGGTGGAATGTTTGAGAACCTCTGCTCCATTTTTTTAATGCTGTCCCCCCCCACCAAGTTTTCTCCTGCCTCTCCTATAGCCGCCCACCTCTTTTTCCCCACTCTCTTCTCTCTCTTTGCTCTTCCACAGCAGGTGGCTGTCAAGCCTTCCAAACGTGTAACAATCTCAGGCGTGATTGGCCCATCAGGGAAAAGTGTCCCGGAGGAGAAGGAGGAGGAAGAAGAGGCAGGGAATCCTGAGCTCCACACAGTTGACAATCTGAGGATGGATGCAGGCTCCAGTGCAGCAGCTATGATGGGGACAGATACAGACCGCCCACCCCCACAGTCCCACGCTTCAATGGGAGAAGGAGCCCCTGAGGCAAAGAGTCCTGCAGTTGGGGGTGGCAACTCAGAAGCAGCTGAATTCTCAAGGCCAGGCAGCCAGATCATTGCCAGGGAGCCTGGTGTGGCAAACGTGACTTCCCAGAAGTCTGACCAGATCAAGGATGTGGGACAGCCCAGCACTCCCCGCCTGGAGGATCAGGGTTGCCAGGTCTCCGGTTTCCTGCTGGAGTCTCAGGGGAAAAGGGGCCGTCTCCGGCGTTTAAAAAGGTGGATCTCCTGCTTTTCAGCGGCCCCCTCAGCCACGCATGCGTGATTGACACACGCATACGTTGGGCTGTGGCTGGCCGCCTTCCCGCCCTTTCTCAGTCAGCCGGGGACTGCAGACACAGGAGGACGAAGCGGCTGCCAGCAGGTGCCTCAAGAAGACTCGAGCTGCCGCCGTCATTGCATGGAAGCTGCCTTGGCACTGGGTCGACAAGCCGAAAGGAGTTCAACGAGGCTAAGTGCGGGAGAAGAAGGGCACGCACATATACACAAGAGCCTTCCCCATCCCGAAAGCAGGCAGGGGCTCCCGGCCACTTCCCTCCCGGAAAACGGCTGACAGGCCCAAGGCGGTCCTTCTCCTCCTCCTCTCACCTGCGACCGGCTTCAAGCGCCGGCTGCCTTTCGCGCAGAGTTCCGGGTTGCCGAGCGCCAACCTCGGCCTCGCCAGCCCACGCGGCAGAAGGCACATGCCCGCCCGCCCTGCCTTCTTCGGGCCGAGGAGAAGGCGGAGGCCCGGCGCGCCCGGGAGGGGAAGAGCGGGCGGTGGGGTGGAGGCTTAGGTTTGGGAGAGGCGCCTCGGCCATTGCAGCCTCGGGGGGGGAGGACGGAGCCTGCCCCTCACCGTTTCATGAAGGGACCCCCCCCAGCAGCAGCCCCTGCCCGCTGCCGAGCGGCCTGCCAGCCTCAGCAGGAGTGGAGGCCGGCCAGCCGGCTCCTTCTTAGCCCCGGAGCCGGTTCCCCACAGCATGAGGGGTGAAGCGGCCCGCCGTCCTTTCCGGAGCTGGCAGGCCGCTCGGCAGCGGGCAGGGGCTGCTGCTGAGGGGGGGGTCCCTTCAGGAAACGGTGAGGGGCAGGCTCCGTCCTCCCCCCCGAGGCTGGCGACGGCTGAGGCGCCTCTCCCAAACCTAAGCCTCCACCCCACCGCCCGCTCTTCCCCTCCCGGGCGCGCCGGGCCTCCGCCTTCTCCTCGGCCCAAAGAAGGCAGGGCGGGCGGGCGTGTGCCTTCTGCCGCGTGGGCTGGCTAGGCCGAGGTTGGTGCTCGGTGACCTGGAACTCTGCGCGAAAGGCAGCCGGTGCTTGAAGCCGGTCGCAGGTGAGAGGAGGAGGAGAAGGACCGCCTTGGGCCTGTCAGCCGTTTTCCGGGAGGGAAGCGGCCGGGAGCCCCTGCCTGCTTTCGGGATGGGGAAGGCTCTTGTGTATATGTGCGTGCCCTTCTCCTTCTCCCGCACTTAGCCTCGTTGAACTCCTTTCGGCTTGTCGACCCAGTGCCAAGGCAGCTTCCATGCAACTCCCGGGGCCGTTTTCACACGAGAGGTTTCAAACGCCCCTTTTGCATTTCCCGCGTCTTCCTTTACCCCCACGGAGGGTGTGTGACATCGAAAGGTCTACTCTCACCAGGTAGTGATCTGAACATGAGAAGGGGATAAAAGACGTAGCCCCATCAGGAGGTCCCTTCCATGTGATGTAGGAATCAGGCTTTTAGTGTGGTGGCATCTACGCATTGGAACTCCCTCCCATTACATGTGCCACCTCTGTTGTCTTTTTGATCCCTGTTGAAGACCTTTCCTTTTGATGAGCCTTCTCAGTGGAGATTTTTTTATCCCACTCTGTAACTGTATTAGATTTCAAATGGTTTAAATATATGCTTTTATTGTTGATTCTTTAAATTGTTTAATCATTCTGGGATGTTTGATGGGAAGCAGTTTATAAAGGGAATAAATAAACAAACATCTTCCACAACAAAGACATCCTTCCCTAAGAATCTCCAGTTGCCCAGGTATCCAGCTGGGAAGATTTGCAAACACCTCTCAGTTTTGAGCCCATTTCCAGGCAAAACAAGGTCAGTCCAAGGTCACCTCTGAGATGAGGTAAAGTGTTTGAATAAGCTAATCTCTGCAGCATTCAGATCTTGGCAGGTGTGCCAAGCGGGCTGTTTCCTTTCCATTATGTAGACAGGATGCCCCTCTTTCCCTCTCACCTTAGCACAACACAGCCACAACAACGTGGCCTCGCTCCTTGGAAACCAAGTTTGGGCACGTCCCAAGGAGAGACAATGCGAGGAGTCTGACTTTGGCATGAGGCGGGCACAGCAATTTGCGAACGGGAATGGTGACCTCAAGCCAATAGTCTTTATACCCTCCTGCCTTTCCTTTCCACCAACAGAAGGAAAGCAGTGGTGACTGGCATCATGGGGGCAATTTTGCAGGGTCCTTGGCCAGGAGAAAGAGGGGTTGGAGACAAACAACATCTAGAAGGCCCCAGACTCTCCATTCCTCTGTTAAACTGCAAGGTCCTTGGGGCAGGGATTAGCCTTTTGAGTGTATGTTATTCTGCGAAGTGCATTGTCTCTCAATTGTGTTTTAATGATTGTTATTTTCATCCTTTCCCCCCATGTTTTGTAGGCTGTTTTGAGCAATTCCTTTCTGGAGAGGAAAGGTGGGGCATACATTTCTTTGCATACGAATAAATAAATAAATCCCATTGGTGGTACTGGAATAGTAAGGCCAGAACCATCTCCTCATACATGATCCTGATCCTGCCCATCTCTTTCATGTCCCACCCTTGTCAGATCAGAAGTACAATGGGCAGGGATACAGGAGCAGGGCCTTCTCCATGGTGGCCCCAAGGCATTGGAAGTCCCTGCCCAGATGCTCAGCTTGGCCCTCTCCCTCATGGTGGTTAGGATTGTTGTTATGAATGGTGGAGAGAGAGGGATGAAAATGTTCTGCCTGGATTTAGCTGGAACTGAGAGAGCTGAGAAGCGCAAGCTGCTATGGGGGTGGGAGGAATCTATTGCCTGGTGAGAATGTCTGTTTGTCTACACTCATACTCTGCTTGCCTATTGTACCATTAATGGTACAACTGTCATGACGGTTTTGTGGTTTTAGGATCCGTATCTTTTAGATTTTATCTAATTGTGCCCCACACCAGTCCCTCATAGTCCCACCTCTTTAAACTAGAAAACATTTTGACCAATATTCTAAATCCAGGTCTGGCGCTGGAGGAAGAGGAACAGGATGGGGCTGGAGAGAGGCAGGGTGAGAAGGAGGAGGACCAGCCCGTTCAGGAGGGTGCCTTGCTTGGGGGGAGGGTGTCCACCTAGCCAAACCAAGCCCCCTCCCTCCTTTTAAGGCTTGCTTCACCAACTCCCAAGAGGCCCACTGCTGCATGGAACAGGAGACAATGCCTTCTTACATCTCTAGTCACAACTGCTTTGCACAGTGGTTACCACCTAGCACTGTCCAGACAGAAGATTAAAAGCAAAGTGCAAAGGCTTGATCGTTATGTGTACTGGAAGATATCTTATCTCTCTAAAGTGGGGACTCTACCTAACAGTCTGTAGAACTCTTCCTTGAAATTGGACATCTCTCACTGGAAAGGATTGTACTGAGATGCCTACAACGAAATGTAGCTTGGCCTTTAAAAACAAAAGCAAAAAGGAAGGTGTGGGGGATGAAAAGAGCAGCAATGCAAAAATCACAAGGAGCTGGATGTTGGAAACAAATATAAGGAAGGCTCTTCCACAGTTGGAATGTAAGTTGTGTTCAAACTTGCCTGCTCAATTCACATGCAGCCATTCATAAGAACCTCAGCAATTATTTTCTTAAGGACCTTGTATTATGATGAAGATGATCTTTTTAATAGATATTTTAAAAGCAAACCTCATGATTCCTTGGATGGCATATAATTACAGCAGAGGATAAGCCCAGAAAACATTGGGAGTGGAACCTGAGAGAGTTTGCCCCATTGAATAAGAAGGCTGTTGCCTTCTTTGTGTTGGAAGTGGGGCAAGAGCAACTCCTGTTTTGTCCTTTTGTTTGTGTTCCAGAATGGAGGTAGAGTTCGGGTCCTCCAGATGGATAGGCTTGACTACCTTTCCCTGTGATGCTCTGACTGACTTCCTTCTGTCTTAGACTGATATGTCTTAGGGAGCTGATCTGCCCCTCCTCCTTCCACCCTTTCCTCTCTTCTCCAACTGTCCGAGAGAGAGGAGACACCTTTGTCTCTCCTCTCTCTCTCCTGAGCCATGGGGGCACCTCCCACGCCTGGGCATTGCGCCTTCAACTTAGTTAGTTAGTTAGAACCAGGTATGCCTTTCTATCTACTATGTATTTCTATAAATAAAATAGCATTTCTTCTTTTACTAAGTCTTAAGTCTCAGTGATCTCAATGCAGGGTAAAAGCCTGCCACTTAGGTAAACGCACACACTGGCACATTCGCATCTCAGACCGTTGACAATCTCTGCTTAACAAATATACAAATTTACACAACAACACTTTGCTGGCTTCACTCACTTTAAGAGCAATCCTACATTGAGGAAGCCAGCATAATAACGGCACAATCCTATAGGTTAACGTAAACCAGCTGAAAGTATGCCAGATTCTAACTCTGCTCAGGAGCCCTTGGTGTGTGTGTGTGTGGGGAAGACCAGCTGAGCCCGCAGAACTTTCCCCTGTCTTAACTTAAGCCAGGCCTGCTGGTCACATACCAAGTGGAATGGAATGGAAGTAGGATATGGTGAAAGTCCCCATCCCATTGGCCCTGCCCCATCACACCCCCTTTGTTTTTACTTATGCCAGCTTAATTTATGCTGGTCTCAGCTGAGCCACGTTTCGGCCAGGCTTGGCTAGAATGAGGGATTTATGCCACCATAGCCCTGCTGAGCTGGACTCAGCCGGCTCAGCTAGAGATCTGCCACATCCTGTATTCCCTTGGCCAGCAGGATTGCACCCTTTACCTGTTGCCTAGACTTCTCAAGGCTCAGAAAAGGGCAACCGCAATGGTAGAGGGAATGGAGAAACTCCCCTGTGAGGAAAGGTTGCAGCACTTGGGGCAAGTGAGAGGGAAAAGGCAAGTAAGAGCGGGCATGTAGAGGTGACAAAGATGTAAAAAAATCAGGCATGGTGCAGAGAAAGGGGGAAGGGAGAGGTTTTTCTCTCTACCATAATACTAAAATCTGAGGCCATCCAGTGAAGCTGAATGTTGGAAGATTCGGGACAGACAAAAGAAAATACTTCTTCACACAGCACAGAGTTAAACTATTGAATTCGCTCCCACAAGGTGCAGCGATGGCCACTGACTTGGAGGGCTTTACAAGCAGATTAGACAAATTCATGGAGGGTAATGCTAGCCCTGGCTACTAGCCACGATGGCTATCTTCTGCCTCCACTGATGGAGGCAGTGAATACCAGTTGCTGAGGATCACAACTGGGGAGAGTGCGGTTGAGGTTCCACTTAGCTAGTGTGCATTAAAAAAGCAGGTTGAAAACATCACAATCCATCCCCAGAAACATGCTGACTACCAGCAGATGTGTGCCTCACTTGTCCAATGACCTCTCCGGAAAGGTGAAAGAACCCAGGCAGACGCGGTTGATGTAACTCAGGGGAATCCTCTGCAGCTGAAGGCACTTGAGCATGATGAAGTCATATTTGCAGATGAGGAGGGCAGAGCCTGTGATGACCGCAACACGCTCCTTCTCGTTGTTCCAGTGATCTACCCTGGAGCAGAGCAGGGAGAGGACAAACAGCACAGTTAACATCTGGCAGACCAAAGGAACGGGCTCCTGACATGGGAATCTAAGAGCACACACACTTAGAGGCCACATCCACATGTCTTGGCTTGAGGCAAATTAAATCTGCAAGAGAAAAGCAGCACAACGCATCTTAAGGTAACCAATACTTACCCCGTTCAGAGGGTGAAGCCAGAATGGTGCTCTCCAAAAGCTGTTGGACTACAGCTCCCATCAGCCCCAGCCAGCACAGCCAATGTAGTCAAGGTAGCCCAGCAACATCTGGCAGGGCCGGTTCCAAAGGGCGGCAAGGTGGGGTCCTGGCTGAGGGCCCCTGGGGCTACAGGGGGCCCTCCCCTTCTGCAATTCGCTGCAGGATCGCTGCTTCAGATCACACAGCGAGAGCTCCGGAGCCCCCTCCACTCCCTTGATTTAACTTACCTTTCTTGGCTGTTGTGCGGTTGGGCACGCAGCACTGCCCTTAACCCAGACGGCGGCTGAAGCCTCTGCTGCCATCTTAGCCAATGGCACGCATGCGTGCTACACTCATGCATCTCTACCATGAGCCAAGATGGGAATGGTGGGGGCTCCAAAGCTCTCACTGTGCGATCTGCGGCAGCGATCCTGCCATGAATAGTGGAAGGGCACTGCTGGGGCCCGGGGCAGGCTTGTGCCCAAGGGCCCCTGCATGTCTGGGGCCAGCCCTGTCTGAAGGGTACCACGTTGGCTATGTGTGGGCTAAATTTTTGTTCCTTCGTGTGACCCCTTATAAATAATCACTACAAGGAAAGACAGAGAGAGAAGTAGCCAAGAGTGAAAAAGTTGAGGGCAAGGTGGGAGGAGGAGAAGAGAAGAAAAACACAGCACGCTTATGCAGGGAAGGTATTTTGCTATAAAATTCCTTATTTTCTAAGTACTTGTAAAATGTGTTTAGAAAGTCCTCTCACAGTCTTGTTCCACATATGTTATCCACAATTAATCCTCTTTTGCTTCTTTATTTATACCAGCATGCAGACTGGCGCCAACAGATTTAAAAACATGATAGCAGTTTTTCAAAGCTGTCACGTCGTCTGCACTGAAGGAGAGTTTTCACCACCTTTCCTGCCCTCTGCTAGCCCCGAGACATCATGGAGAGCCCGAGTGCCTCTTTGACTCTGAGCAACACTCTATTGCCAAGAGCCAGATTCTGGAGGGGGGGCGGAGGAGGGGGGGATTTGAATAATAGCTTCGGCTTTGTTCAAGAAATAGCTGGCGCAACTACTGGATCGGGAGGCCTTTACTCCAAGAGAGTCAGCAAACCCCACCACCACCAGCTCACAAAGAAATTTATTCATCTGTTTATTAAGTTTGTATTCCAAAGGAGCCCAGCATAGCAAGCATCAAAGTGTTAAAACAACACAACTCAAAATAAAACAAAACATATTTAAAACAATCTAACAACATTTAAAAATAATTAGGAACCATCTAAGAAGTGACACAGCAGGGAAAAAAATCCCATTACCTAACATACATGCAGCACCACAAGCCTGGCTCAAAGGATATAGACAATTTGGGACGGGGAAAGCACTTCAGAAGGAAGTTAAAAAAATAAGGTGAACGCATGCATACCCCACATGCCACCTACTCTTCTGTGCTGGACCCCAAGGCAAATTTTACCTAAATTTACCCCTTCTATACTCAGTCGATCAATGTGCTCTGCAGGTGAAGGCCCCGCAGATACCATCTTATCAGGAGGTCTGGCCCGCAAAACAAAGGCATCAGGCCTTGAGTGTTATTGTGGCACCTATCCTTTGGAATTCCCTCCCCTTAAATATTAGGCAGGCGCCATCTCTGTTATCTTTTTGGTGCCTACTGAAGGCCTTCCTCTTTCAACAAGCCTTTTAAGTAGAGACCTTATCTCAGTCCGCATCTGTGTTGGAATCTTTTTAAGATGCTTTTACAGATGTTTTGTTTTACTATGTTTTAAAGTCTGCTTTTAGATGTTCTAGATTGTTTTTAGTGTTTTATTTGCCGCCCTGGTCTCCTTCTGGGAGGAAGGGCGGGATATAAATTTAATAAATAAATGCGGTTTACCTGGTTCCACTAGACTCCCCTACCCCACCATGCTAGGCTTTTACAGTGAGAGCCAGTGTGGTGTAGTGGTTAAGGTGTTGGACTACGCCCTGGGAGACCAGGATTCGAATCCCCACACAGCCATGAAGCTCACTGGGTGCGTGGAGAGTTTGTCAGGAGAGTTTTAAAATGAATCTTAAGGGGGAGGGAGAAGTAAACATGGCAGTAACGACAGACAACAGCTTGTGCACAGTAGCAGGAACTGAGAGAACAGCTCTAATGGGGCCCAACAATAATCTTCATAAAAAGGTAGGAAGGAATCCAGATGATAAATCACATGGCCTTCCATGTCTATATGCTAATGCCCAGAGTATGGGAAACAAACAGGATGAACTTGAAGGCAGGCGTACTCAATTCCTACTTTGGCTCAGTTTTCTTCCAAAAGAGGAGGGTTAATGTTGTCCATATCTTCAAAAAGGAGGAACCTGGGAACTACAGACCAGTCAGCCCGACATTGATCCCTTCAAAATAGGCAAATGCTAGTTTAGGCTGCATCAAAAGAAGTATAGTTTCCAAATCGCATCAAGTACTATTCATTACTATCCCTTTCATTCAGCAATGGTTAGACCTCATCCATACTTTATGAAAGATGCAGACAAACTGGAACAGGTTCAGAACAGGGCAACAAGGATAATTATGGGACTGGAAACAAAGCCCTATGAGAAGAGACTGAAAGAACTGGGCATGTTTAGCCTTGAAAAGAGAAGACTGAGGGGAGATCTGCAAGCCCTCTTCAAGTAGTTGAAAGGTTGTCACACAGAGGGGGCCCAGGATCTCTTCTTGATCATCCCAGAGTGCAGGACACAGATTAATGGGCTCAAGTTGCAGAAAGCCAGATTTCGGCTGAATGTCAGGAAAAACTTCCTAACTGTTAGAGCTATATGACAATGGAACCAATGACCTAGAGAGGTAGTGGGCTCTCCGACACTGGAGGCATTCAAGAGGCAACTGGACAGCCATCTGTCAGGAATGCTTTCATTTGGATTCCTGCATTGAGCAGAGGGTTGGACTTGATGGCCTTATAGGCCCCTTCCAGCTCTACTATGATTCTTGATGCTAAAGCATGGGGGCTCAAGTGGGACATAAACCTCCCTGACCAAGTTTTGGCAGAACAAGGCTTTGGGCCCTGTAAGACTCCCTTTGGGCCCTGCAAGACTCTACACACCAAGAGGGAATAGCAAGTGACAACATCCCTTCCAAGGGTTGCAAGCCAGTAGTGAGTGGGGCCAGAGGAAAAAGTGGGCAGAGCAATAAGTGCAAATATTACCATTGTACAGTGCACTAGTTTTTACACACACTTGCACACCCATTTCTGTCCTCCATGAAGACAAGCAAGAAGCCTGGTCACCGTTCAAAAACACATTCCAGCTAGCCAAAAACACTCGGGGTGAGAAGCAGGACCGGTGCGGGGGTATGGCCTGGGAAGAGTTCCAAAGGCCAGACAGAGAAGCCTGGATGGCTGCATTCAGCCCCCTGGGCCTGACGTTCCCCATCCCCGAACTGGAGCCTCGGTGGAATGGGAGACAGAGAGAGCAAGCTCAGCCCCAAAGCCCAAGAGACAGAAGCCTTCAACATGGAGGCAGCCAGCACTCTGACAGTCTAGCTCAGGGACAGCCAACATGGTGCACTCCAAATGTTGCTGCAGACTAGTTCCTGTCAACCTCAGCCAGTATGGCCAACTGCCAGGGATGATGGGAACTATAGTCCAGCAACAACTGGAGAGCACCACAGTGGCTACTACTAGTCTGGTTCCTTTCTCTTCATTCACACGGCACTTCTCAGTTCTTGCATCTGTTCATGAGCTGTTACGTCCCATGAGAGATTTGATACAGGCAATATTCACAAAGCTCTCTGAAAATCTCCTGTGGGACCAAGTGCTGCTATTTTAAGTTTACTTCATGCAGTGCTTTCATGCACGGTTAACTGGATGCATTAGTGGTTAAGGTCTGGGGTGGACCTTGCTAGAAAGCTCAACAGTTCCTTGTTCAACGAGGCTTGAGTTCAACCCTTATGATCCTCTTGCATATTTCAATTTCCTGTCTCACACACGCCATGCACACCAGAAAGACAAGCTGTGGGAGTCAAGAGTACCACTCGTATTTCAACAGGGGACCAACAGGTCAGGACCACTGCTAGAGCTGATGCGCTCAGGAAACAGAAACTGCAAGAAGCCGCTTTGACAAACTGGATTGACTGAAATCCACCAGGAAAGAGGACCAAATTAAATTACTGACCTGTTGGCCACACCCCTCCAGTCACAGCTACAGCATGAATAAGAAAGGCTGTCGAGTTCTTCCTCACAATCCAAAACACATTACTGGTCCCAGAAGAGCTATATGTCTGTACTTGGGGACATGGCCAAAAGGCATGTTCGGTGTCACAAGATGAGAGCTGAAGGTCTTTAAGGAAGGGGCTGGCTTGTGCTGAGCAGGTCCTGGCCAGCTAGAGAGGAATAGCCTCAGAGGGAGGCAATGGTAAACCTCCTCTGAATACCGCTTACCATGAAATCCCTATCCATAGGGTCACCATAAGTCGGGATTGACTTGAAGGCAGTCCATTTCCATACTTCCCAGGAGCACGATACAAAACATGTAGTCATACAGTTCACATACCTTTTAACCTTCAGAACTAATATATGCTTAGAGGAGCAACTGTGAAATGAAGGGTTTCTCTCTGGCGTGCCTTGTACACTTATGTAAGGACACCAAGCCAGATCACTTACTCTAACACAAAGAGCACAGAACTTTTCAGAAACAAACGTAGCTAATGACTGAGCCAAATAAATGTCCATGCCATTGCATGAGAGTCTGAATGCATAATTTTAAGATAACACCACAGTAGACCATGGGTTACAATACTTGACCTAGGAAGCCACATATTTTTGCCTCAGCTTGTTTATTTACATAGAAAAGGCAGGCTTTGAGTTCAATGGATATGACCAAAGTGAAGCAATTTCAAGCCACGGCTTCCATGCGAAAGGTTTAGCACATGCTTCTCTCTCCTACTTTAAAATAAAGTGTGCATATAAGTTTGACTGATGGGGTTTAAAAGTCCTTTAAGGTTTAATTTTAAGATATTGCGTAAGCTTCAATATTCATGTTCATAATGAATTTTGTATCATTTTAAGCCACGGCATTTTTAAGAGCTGTTACTATAACTTCCATGTTTCAAAAATACAATTTAAAATCCATTTGTTAATAATGGATTTCCTCCCCTTGAAAACCATCCAGTCTGAGTTTTGATAGTGACCATTTGCTAAAACAGCAGCAAGTACTTTAAGAGCCAGAGAAACCAGGCTCTGGTTGTTAAAATGAAGATATGTCATTTGTATTCTGAATTTCAGCAGAAACACAAGAGTTAAACTTCCTATCTCAGCCAGAGCAAACCACAGACCTTATCACATCAGCACAAGTGTTTTCTTTCCTAATTTTCTTTGGGCCTTGAAAGATATTGTGCTTAATGTGGGGTAAAGATGCTGTTCTACTTCCTCATGTGGCATGAAAACAGGAAATGCACAACTGCACGCAGAGGCTTATCTACATCTGTCCAAACACAGCCATCTTGTACATGAACACCATCGACTATCTGCTTGCAAAAATATGTGGCTATTTGGTTTTTCAGAGTTGGAACAGAGTACCAAACAAGTACAACCACTTGTTAGTGGAACTGCCAAGCCCTCCACGTCACTTGGTTCATGAACTGCCATGCCATTCACAGCCTCTCCCTTTCTGATCACTGCAACCAAGGACACCAGTGTGCAATGTAACTCATTTCTTTGTCCAGCACAATCCACATTAAACAACTGCATGGAGAGAACATCCCTGTTCACCTTGATCTGACGAAAGGCCCATCTAGCCCTGACCATCACCTACTGTTTTGCCCCATTTCTGAGATGGAGCCTCCACAGAGAGGCAGCATATTCAGGTTAATGAATATGCTGTTGTGCAAATCACATCCATTTCATATGAACATAAGAGGCTATTAGATCAGGCCAATTGCCCACCTAGTCTAGCATCCTGTTCTCACAGTGGCTAATCAGATGCCCATTATGGGAAACCTGCAAGCAGGATCTGAGCACAGGAGCACCCTCACCTCCTGCGGTTTCCAGCAACTGGTGTTCAGAAGCATACTGCCTTTGACCGTGGAGGCAGAGAACCACCATTGCGGTTCCACCAACGTGGCTCCAGTGTTATGAGAGAGGGAGAAAAACTTTTCTCTATCCACTCTCTCCATTTCAATAGGGCTTGTACAGGAAACCATCCCAGTAAAGACTGTGACCTTATTTTGTTCCTTTCAGTGCCAAAAAGGTCACCCAAGATGCAAACTGGAACTCTCCAAAGCATATTTTGTCAAAACTATAGAGGTGAGCCTCGTCTACAGCAATCCGTTTTCCTGAGCTGTCAGAAACTTTATTAGTCAAACTATTACTAAAGCATGAGCTGTGTGGTAGACGGCCTATCTTGCCAGACAGATCGCTTTATTCTTAACATGGATAATTCATAGAGCCGCAACTTCGTGGGGCACTGGCGGCAATAAAAGTGCCAGGAAACCTTCAGCTATCTTATTTCTTTTTAATTAAGAAACAAAAGGCTTCCAAGGGATGAAAGCAATGGCTTTCAATGACAAGGGAAGATTTGACGTATACAAAACTATGTGAGAGACCAAGCACTAAATGGCCTCAGCTGAGATTGGCCAATAATATTCCTTCCTTATATTATTGCCAATTCAGTACACACTGTCAGGTTTTTTTGGGATTTAGTGTGGATATTAACATGAGACACAGGTTATACATGAACCGTCCAATGCTAAATCTATACAGATATGCCCTGAGATCTGGAGAAAGAATTCAAATCACGAATATGGACTGCCT
This sequence comes from Rhineura floridana, assembly GCF_030035675.1. Taxonomy (NCBI): domain Eukaryota; kingdom Metazoa; phylum Chordata; class Lepidosauria; order Squamata; family Rhineuridae; genus Rhineura; species Rhineura floridana. The sequence continues at coordinate 84,866 of NC_084488.1, read as the reverse complement.
AATATTTTCTAGCCTAATATTCTAACAGTAGGTGGCCAGATGCTCCCAACACAGGTAACAAAACAATGGAAATAGCTGGCTCTTGTTAGTGCCTATTAACTCATTTTCAAAAGTGTTCTAAACACAGAGGCTTCCCTCTACATGAACAGCCTCTGACAGATCATGAATCTGGCACATTCTTGTTAAAGGAACTAACAGCTGTATTCTTCAATGTCAATTGAACCTCCTGCCAAATATTTTCACTGCTGGGTTCACAGCAAATATATTCTTTTTGCCTTTCAACGTCATTTATAATCATTAAGCATACCCCCAGCCAAGGTTAAGTCCCAAATGCTTAAGCCTTCCATCATAAGGAAAATGTCCAATAAATACTACTTAACATTTACATAGTTAGAATGTTTAAAGTGGTCCATGCACATTGCGCCAATGATATCTATAAACTATCACCTTGTAAGGTATTGATCAGTATTATCACCCCCATATTGGGGACAGGGGCTGAGCATGCTCAGACCTTCTCAAGGCTGCTTACTCAGTTCAGAGCCAACTTGGGATTTGAACCCAGGATGTCTGGTTCATAACACAGCCTCTTAGCCCCTACACTACACTCTCATTTTTCCTGCCTTGGGCTGTGCAGACAGTCCCCTAGCAGTAAATGCAAATTTGAACTCTTTTTTTAAAAACAAGATTTGGCTAGAATGTGTGAAAACAGGACAAATATCAGTGTGTTAAATTATAAAGGAGATTGCTCTCAGGAATGGAGGACATCAAGTTTCATCTTCATAACCATGAGGGCAACATCCCTTCTTAAAAGTTAAAGGTATTCTCAAGTTGACTACCTGTCAACCTAAACATTGCCCACTTTTTATCTAAACACACAAGTCCCGTAATTTATTTCTGCCCTGAGGAGCTTGCAGATTCCTGTTTGATAAGGGCAAAATAAATGGAGAAGGTGCTATGTTCAACTGTATGTACTTAAGCTTACTTTCTGCAAGGGAGGAGAACTTAGGGGTCCAACAGAAGAACATTCAGAAGGAGTATGAAAAACAGCGGTGGTTAATCTCCAGAGATGCATGACACATCCTTCTGCATATGGTGTCTGCAACCTCTCCCAGTTTTAAGACAGTCCCTAACAGACACCAAGCTACTCAGCTACGTCCCAGGACGCTTATGGCCTGCACTCCAGCTTTCAAACGTTTGAATCCTTATCACCCGCTGGTGCTGCCAGATCTTACAGTCCCAAAAGCCAGTCCCATTAAACCCTTCAGGATATCTTCTACCATTCCAATAACTCTGTGCACTTTGCACATTTGACCCCATTCACCATCAGCTCAAAAGCAAACTACATTAAAAAAAAAAACATTGCAAAAGCATGGAAAAAGTAAAGAGCTTCATTAATTCCGGATTGGTTTGATAAAATTTGTAACATGGCATTAATGCTGAGAGTGACATAGTTCAGAAAAGGAAAAAAGGGCAAACAAAGAGATTTATCTGTTGTGCTGCGAATGAAGCGTTTGCCCAGTGCCAGAATAAGACTAGATTCAGGTTAGCCAGAGAACAGACAAACCAAGGCAGTCGAAAGATTTAAGAGGCTTTATTTAAGAGGCACTGGTCATTATTATGTTCTGAAATAACAGTTTACAGGACAAAATTTATCCATCTTCTTTATGGATATTCCCTTCACTTTAAAGGGAAAAAGAATAAAAGGAATATAACACAGTTCCATAGTTTTTCATTTCATTTATTTTTTTACTTTAAAATATGAATGTTTGTGTTTAGTTATATGAGAATGGTTTTACTTTGTTAAATGTATTTAATAAAGACTTCACAAAAAGCATACCCCATCAGCCACGCTGTCACATCTTCCTACCTATATGACCTCAACTTTTCCACCACAGTACTCAGTCCCCGGTTTCAAACACAAACCCCATTCCTTCTGCTACACAGCCCCACTCCAGCAAATGCATGGTATGCATTTTATAATCAAAAAACATTTTTGGTACCATATACATAGCAAAAGAATCCCATACAGACATTCCTGCTGCCTCTTCAGATCCTTTGCCTTGTGGCCTCTTAACCTGTTCTTGTGCTCCTCAATTCCAAATCTGCTGCTCTAGACCTCCAAAAGCTCCTACACCTTTCTCACCCCACCCCCACACTTTAGATCTCATTTCTGAAGATTCCAGCAGATCCAAGCCCCCCGCCCATACTCGCATACCCACTTCCAAGACCCCAAATCTCATAACTGAGGTTTGCAGATACAAAGGTTTTTGCATTCTCATTCAATTTAAGATTTTAAAAAAACATTTCTAGTTTGAAGATGCAGAACCTTAAAAGCTGGGAGGGAGTTCTAGTCGAACCCCTTGCCAGTCCAGGAAATCTGTTCTTGCTAGGTGGCCATATAGTCTCTACTCTAAAAGCTCCAATGAATGAGAGTCCACTATCGCCCACAGCACTCTGTACATTAAACCTTTCCCACTGAACAGCTCATGCCGCCATAAACTTCTTAATGTCCAATTAAAATCCCCTTTCTAACTCATGGTGTCTGGTCATTCCCTTTAGAGCAGATGTGGAGAACCTTTGGCTCTTCACATGTTGCTAAAATGCAACTGCCATCCCCTCCCCGGCCGTTGGCCTTGCTTGCTGGAGCTGACGGGAGTTGTAGTTTAGCACGCAACAGATGGACGGCCGAAGGTTCCTCGCCCCTGACGCAGAACGTGCATGGACAGGAGCAGTCTACCTCCGAGCAGCGGATGGCAGAGGAGGGAAGCAGATTCCAAGAGGCACCCAAACTGGCCTCTGCGGGGCCCGACCCGCCAGGCCTCCTCTTCGGTTCTTACGCCACGCGAGGATGACGTCAGGATGATGGCGTCAGCTGGCCGCTCCCCCAACAAGCCCCACCACCACCTTCACACTCGGAGGAAACCCAAGAGCCTTCTCAGCCTCCCGCCCTTTCCCTTGCCCCGAACCCTGCTTCCCGCCCAACCGACCTGCCTGGCCGCCGCTCCGGTGCGCTCCCGCAGAGCCTTGAGTCGCTCCTTCCGCCGCAGAGCCGCCTCCTACAGCCCTCCAGCAGCGGCCGCCATCTTAGTGCACATGCGCGAGCAAGCGGCGGCGGCGTAGGTGTGAGAGCCGGCAAACGAGAGCAGAGTCACCGATCGCGGCGGCTTGAGAAAGGGGAGGCGAGCAGAGCGCAGAATTCATCGCTCGGAAAAGAAGAGGAGCGGGAAAGGGGGAGGGGGAATTTAGAGTCTGTGAGGTTGGTTTTCCCCACCCCCCTAAATAGGAGACGGGAACAGAGAGGAGGGGCGCCTACAGTGTGAGATATAGAGAAGGTGCCCTCCCGTTTGGGAGGGGAATGTTGAAACCAAAGTGCCTTTGGCCATACACAGAGTGCTTTTCCCCATTTAACATTAGTCTACAACTCTGCAGGGCAAATCTGTGCGGTTAATGCCGGATGAGGGGCGCTGAGGGTGAGAAACAGCAGCTTGCCAGGCCCACCAATGAACGCCCTATTGAAAAAGACATTAATGTATTATCTACCCTCCCCTCCAGCCTCTCCGAGCCAAGGAGTTCAAAGTGACACACGTGGCTCTTCCTCCCTCTCCTTTTTTATCCTCACAACAACCCTGTGAGGTAGTTTACGCTGAGACCACTTTCCAATGATGTTAAGCAGCAGCCTAGGGATTTGAATCTGAGCGTAATCCCGAACTCTTAATCCCTGCGCTGGGTGAGCTTTAGCTTGCGCCAGAGACCTCCCTGATCACACACACAGGCTGCAGCCCTATAGACACGCTTGCTTGGGAGGAAGCTCGGCTGAACTCTGGGACTCACTTCTGAGCGTTGCCCTCTGAGACTACAATCCTAAAAAGACGTACTGTACTCTAGAGAGTAAACCCCACTAAACATAATCGGGGCTGACTTCCAAGAAAGGGTTTTCGTTTAGAGAAAAGGCGAGTAAGAGAGGACATGACAGAAGTGGATAAAATTATGCATGGCGTAGAGAAAGTAGTCAGAGAAAAGTTTTTTCTTCCTCTCATATAACACCAGAACTCATGGACATCCAATGAAGCTGAATGTTGGAGGATTCAGGTCAGACAAAAGAAAGTCCTTCTTCACGCAGCGCAGAGTTAAACTGTGGAATTTGCTCCCACAGGAGGCAGTGATGGCCCCAACTTGGACGGCTTCAAAAGCAACCCTACTATCAATGGCTACTAGCCATGATGGCTATGGTCTCCCTTCAGGGTTGGAGGTAGTATGCTTCTGAATACCAGTTGCTGGAAACCACAGGAGGGGAGAGTGCTCTTTGCACTCAGGTCCTGCTTGTGGGCTTGCCATGGGCAACTTGGTTGGCCACTGTGAGTAGAGGATGCTGGACTAAATGGACCATTGGCCTGATCCAACAGGCCTCTTCTTATGTCCGTATGTGCCATTGCACTAGACCAGTTAGCAAAGGCTCTCGAGGGCTGCAATCCTAAACATGTTCACTAAGGACTACGCCTGATTAGAATCATAAAATAGTAGAGTTGGAAGAGGCCTATAAGGCCATCAAGTCCAACCTCCTGCTCAATGCAGGAATCCAAATCAAAGCATTCCCGACAGATAGCTGTCCAGCTGCCTCTTGAATGTCTCCAGTGTCGGAGAGCCCACTATCTCTCTAGGTGATTGGTTCCATTGTTGTATGGCTCTAACAGTTAGGAAGTTTTTCCTGATGTCCAGTCGAAATCTGGCTTCCTGCAACTTGAGCCCATTATTCCGTGTCCTGCACTCTGGGACGATTGAGAAGAGATCCCGGCCCTCCTCTATAATGTGACAACCTTTCATGTACTTGAAGAGTGCTATCATATCTCCCCTCAGTCTTCTCTTCTCCAGGCTAAACATGCCCAGTTCTTTCAGTCTCTCCTCATAGGGCTTGGTTTCCAGTCCCCTAATCATCCTTGTTGCCCTCCTCTGAACCTTTTCCAGTTTGTCTGCATCCTTCTTGAAGTGTGGAGCCCAGAACTGTATGCAGTATTCAAGATGAGGCCTAACCAGTGCTGAATAGAGGGGAACTAGTACTTCACGCAATTTGGAAACTATACTTCTGTTAATGCAGCCTAATATTGCGTTTGCCTTTTTTGCAGCCACATCACACTGTTGGATCATATGTAGCTTGTGATCAACAACAATTCCAAGATCCTTCTCACATGTCATATTGCTGAGCCAAGTATTCCCCATCTTATAACTGTGCATTTGGTTTCTTTTTCCTAAGTGTAGAACTTTGCATTTATCCCTGTTGAATGTCATTCTGTTGTTTTCAGCCCAATGCTCCAGCCTATCAAGGTCCCTTTGAATTTTCTTTCTGTCTCCCACGGTATTAGCTATGCCCCCCAATTTTGTATCATCTGCAAATTTGATAAGCATGCTCTGTACCTCCTCATCCAAGTCTTTAACAAAAATGTTGAAGAGCACTAGGCCCAGGACCAAGCCCTGTGGTACCCCACTCGTTACTTCCGCCCAGTTTGAGAAGGAACCATTGATAAGCACTCTTTGAGTACAATTCTGGAGCCAACTGTGGATCCACCTGATAGTTCTTCCATCCAGCTTGCTAATCAGAATATGATTAGGCATAATGGAACTTACTTCTGAGTAAACATGTAGGTTTTGCAGTTGATCTCTCCTTAATGGGTTAATTGCTTTGCAACCCATTGCCATATAGAGTTGTTCACATTCTAAGTCCCTTAGGAACACAGGAAGCTGCTTTCTACCAAGTCAGACCATTGGGTACATCTAGCTCAGTCAGTACTATCTACACTGACTGGCAGAAGTTTCAGGCACGGGTCTGTCCCTGCCCTACCTGGGTATGCCAGGGGCTGAACCAAAGACCTTCTGCATGCAAAGCAGAATGCAGGCAGAAGGCCCCAGGCTCAATCCCCAATGGCATTTCCAGAGAGGGCTGGAAGAGACCCCTGCCTGAAATCTAGGAGAGCCCCTGCCAGTCAGCGTAGACAGTAATGGGCTAGATGGATCAATGGTATGACTCAGCGTAAGACAGCTTCCTAAAGCGGATGCTCTACCACCGAGCCACAGCCTTTCCCCGAAATGGCCCCAATTTCAAATAATTTAAAGACACCTCTGCATAAGATTAGTCTATCAGGCATATGATAAGATTGGTCTATCAGACATTCAGTAGTGGTGAAATCCCCCAAGCCTCTCACAGCTACAAAGAAATAGCTGTGGGGAGAAAGAGACTGAGCAGTAGCACCACTTAGGAATTTGTACCCAAATTTAGGAAGGAATTCCCAGTTATTTACTATCAGCCAGAAAAAAAAGTGTAAACTAGGCTAACATAAAAGTCTGGCTGATGGATCAGCACCATGGACAGCTTCTTGAGAGTTCAGACTAAAAACCTGGAGTGGATTTCACTGCCCTACTGACATGGAGCCACCAGTCACCACTGACCAGTATCCAGGCATGGTGCCTCTGGTACTGAAGGAAATATAGCCTTCAAGAATTGTAGCTAGCGTTTTAAGCTGTTTTTCATAATGTATTTTATGTTATTATAAAATACCTGCCGACCTGGCCTCCTGCCAGGAGGAACGGCAGGATATAAATCAAATAATAAATAAATCATTGTGACCCACCCTGGGACCTACTGGGGAAGGGTGGGTAACCACCACCACCACCACCATCATCTCATCCTCTATTAATTTAATCCCCTTTTAAACCATCCAAGTTGATGGCCATTACTACCTCTTGTGGGAGCGAATTCCATTGTTTAACTATGTGCTATGTGAAGAAGCACCTTCTTTTGTCTGTCCTGAATCTTCCAACATTCAGCTTCATTGGATGTTCACCACTTCTAGCATTATGAGAGAGGGAGAAAAACTTTTATCTCCACTTTCTCCATGCCATGCATAATTTTATGCACTTCTGTCATGTCACCTCTTCCTTGCCTTTTCTTTAAACTAAAACCCCCCAAATACTGCAACCTGTCATCACAGGAGAGTCGTTCCATCCCCTTGTTCATTTTGGTTGTCCTTTTCCAACTCTACAATATCCTTTTTGAGCTGAGGCAACCAGAACTGTACACAAGTTTCCAAATGCAGCTGCAGGTTTGTATAACGGCATTATGATACCGGCAGTTTAATTTGCAACACTTTTCCGAATGATCTGTAGCATGGAATTTGCATTTTTCACAGCTGCTGCACACTGGGTCGACATCTTCATCGAGCTATCCACGACTACCCCAAGGTCTCATTCCTGGTCAGTCACTGCCAGTTCAGACCCCATGAACATATATGTGAAATGAAGATATATCGCCCCAATGCGCATCACCTTACACTTTTTTACACCCCCTTTTCTCTCCCTCCATGCCAAGTTGGCTGGGACTGATAGTTCTTGCCAGAGGTTTGAACTGATAGCTTGCAAAGGGTTTCTCTCTCCTTTCATTGCTCCATCCTCCTCTGCCTCTGGACTCCCCCCCACCTGAAATTAGGCTGAGGGCCCCTCCGAGTTGTAGTTTCCCCATCCTTGTTCTAGAGGGTTATATTGAAATGACTTCAAGTCAAACCATAGCACATCCTTGAACCTGCAATCCTATCCCTATGACAAATCCAGAGCAAATCTAAGCATGTTTATTGGAAGTAAAGCATATTGTGCATGCATAGGATTGGCCACTAACATGGTAACTGGTAGTAATTTGCTCACATTTTTTTTAAGGAAATGATCTGTTTTTACTGTATTGATTGTGATAGTGAATTTTTACTGTATTTATAGCTAGTTTAAAATTGTTAAGCTAGTTTGTGAAGGATTTTTTTGCTTTGAAAAGCAGGGTATTAGTTCCTAAATTAATAAAAATAACAGCAAGCCTTCTCCTCTAGGATGCACACCTTAACATGGTGAGGGGGTGCAGAGCTTGGAAAAGTTACTTTTTTGAACTACAACTCCCATCAGCCCCAGCCAGCATGGCCACTGGATTGGGCTGATGGGAGTTGTAGTTTAAAAAAGTAACTTTTCCAAGCTCTGGGTTTGAGAATGTCGAAGAAGCTGAGAGCAATGCCATCAGGAGTCTAGACCAAGAGGCTAGACTCCTAGCAGGGTCACCCAAGGTGGAATGGTCAAAGCTGAAACACCAGACTAAGATGCATCCAAACTCAGAGGAAGGCAATGGTAAACCACCTCTGAATACCTCTTACCATGAAAACCCTATGAACAGAGTATCCAAAATGCAATACGGGATAGTGCCTGAAGATGAGACCCCCAGGTCAGATGGCACTCAATGAGCTACTGGGGAAGAACAATGGACAAGTACGAGTAGCGCTGTGACTAATTATGCCCCTGGGTCAAAGCCGAATGGAAGCCCAGAGGCAGATGTGCACAGATGCAAAAGGAGAGTTTGGACTTGTATGACGCACACAATAGGAACATGGAATGGGAGAAGCATGAACCAGGGAAAATTAGAAATTGTCAAGCAAGAAATGGAACGTATCAACATTACAATACTTGGTGTGAGTGAATTTTAATGGACGGGAATGGGACATTTTCAATCAGGCAAATATTTTATGCAGGAAATGAGAAATTAAGAAGAAACGGGGTTGCTTTAATAGTGAGAAGTGATATACCAAAAGCAATTAAGAACTATAACGCAAAGTCTGGGCGAGTGATATCAATGAGATTAAACAGGAAACCCATTAACATAACCATCATCCAAGTCTATGCTCCAACAGCAACCGCAGAAGAGGAGGAATTGGAGAGATTTTATGCAGAAGTACAGGAAGAAATTGATCACATACCAAAACAAGATGTGCTGATAATCATGGGGGACTGGAATGCAAAAGTAGGGAACAGAGAAGAACTAGGAATTATGGGGAAATGGGGCTTAGGAGATAGAAATGAAGCAGGAAGAAAGACTTACTGAATTCTGTGAAGCCAGCAATTTGTTTCTTGCAAACACATTTTTTGAGCAACCGAAAAGACCACTGTACACGTGGACATCACCAAATGGTCAATACAGGAATCAAATTGATTATATAACTGGTAGCAGAAGGTGGAGAAATTCCATACTTTCTGCAAAAACAAGACCAGGAGCAGACTGCGGTACAGATCATGAACTGGTCGTATCGAAAATCAGAGTAAAGCTAAAGAAGACCAACAAAGCAATTATAATGCCAAAATACAATTTAAATAACATCCGAGAAGAATATAGAGATCAAATAAGGAACAGGTTTGAGGCTTTAAACTTATCTGATAGAGAACCAGAAGAACTATGGATTGAAGTCGGAGACATTATCAGGGAAGAATGCAAAAAGATGATACTTTTAGTTAAAAAGAGAAAAACCTCAATGGATGACTGATGAAACTCGTAAAATGGTAAAAGAAAGAAGGAAAGCAAAAGGAGATAGAAACACAGTAAGAACCCTAAATGCAACAATACAGCGACTAATACGTAGGGACAAAGAGAACTATTCCAATAGTTATTGTATAGAAATAGAAGAGAACAAAAAAGGTAGAACAAGAGCCCTATTCCAAAAGATTAGAGAAATGAAAGGGAAATTTAAATCAAGAGTAGGAATGTTGAATAATCAACGGGAACACACTGACTGACCAAGGTGAAATAAAAGGAAGATGGAAGCAATACACTGAAGAACTCTATAAAAGAGATGCAAGGATGATAGATGCATTCATGGAGGAACTCTTAACATATATGGAGCAAGAAATGCCAGATGTCCAAGCTGGATTTAGAAAAGGAAGAGGTACCAGAGATCATGTCGCAAACATATGTTGGATAATGGAACGGACCAAGGCATTTCAGAAGAAAATCATCCTGTGCTTTAGAGATTACAGCAAAGCCTTTGATTGTGTAGATCACGAAAAACTGTGGAATGCGTTAAAAGAAATGGGGTGTCACAGCATCTGATTGTCCTGTTGCACATCCTATACTCTGGACAAGAGGCTACTGTAAAAACCGATATGAAAAAACTGATTGGTTCCCAATTGGAAAGAGTGTGAGACACGGGTGTATTTTGTTACCCTGTTTGTTTAATCTATAAGCAGAACATATCATACGGAAAGCAGGATTGGACCAAGATGAAGGTGTGAAAATTGGAGGGAGAAATATCAATAATTTAAGATATGCAGACAGTACCATACTACTAGCAGAAACCAATAATGATTTGAAATGAATGCTGATGAAAGTTAAAGAGGAAAGCACAAAAGCAGGACTACAGCTGAACGTCAAGAAGACTAAAGTAATGACAACAGAAGATTTGTGTAACTTTAAAGTTGACAATGAGGACATTGAACTTGTCAAGGAATATCAATACCTTGGCACGTCATTAACCAAAATGGAGACAATAGTCAAGAAATTAGAAGAAGGCTAGGACTGGAGAGGGCAGCTATGAGAGAACTAGAAAAGGTCCTCAAATGTAAAGATGTATCACTGAACAGTAAAGTCAGGATCATTCAGACCATGGTATTCCCGACCCCTATGTATGGATGTGAAAGCTGGACAGTGAAAAAAGCAGATAAGAGAAAAATCAACTGATTTCAAATGTGGTGTTGGAGGATTGGAGGAGAGCTTTGCAGATACCATGGACCGGGGAAAAGACAAATAATTGGGTGTTAGAACAAGTTAAACCAGAACTATAGAAGCTTAAATGATATAACTGAAGTTATTGGACACATAATGAGAAGACATGATTCAGTAGAAAAGACAATAATGCTGGGAAAAACAGAAGGGATTAGAAAAAGGGGAAGGCCAAACAAGAGATGGATTGATCCCATAAAGGAAGCCACAGAGCTGAACTTACAAGATCTGAACAGGGTGGTTTATAACAGATACTACTGGAGGTCACTGATTCACAGCGTTGCCATAAACCATAACTGACTTGAAGGCACATAACAACAATGGCAAGCCTATGCATGTCTACTTAGAAGTAAGTTCCACTGAATTCAAGTGACTTAGGGTTCAATCCAACTCTCATTTACCCATAGCTGAGGGGATTTGAATGCAGCAAACCTTCAGCTGAGCTGGTTGGGTCTTGGCTCATCCCAGCTACGCTAGCTTAAGTCACTCAGTTGGGTCTTAGCCAACCCAGCCAAGACCAGAGTAAGTAAAGCAGGAGTACGCCAGTGTATCCAACTCGTGTTTAGAGTACTCCTGGAGGCCTCAATTCAGGCAAAGGTTATGCTAGGGAAAAGGTCAGTCTAAGCAAAGAAAGCCAATAGAAGTCCATGGAGAGGGCTTACTCCTTAGTAGGCATATTTGGGAGAGCAGGCATTTAGTTTCTGGTCCCTGTGTGAAGCCCCTGGCTGAGCCGGCGTTCAGCCAATCCGGAGGCTCCTGAGTGGCAATTGGATAGGGCAGAACTTTACGATGGCTTCTCTGGCACCACTTTGCCAGCTGCCTGAGTTGGATTGCTCTGTTGCTCCCAGTAAGTGTGCAATGAAGTAAGTCCCATTGAACTCAGTGGGGCCTCTGAGTAGGCATGCATAAGCTTGCCCTGTCAGCATGTTAAGTAAATCACTAATGGTCAGCTATATTGATTTTTTCCACAACGGGCTTAACAAGAATCTATAGATTTTTTAAATTAATATCCTGAGATATACTCATTAGATTCTCAATTTCCCTTTAATTTCAGTAACCCCAACAGAGACCAGGACATCTTTCACATTCCTGAATTTAAGGTAAAGTTTATTTGTCAAAAGACTACAGGGTGGTTTACAACATAACAGCATAATAAGCAACATATTGCTGTTACCTAATTCTCACTCTTCCTGCTTCAGTAAAAATGTGAGCTTCATCATCTGTTTTTTTAAAGAAGAAACACAAGTTCAAATAAAACTTTAAACTATTCACAGCTGGATATGGTTTGTACAATTTCACTTTTGCTTGATTGGAGACTTCGTCCACACTCAAAATTGCACCATTTCAAATGCTCCAACTTCTCCAATTTCTTCCATGTTTCCACTTCAGCCCTACATGCATTGGTGTGCAAAGCCAGCCCTGACGTTTCCGGCTTATTTTATCCAGATGTTTGCATTTTAAATCATTTAGAAGCCATTGTACGAAGGCAACATCAACGGAAAGAGAAGGGAGTAGCAATGTCAGTGCCAAGTGCAACGTCATGAGGCATCAGCCAAAGATATCTCTGGAAACACGTGGAAGTGTCAAAAAGGATGAAAAAAGATTAATCCTTCTCCCTAGAATAAAATTACTCTGCCTTTCAGAGAGATTTTGTAAGATGAGACACATAAATATGAAATGTTTGCCCTTGTGAATATGACTTTTGTTATGTTACGGTGTAATAGATTGATTTACAGAAACAGATTGCCCAGAGATAGATGGTGTGTGTCTGTGCATGCCTGTGTAAGAGGATATGGAGATTTAAACACTGTTAGGTGTGAGAGATGGGGGGAGGGAGAGTCTGGGGATTTATATAAGGAATGTGACAAATATTTCTTCCCAAATACTTAGAACAGGGACAGCCCACCAAATGTCGCTGGGCAACACTTCCCATCGTACCTGGCAATTGGTGATGCTGAGCGGAGATTTTGTAGTTTATTACTTCTGGAGGTTCTCCACCACTAAATTAGGCATTTAAAAGCTTTTTTAAAAAAATGTTTTTAAAGTTGTTTTGGTGTGTTTTAAGGTCTGTTTTTATGATGTTTTGATGTGTTTTTAACGCTTCTGTTTGCCATTCTGGGCTCCTGCTGGGAGGAAGGGTGGATATCAATCAATCAATCAATCAATAATTGCAAATTCAGGCTTTATTGCATTCTACCCTTTTTCTGAATTCTATGGCTCTGTATGCCTACACCCTTTTTTTACTTCTTTGCCAGAAACTCTGCAGCGGTCAGTTGACACCCCTCAAGGGACCAGATCTGTCCAAAGGGACTGATGTTACTGAACTTCTGCTTAATCAAATAGAGTTCAAAGGGAAACTCAAAACATGAAATCATCAAGTTAACAGTTCATTCACTAACTAGATACTGCTTTTGCACATGTGCGAGATCAGGATTAAGGCTGACTTCTTCCAGAGCAGAAAGTGTTAATCCGTCTTGTGGTGTCAAGATTATATTTCCAACTAGGCCTTGCATAGGATTGTCAGCTGACCAGAAAATAAACAGTCTGCCTGCTCCTGTGTCTTAAACAGCAGCTCATATCAAAAATTAAATCAGTAAAGCTTTTCACAGCAGAAGAGATAGTAAGCATTACTTCTTCAGCGCTGCAGATAAAATTGCTACTGAGCACTGGAGCACAGGACCATTAAAAAGTTGGCAACCCCTAGCTTTGCTTTTTCTGGCTGCAATTGGAGCTGGACTCACTTGCAATTATTAAAACCTAAGAGGATCCCTCCTGGGTCAGGCCAGTGGCCCATCCAGTCCAGCATCCTGTTCTCACAGTGATTAACCTGATCCCTCTGGGAAACCCACAAGCAGGACCTGAGTGCAAGAGCACTCTCCCGACATGCGATTCCCAGCAACAGGCATTTGGAGGCATACTACCTTTAAACATCCAAATCCAACCCTACAGCAACTTACTCAGAAGTAAATCCCCTTGAGTTCATTTGGGCTTACTCCTAATTCTGCCCTGAGCAGGGTTAGATTCAATGACCTCCACATTCCCATCTGTGATTCTGCAAAGTGTGCATAAGATGCTTCCCCTCTCTGACTGAGCCCTGAACATGTCTCTGTTCTGAATACCATCGAAATACACCGACTAGAGGTGTCCAGATCAGATGCAAAAGAAGACATGAGAGCATAAGAAGAGCCTGCCGGATCAGGCCAGTGGCCCATAGTTCAGTATCCTATTCTCACAGTGGCCAATCAGATGCCTCTTCTGGGAAGCCCACAAGCAGAACCCAAGCGCAACAGCAAATCTCTCCTCCTGTGGTTTTCAGCAACTAGTATTTAGAAGTATAATGCTCCTGACAGTAGAGATAGAGCTTTTGCATCTTTCAGCAGGTGCAGCTTACATTATAAATTATATTATTTATTTATTCAATTTATATCCCATCCTTCCTCCCAGAGGATCCCAGTTACACCTGCTGATATTCCCTCTTCTAAAATATTAAAGGTGCAGGAGCCCTGTTCTCTTTTGCAACTGGTTACCCTAACATCATTTCCTTTGACATCTGGCTGTCACCTCCGCTCATATATACACACATCTGTATCTATGTATATATATGCCTTCCAAATTTGCAGGCCTCTTTATACTGGACTTCAAGGCAAAGAAAGCTTATGCCATAATAAAGTTCTTATGTATTATTATTTATTTCATTAATTGGTAGCTTTTTCAACATGCATACAAAACTCTTGAAAACAACTTACCATAAAATACACAAAGCTTACAAACATTTAAGAACAAGTAGATCAAGATAATATATATCTTTTAAAAACACACATTTGATCTGACATGTTATTAGACTTATGCAATTCTAACCAATGCATACCATTTACCCAGAAATAGGTCCCACCAGTGTTCATCATTGAACACTAAAGTCAGGATCATTTAGACCATGGTATTCCTGATCTCCAAGTACGGATGTGAAAGCTGGACAGTGAAAAAAGTGGATAAGAGAAAAATAAACTCATTTGAAATGTGGTGTTGGAGGAGAGCTTTGCAGATACTATGGACCGCTAAAAAGACAAATAATTGGGTGTTAGAACATATTAAACCAGAACTATAACTAGAAGCTAAAATGATGAAACTAAGGTTATCATACTTTGGACACATAATGAGAAGACATGATTCACTGGAAAAGACAATCATACTGGGGAAAACAGAAGGAACTAGAAAAGAGGAAGACCAAACAAGGAATGGTCTGATTCCATAAAGGAAGCCACAGACCTGAACTTACAAGATCTGAACAGGGTGGTTTATAACAGATGCTATTGGAGGTCGCTAATTCATAGGGTCGCCATAAGTTGAAATCAACTTGGGCATATAACAACAAGGTCCCACCAGATTTTGTGATTCTGATGGTCTTTAATTGTTTTTAATAATATACTTTAAGGTTGTTGTGACATGCCCTGGAACATCTGGGTGCAAGCAGGCAGTGAATGCTAATAATACTAATAATATTCATTGGGACTTACTCTTTACTAAGGCTACAATCCTAACCCCATTTACCTGGGAGTAAATACCACTGAATTTAATAGGATTTGCCTTTGTGTGGACATAATTAGGAATGCAGTTTTATAGCACAATCTTATCCATGTCCACGCAGAAGTAAATCCAGCTGAATGCAATGCGGCTTTAGCTCAGTGGTAAAGTTCCAGGGTCAATGGCTGATATTCTCCAGAAGAGTGGGAGGTTGCCAACCCATTGTCCATGGGCACCCAGGCACCCAGGCATGCCTTTAGTGGTGCCACCAGCAGGTAGTCCAGAATCTGAGTTTTCATTTTTTTAAAAAGTAAGTCTCTAGCCCTCCTACAAAGAAACTTATGGAGCAAAATGTGCAAGTACCATTCTAAGTGATTTCTGTGAAATGAGTCAGCCTGGCTGTTCCTGCCTGTCAGTGTTGTTAGTCAATGAGTGAAGTCAGAGCTGTGACTGATAAATGAGTAATTTGGACACCAGGCAATAGGAATCCATTGGGGCCATAAAGAGCTGTTGTCTTGCCCTCGCTTTTAGTGCACTTTGCTTGCTTGTCTTTTCCCCGCCAGTTCTTGTAATCTTCATTGCTTGCCCTTCCTTTTTATCTAGCAACTAGGATGCATCTTTCCTGTGCTGGGTTCACTTGAGATCAAGTAGTGCCTAAACGTTATTTTCTGCAAATACTACTTCACAGTAAGTGTGGGTGAATGTTAAAGAATTTTCCTCCCCCCAAAAAGGCAAATGTGAAAACTTTACAAAGGGGCTTCAGCATGTGAATTCATTAAGTTACGTTTACAGTACAATGGTATACATGTCTACTCAGAAGTAGCCCTTTCTGTGTTTAATGGGGCTTACTTCCAGGTAAGTTTGTACAGAATGGCAGCCTAAGCTTTGGTTTGGGTTTGGCATTGGGGAAAAACAGGGTCCTTGTCCCTTTAACAGCTTGTATTGCAGGCAGAAATTCAATAGGTCAAGCCTTTTCTGGTATGAAAATACAATTATGAGAAAAGCGCCTCCATGACTACTTTCTAATTTTGTGTTATGCCAGCCCCCCCCCATAGCAGCCAGTTTGTGACTGGTGCCACCAGCTCTCTCTCAAAATTTAAAATGTGCCCTCTGGTCCAGAAAGGTTGGCAACCACTACATGTTGCTCATGTAGTCATGTGGGACTGGTGAATTTGGTGGGTCTGGCTCACTGGGAAGTCGCTGTTCTGGGCTGTTTTACGTAAAAGCGCATTATAGTCTGGAATGGGTATCGGAACGTGGTTTGCACGGACGTTTTGTGTCTTATTGCATGCATCCCATGTAGTCATGTGGGACTGGTGAATTTGGTGGGTCTGGCTCGCTGGGAAGTTGCCGTTCCGGGCTGTTTTACGTAAAAGCATATTATAGCCCAGAACAGGTATCGGAATGTGGTTTACGTGGAAGTTTTGTGTCTTATTGCATGCATCCCATGTAGTCATGTTGGACTGGTGAATTTGGTGGGTCCGGCTCGCTGGGAAGTCGCCATTCCGGGCTGTTTCATTCCGTTCCAGAGGGCATTTCGGTTGTTAAAGGGTTAATAAAATCCTATCGGAATGGTTTTTGTTACTAAATGTTGTTCTCAAGTTAACACATCCCAGTGATTTTGGCATCAATTTCTTTTATAAAGGGCCCGTTCCGGCCTGTTCCATTCCGTTCCGGCTTTTACACCATCCAGAGATAAAGAAATGTGCAGGTGAAAGATGACTCTGTCTGTGTGTGTGTGTGTGTGCAAGGCCGGCAGCAAAGGGCAGCCAGGTTGGGCCCAGCTGATGGCCCCACAGCTCACAGGGGCCCTGAAGGGCCCCTCATTAGGGTCGGGGAATAGTGCTCCCCTTCTGCGGTCCGCAGCGGGGTCCCTGCCACAGATCACAGGGAGGGAGCTTCCAGGCCGCCTGCCCATTTGTTCACCTACCTTTCTGTCCTGTCTTCTGCTGCAGCGCGCGCTGCATGCACAGGGCTACCATCAACCAAGGTGGCGGCTGAGGGTTCTTTAAGGGGCTGATGTGCCTACCGCCAACTTGGCAGGAATGTGTACATGCGTGCACGTAGCATACTGCGCATGTGTGCCATCAACCAAGATGGCAGCAGGGGTATCAGTCCCTTAGAGAAGCCTCCATTGCCATCTCGGTTGATGGCAGCCCTGTGCACACAGCATGCACAGCAGGAGAGAGAGAGGCAGAACAAGCAGAAGCCGCGCAGCTAGGGCAGGGTGGTGCCCAAGGGCCCAGTCATGCCTAGCTGCATGCGTGCAGGTGCTGGGCCCCAGGCAGGCTGGTGCCCAATGACCTCGGCATGCCTAGCGCTGGCCCTGTGTGTGTGTGTGTGTGTGTATGAATACTGTGTTTGCACTCGGTGTCCAATGCAGCCTCTGCCGCCCTCCATGGGTACTTTGCTGCATTTGCAGTTTTTTTTAACTTTTTTGCATCTCAGGGGGAAATGTTTGCTTGGGTGAGTGTCCTTTAGTTGGTGGCAGGGCAGGGTCCGGGAGGTGGTTGAGTGAGAGAGATTATGCTTGTTGGCTGAGAGTGTGTGTGTGTGGGGGAGTTGCACTTGGTTTGATGTGCAAAGATCTGAGCAGTGGCCTCTGCCTCCCTTACCAGCAGAGAGACCACCACTGCTATCTTATAGATAAAAAGAATTATTCTACTACCTCTGTGTAATTGCAATGGTATTTTATTCCTTTTTGGGGCCATGTAACAGTAATTGTAATTTATTCCTTTTCAAAAATAATCTTCTAAACTCTGCCTTCTCCACTATGGAGAGTGAGATGCACTGCATTTATCTTGAAATAATAATAATATTTCTAAACTTGCCTCTATACACATCAATTAGGATATGCAAATCAGTCTTCTCTTTTGTCTTCTTTTTTTTTTGGTAATCCATTTCTTGTTTGTTGGCGAGGCACAAGTGGCTACATTTGGGTGGAGGTGAAACTTTGTGAGTTCAAATCCCCGCTCGTATCTCCTGGGTGTCTAGGGCCAGCTAAAGATCACCCCCAAAGGGAGTGGCTCAGGGGTTACGTGCCCTGCCACCTGTGCAGCCGTGGGCAAGCGGCATAGTCCCAAGGACCCAGTTGCCCCCCAGCTGGCAGTTGTGGACAAGGAAGGGGCTGGCTTGTGCAGCGGTGGCAAGCTGAGCAGGCCCTAGCCAGCTGGGGAGGACCAGCCTCAGAGGGACACAATGGTAAACCCCCTCTGAATACCACTTACCATGAAATCCCTATTCATAGGGTCGCCATAAGTCGACTCGAAGGCAGTCCATTTCCATTTCCATTTATCACAACCCTGTTGCCTGGTCAGCACTACAGAGTATAAATTCATTTAGACAATAATGGGCGAGATCACAGGTGGGAAACTGAGGCCCTCCCGACGTTGTTGGGACTACATCACTCCTGACCACTGGCCATGCTGGCTGCTGGGAGCTGTACCCCAAAGACTTCTGGAGGGCCACAGGTTCCCCATCCCTGGTCTACAAAAACAAAACAGCAGAGAATCCAGAGTTAAAACAAACCCCTACAAACTCGGGGGGGGGGAGGATAAAACCATAAGCTGGAGAATGAACCAAGGATTTTCTGCTGGGTTCCTCCAGGAAAGAGTCCCTGCCTGAAGCCCTGGAATGCCGCTGCCTGCCCATCAGCATAGACAGTACTGAGCTAGATGGGCCCAGTGGTCTCACTCCGCATAAGGCGAGTTCCCGAGTTTCTTGTTAAAACCAGCCCCTTTATTAGGAATCATGAGGACTGGAATCTTGCTTTATTTTTAGGGGCAGGGCTGTATGCCAAATGGCGGGGGAGCACTTCCTTTGTGTTCAGAAGGCCCCAGGTTCAACCCCCAACATCTCCAAGGTGTGTATGCTTCCTGTGTGGAGGACAACAGTGATCAAGAGCAGCCAAAATGTACAGAAATGCACAGACACGTACCTCCTGGGCTGGAACCGGCAGTCGTCCTCCCCGCTGTCCGCCTCCTGCATACACAAGAGGGGGGAAAAGGAAATTAAGATGCTTATTAAGAGGCAGTGTGGTGCAGCGGTTAGAGTGTCAGACTAGGATCTGGGGAAACCAGGGTTCAAATCCCTAGTCAGTCATGAAGCCCACTGGGTGGCCTTGACCCAGTCATCCTCTCTCTTTCAGTCTACCCTACCTCACAGGGTTGTTGTGAGGATAAAATCGAGAGGTGGGGAGGAAGAGAAATGCATATGCCACCTTGAACTGCTTGGAGAAAGAGGTGGGATACATATAATACATAAATAAATATTGTAGTTCTTTTAAAAACACATATGTTAAACATTTTCTGCCAACACTTCATCACAAGCAATCCCAGGGTGGAATACAGCAGTTTAAAGAATAATATCCATTAGTGTAATAATATTCAATGAGAAAAGAAAAAACATCTAAGGGTTGTATCCAGCTACATGGTACTCAGAGTAAACCCACTGGAATGAATGGACCCAAATTAGTCATGTCCATTATTTTCAGTGGGGTTTACTCTGAGTAGGACTACCCGGGACTGAACCTTCTGCATGCAGAGCACCTGCTCTGCCACTGAGCCGTGGCCTTCCCTAGCACTGGACGCAACCCTAAAAGCAGCCTCTTAAACAGCAAAAACATTTCTCCTTCCTACCGAGCATTAACAGCAATTAAGCACATCTTACGAGGCATAACATTTCTCCGGTGAGGCTGCTTTTACAGACGCGCAGGAAGGAGCTAACGTTGATCACGCTGTAACATCACTGCAACGTGGGCTGCCCTCCCAGGCATCGCTGGACTACAACTCCCTGTTCCCGTGGCCCAAGTGCACGGTGGGCCACAGGCGTCCCCACCCCACCCCCAATCCCTGCTGTAAAGACTCCGCTTCAGTCCTTGACATCCCGTTAAAACATCTGTCCCTCTGTCTTTTCATTCAGAGCACTCATACACGTCGTACGACCTGGGAGACCAGGGTTCGAATCCCCACAGCCGTGGAGCTCAGTGGGTGACCTTGGGCCCTAGCCAGCTGGGGAGGACCAGCCTCAGAGGGAGGCAATGGTAAACCCCCTCTGAATACCGCTTACCATGAAAACCCTGTTCATAGGATCTTGCTACATTTAGCAAGAGGACATTATATTATTTTAGTTATATAGTCCCACCTGTGTGCCTGGCGCTTTACAAAAAGAGACCAAGCAAATGTTACCCCACAATTTCCTGGTCACAAAAAGTGTGTGTGTGTGTAGGGGGAGCAGGATTGTTGCACAAGAGCAGCCAATCATCTTTAATTGTTCCCAAGGAAGGGTTGTAGCTCAGTGGTAGAGTATCCTGCTTTGCATGCAGAAGGTCCCAGGTTCAGCCCCTGGCGGCATCTTCCGGTAGGGCTGGGAATGCCCCCTCCCTGAAACCCTGGGAGTCAGTGCAAAGGCAAAATTGAGCTAGATGGACTGACTCTGCTTAAGGCAGCTGCCTATGTTCCTATGTCAATTGTGCAACTGGTTTGTTGTTGCTGAATCCCATCCCAAAACGGTGATAGTCTAGAAGCACCCAAAGGTACCTTTTTCGTTGAGCCGTTTTTTAAAAAAACATGAAACGTTCTCCCTTCCTAGGGCTCACTCACACGGAAGAGATTTGATCAGCTGGATGGAAAAAAAAAAAGGGGCGAACTGTTTTGTATTCCCCCGCAAATGTTTTAATGCCACCTCCTGGCGACTTCCGGAAGAGTAAGGGCGGGAAAAAGGGACGCGCACGCATTCGTGAGGAAGCAATAGAAAACATGTCAGAGAAGGTCAGGAGCGCCGCACACCAGAAGACACAGCCACGACATGCTGAAGCATCTTCCGTGCACAGTTGGCAAGGAACGGACTTCCGTTTTTCCTCCCTGAGCAGAGTCGAGTGCAAGAGTAGTTCTGTAGTGAAAGAAAATGCCTTCCGTCCCAGACAGTGCTGAAACCAGGGTCGAGGATGCTTTGGCAGCCCGAGGGCCACATTCCCTCATGGGCAACTTTCTGAGGGCCACATGTTAGTAGCGGGCAGGGCCAGAGACAAAACAGTGTGTGTGTGTGGGGTGGGAACCGAGTGGGATTGTCAGCCTTGTACAGTAGAAGCCTGAGGTCTCTGCAGGCACCCACACTCATCCAGATGCCATTGGGCTCCAACCCCCATTATGCCTCCCCATTGGCCACGCTGAGTGGGGCTGATGGGAGTCCGCAGGTTCCCCATCCCTGCCTTAAGCTGTGCAGGGCTTTATTTAGAAATAAACAAACGAAAAGCCAACAGCTACCTTTCTTTCTGAGCTCAGTTCCAACTAACAGCCAACAAGGAGCAACGTGCTCCTAAGGGGCCTGCACCCGGTCAAATTCCAGCCACATGTTTGCACCAACTGCAGGTTATCCAAAGTTGACCCAGCCTTCCAGGCACCAGCTTGTGGATCTAACGTGCATTTCGCATGTTCCCAAAAGGCCAAGAACAGCCAGGCACATCTGGTGAGGGTTTCTCCCACACACACACACACTCTAGTCCTCCCTCTTGCAAGGGAAAAGCAGTGAAGCACGTCCCAGATATAAAAAAAACCGCCAATTTCCCCCCCCCCCAAAATTAGGGCAGCACTCCCTACTAGGCCTCACACTTGGCAGGGTAAGCGTCTTCCCCTCCGCCAGCCGCCAAGCCCCAGCTACCACAACGAGGTGTCAAAATGTTTCACCAGCTGAGCGCATGCCCAGCGGCACAAAGCATTCTGGGCTGCATGAGAGGCAGAAAAGGCAAGGCTTTTTCTTCCATCATCCCAAAAAGCGCAGAAGGGAAGGTATGACTCCCACTATGCTCACATCACTGGCCTTCCACTTTTAAGAACATAAGAACCCTTTAAGTGGATCAGGCCCCCTAGTCCAGCATCTTGTTCTCACAGCGGTCAATGATATGCCTCTTTGGAAACTCACAGATACCCCAATGGGAGCGTGCAGGTAGGGCCTAAGTGCACCAATGCGACTCCCAGCAACTGGTACTCGGGGACGTACCTCTTTCAACACCAGAGGTAGAACGTAGCCTTTTCCTCGCTGAATTGGTCCGATCTTCCTCTAAAGCCATCCAAGCTGGTAGCCAAATACAGGTGGGCTGAGAGAATAGGGGTTTGCTTAAGATTGTAGCAGAAGCAAGATTATCTGGAAATTGTACGGGTTGCCATTTATTGATTTTAAAAGTTTTGTGAACTGCTTTGCGATTTGTAACTTTTATAAGTGAAAAGCAACATACAAGCTTTTTAAATAAATGAAAGGTTGGACCTGGGGCCAGCTCATCCCAGCCCAAAACTGCCTGTCCAAAAGCACCTCCAACTGCCCCTTTCCCGGATGCAAATGAAGAGATTTACACTCTTAAATTTTTGATTTCATTGCCTGCCATATGGGGCGGATGGGAGCCAGGGTCCAAACAGCCGGAGGGCACCAGGTTGGCAAAGGCCGCTTTACTGCACTCCTACAAATTTGTTTTAAATTTGAACACATCCCAATCTTTATCTTCAAAAGGAGGGTTAAGACACAATGACTTTTTAAAATATGGGGTTGTCTTCAACTAAGTCCTAACCTGGGTAGACCTACTGAAATTACTGAACCTAAGCTAGCCATGTCTATTAACATTGTTATGTGCCTTCAAGCTGATTATGACTTATGGCGACCCTATGAATCAGTGACCTCCAAGAGCATCTGTCATGAACCACCCAACTTTAATGGGTCTATTCTGAGTAGGCCTAGCGTTGAACCTACTTGCCCATCCTTGAATCCTTTTAAAGACACAAACGTCTGGATCAACCAACAGCACATGGAGGAGGACACAGCCCCCGCGCAAGTCATGTCGAGAGGCTGTCGGAGTCCAGCATGCCTCTCTCAGTCAACCCAGGAATGTGGATCGCATCATTTCTGCCTTGGACCAAGCAAGCAGCAGCACGAGCAGGACGTTGCAACAAACCCTCCAGCCAGAGAAAGGAGCAACCAGGAGAGGCCAAAGAAAAATTACGGGAGTATGCAGAGCATTTTAATTGTCTGGGTCCTACACGCTCTCAAAATGCAGGCATGGCCAGGAAGGACTCTCTATCACACACACATCACCAGAGATAGGCAGCAGCTACAGGAGAGGTCATGGAAAGATAAGGCAGAGCGCTCCGTTTTCCCACGCAAAGCCCCGAGGAACGGAGATATTTGGAAACTTGACCATCTCAGGTCAGGAAGAAGTAGCTGAAGAGCCCTGGCTCACTGGCAGAGCATCTGCTTTGTGCGCAGGAGGAGGAGCTCCCCGGTTCAACCTCCAGTGGCATCTCCAGGCAGGGCTGGGAGAGACTTTCTGTCGGAAACCCTGGAGAGCTGCTGCCAGTCAGAGCAGGCAATTCTGAGCCAATTGAGCCAATAGTCTGACTCAGTAATGAGGCAACTTCCTTAGCGTCTTAATCAGCGTTTGGGGAGGGAGGGGGGGGGCTCGTGCATCTTTTTTTTAAAAAATATGGTTTTGCTTTCAAGTAAACAGAGAAACAAACAAACAGCGGTGGAGCCCCTGCATTGCATGCAGAAGGCTCCAGGTTCAACCCCCGGCAGCAGGAACGAAGGTCAGGACACAAAAGTGCCTACAAAATCCAGAATGGAATCAGAACGAGACCTGCTCTCTAGTCCAGGCCTCCGCAGTGCTCCATGGGGACATGCACATCTTCAGATGGAGCGCATACTGCATGGAAGCTTCTGCAGGGTGTGTGTGGGAAACATCTTTCCCTTGGAATTTCCTTGGGACTCGTCCCCGTCTGTATGATTCACAGACCGTGCAGGAAACAGCAGCCGATGTGATCCAACAACTCCCCAGCCATAGCCACAGTGTGCAATTTTAGGGTATGCCTCTAGAGGGAAGCAGACACAAGGCGGAGGACAGAGGTGGCTCCAGATGGTTGCTGGGGGTCCACAGAGGACTGAAAGGCTCTCTCGCTGGTCTGGGCTGGTTTTAGTGACCAGAGAGAGCAAGTATAGCAGGGAAATGAATCCCTCTCACCTATTTTCCTGTTCAGTGGGTATGGGGCATTCAAGTAGATGCCCTTGATTTTAAAACAAAAGTCAGAGGAACATAGCAAGCTGCCTTTTATACTAAGTCAGACCATGGGTCCATCTAGCTCAGTGTTGTCTGCACTGACTGGCAGCAACTATCCAGAGTTTCAGGCAGAAGGTCTTCCCCAGCCCCACCTGGAGATGTCATGGGGGATTTCGTCTGGAGCCTTTTGCAAAGATGCAGCTCTACTGTTGAGGTATGACCCTTTCCCTAAAAGGGGGGGTATTTGCTACCCACTGCTCCCCAATGGAAAAAGGTAGTGCTGCCTAACAGGCAACGCCAACCATTAAACGGCCACAGTCACCCCTGCTGAAAAAGAGCCACTTAGAAAGCAGTGCTCATGTCAAATTCATGCTCGCCAGGACAATACCAAAAGAAAAATAAGGGAGGGACGAAAAAGGATTTGAAACAAAAAATAAACTTTTTTTTTAATGTGGAAAGTAGATACTTTGGCTAGTGATTACACGGGATGTCTAGGAAACCACCGGGTTGACTGGAAGCCTTCAGGAGGTCCTCACCTCTGGATGTGAAACATAAACCGCCATGCCCCCCCCTTGAGTTCATGCCCTAGCCGCAGAGCCAGCCCATGAGACCAAGGGACTGAGCTAAGCCCAGACTCACTCCCTGCCAGGCCAAAGAAACTGCAGAAAGGTCACCCAAGTGTCTTGAGAGCATGTCATGGAATCCACAGCTGGACCGTTTGTGCTGGTGTGTGTAAGGCAGCCTTTTGCTAAGCGGGTGCCTTCCAGATGTTTTGGACTACAACTCCCATCAGCCCCAGCCAGCGCAGTGTTCTCTCGGCTTGGGCATAAAATACATTGCACAGGCCTTGACTCAGTGGCAGAGCCCCTGCTTTGCATGCAGAAGGTTCCGTCCCCGACAGCATCTCCAGGCAGGGCTGGGAAAAGAGTCCTGCCTGGAATCCAGAGAGCTGCTGCCAGTCAGTGTAGACAGTCCTGAGCTAGGTGGACCAATGATCTGACGACAGGGTAGGGCAGCTTCCTATGTCCCTAAACATGCAGGCGCCTGGCTAGCCTCACTAGGCTCTGTTCAGACCATCTTTTGAAGTTTTACGCAAGAGAATGACAAGCTGCATCTCAGAATTAGGACAGCATATGTAAGCCTGCACCAAAGCAGCATTTAGCACCTTGATGTCTAACAAAGTGGCAGAGGGATCCAGGCCAGGGGTTAGGAACTGGTGTCTCTCCAGGTGTTGCTGGATGACAACATACGGCCAGTGGTTCAGAGGATGACTGGCGTTGTAACATGGGGGGCACCAGGTTCTAGTCCCCCACCCCTGGGCTAGGTGCATGATTTGATGATCCCTCCCCATTGGCAGTTTCACACGAGTTCAACCACCAGTCCACTACATCTGCGCACCAATTTGCAATTTTTTAATTTTTTAATTTAAAACTGCTTGAAACTCAGCATTGAAATCCCTCTGCTAGCAGACTCCTCCTGATTCCAAAAAAGAAGTCGTCATTCTCCAATGAAGGAATTTCAAAGGGGTGAGTCCAGGGTGAAGGGAACTTGTTTTATTAAAACTTAAAGAGATTTGATTCCACACATCAGGGGCATGAAGGGGGATGAGGGTTTCGTGCCCTGTTACATGAATTAATTAGCTTAACAATTGTATTGCTAAACCTTATTCTCTCTCAGAATGCAAATTCACAAACATATTTTGGTGCTTTCTTTCGAGCTGAAAACGGCATCGGGGCATTTGGGAGTTGGGACACTCTAAAGCTGGTGGAAAACCAAGCCCTGCATATAGTTCCAGGAGGTAGCAAGGTCAGTTTGCAATGGAATTTGCAAAGATCAAATTCCTCAAGCATGCCTATTACATATTGAGAGAGAGAGAGAGAGAGAGAGAGAGATTGCCAACAATGAGCAGGGTGTCAAATGCCAATTCAGTTCAATGAACATCCACAGCAGCAGCTAAGGGAGTGACTGACAGCACCAGCCTAGTGTCATTCATGCCTGGAGTTATGGGAGAAGAAACCCTCATCCCGATTCATGCCCTAAGCGGATAGAATCAAGTCTTTTGATAAGCATAAATGTATTCTATTTTTATTTATTTATTAATTAAATTTATATCCCGCCCTTCCTCCTAGTAGGAGCCCCGGGCATAGATTCACGATGGACTCTCCCTCCTTGAAATTCCTCTGATGGAGAACGGCAACTTCCTTTCTGGCTGGGTTCTTTGCCTCTTTTGATAGTCAGGTGACAAAGTAGAATCTGCAGGAACAAGTTGCAGCGCATCAAGAGCTTGGAAAAGTTACTTTTTTTGAACTACAACTCCCATCAGCCCCAGCCAGTATGGCCACTGGGTTGGGCTGATGGGAGTTGTAGTTCAAAAAAGTAACTTTTCCAAGCTCTGCGTCGCCGCCCACCCAGCAGGAAGGTTCCTGTTCAGAGTTCCTGCCAGCCTGCCATGTAATGCCCTCCTCCATGACACAACAAGCTGTATAGAAGCAGGGGATTCTGTGGGGAGGGATCTGCCATGCATGCGGAAGGTCCCAAGTTCAATCCCTGGTGTCTCCAGAAAGGGCTGGGAAAACTTTCAAGGGGTGCTGCCGGTCAGAGTAGATAATATTGAGTTAGATGGACCAATGTTCTCACTCTGTGCAAGGCAGCTTCCAGTGTTCCTTATACTGTCTTTCCCACCTATCCTGCTGCACTAGTGTGTGGGTTTATTACCTTGTTACTGTGCGTGTGTGTGTGTTTAAAAAAGATACTTCCGCAAATCTCAGGTTTCCCCAGAACATGCTGATAACCTCCTCCTTGTTTTCTCAGTTGACCCCATTTGTTTCTATTTCTGTCGGCACATGCCAATCACGTTCGGCATTAGAGGGAGTGCTGTAGGCTGGAAAGAAATGGAGCCTCTGCTGTGAACTCAGGAGGTGGCCATAAGCCTAGGAAGCCTTGCTGGATCTGGCCAAAGGTCAGTCTGATCCAGCATCCTGCTTTCCACAGTGGCCAGCCGGATACTTCCGGGAAGCCCACAAGCAGGGCAAAATGATTCATAGCTGCTGCTTGAACCCCGGGGAACTTGGTAACCTCAAGTCTCACTAACTGTAACACGCTTTATGTGGGGCTGCCCTTGTTATCCTGTCCGGAAGCTGCAGCTAGTGCAGAACGCAGCTGCCAGGCTGCTCACACGCATTACTCCGCTGCTGAGAGAGGTGCACTGGTTATCAGTTTGCTAATGGGCCCAGTTCAAGGTTCTTGTGTTAATTCACCAAGCCCTAAATAACCCTAACCCGAAGTACCTTAAAGACCGCCTGATTCCTTATGTTCCGCCTTGATCGCTGCTGTCGTCTAAGGGGCATTTTTGGGCCTGCCCCTGCACCTCTGAGGTTTGGCTGGCCTTTTCCAGCAGCCGAGCCTGAAGTGTGGCAGGGCCTGCCCTGTGGAACTCCTTCCTGATAGAGGTTTGGCAGGAGCGATTCCTGCTTTGTTTTTAGATATCTTCTAAAAACTGTATTATTCAGGCAAGCCGTTCAACCCTGAGATTCTTTGCCAACCAGTTCCTATTGATGTCTTTGACATTTTTGTTGTAATAATTGCGTTTTTAGTCTGTATACCACCTTGTTATATTTTATATGAAAGCACTGTTTATAAACATTTAAATAAATAAACTTGACTGCCTGCCTGTTAAAAACGTCTTGTAGCAGCAAGTTCCATAAGCTGAAGTGATGGCCGCTAGCTTGGAAGGCAAGTCTCTCTTTTTCTCTGATGGTTTCTCTGATCGGATGGTGGATATATACCCTGTCCTGGATGGGGTTACACTCCCCCTAAAGGAACAGGTGCGTAGTCTGGGAGTCATCTTAGACTCTTCCCTCACACTTGAGGCTCATGTAGCCTCGGTGGCCCGGAATGCGTTCTACCAACTTCAGTTGGTAGCCCAGCTACGTCCCTATCTGAGTAAGGAGGACCTCACATCAGTGGTACATGCTATGGTAACCTCGCGTCTGGACTACTGCAATGCGCTTTACGTAGGGCTACCTTTGAAGACGATTCGGAAGCTACAGCTAGTGCAAAATGCGGCGGCCAAACTGCTAACAAGAACTAAGCGGTCTGAGCATATAACACCTGTGCTAGCCCGTTTGCACTGGCTTCCAATATGCTTCCGGGCCAGATTCAAAGTGTTGGTACTTACCTATAAAGCCTTATATGGCGCGGGACCACGATATCTGTCGGAACGCCTCTCCCGATATGAACCGGCCCGTACACTACGGTCTACTACGAAGGCCCTCCTCCGGGTTCCGACTCATAGGGAAGCCCGGAGAGTGGTGACAAGATCTAGGGCCTTCTCAGTGGTGGCCCCCGAACTATGGAATGGTCTTCCGTGGAGGTGCGCCTGGCGCCGACACTATCATCTTTTCGGCGCCAGGTTAAAACCTTTCTCTTCTCTGAGGCATTTTAATTCCTGTTAATTCTAAATTATTATATTTTGATTTTAGACTGTACAGTTTTTTGTACAGTTTTGTATTGTGATATACTGTATTGTGTTATTTTTATTGAATTTTTAATGTTCACCGCCCAGAGAGCTGTTGCTAGTCGGGCGGTATATAAGCTTAATTAAATAAATAATTTTTTTCCCCTCCTGAGTGTCAGTTGTCCTGGCTGAAATATGGGGGTAATACAGGCCTGCCTTACAGGTGGGGTTGCAGAGAGTACCAAGATCATATGTGCAAAATTGCTGAGAACTGAGAAAATAATGCCATGTTATGTGCCTTCAAGTAGATTTTGACTTATGGCAACCCTATGAATCAGCAACCTCCAACAGCATCTGTCGTGAACCACCCTGTTCAGATCTTGTAAGTTCATGTCTGTGGCTTCCTTTATGGAATCAACCTATTTCTTGTTTGACCTTCCTCTTTTTCTATTCCCTTCTGTTTTTCCCAGCATTATAGTCTTTTCTAGTGAATCATGTCTTCTCATGATGTGTCCAAAGTATGATAACCTCAATTTCATCATTTTAGCTTCTAGTGACAGTTCTGGTTTAATTTGTTCTATCGTCTTTCACGGTATCCGCAAAGCTCTCCTCCAACACCACATTTCAAATGACTTTATTTTTCTCTTATCCACTTTTTTCACTGTCCAACTTTCACATCCATACATAGAGATCGGGAATACCATGGTCTGAATGATCCTGACTTTAGTGTTCAGTGATACATCTTTGCATTTGAGGACCTTTTCTAGTTCTGTCATAGCTGCCCTCCCCAGTCCTAGCTGCCTTCTGATTTCTTGACTATTGCCTCCATTTTGGTTAATGACTGTGCCAAGGTATTGATAATCCTTGACAAGTTCAATGTGCTCGTTGTCAACTTTAAAGTTACATAAATCTTCTGTTGTCATTACTTTAGTCTTCTTAATGTTCAGCTGTAGTCCTGCTTTTGTGCTTTCCTCTTGAACTTTCATCAGCATTCGTTTCAAATCATGACTGGTTTCTGCTAGTAGTATGGTACCGTCTGCATATCTTAAATTATTGATATTTCTCCTCCAATTTTTACATCTCCTTCATCTTGGTCCAATCCTGCTTTCCGTATATGTTCTGCATATAGACTAAACAAATAGGGTGATAAAATACACCCCTGTCTCACCCCCTTTCCGATGGGGAACCAATTGGTTTCTCCATATTCTGTCCTTACAGTAGCCTCTTGTGCAGAGTATAGGTTGCGCATCAGGACAATCAGATGCTGTGGCACCCCCATTTCTTTTAAAGCATTCCATAGTTTTTCACGATCTACACATTCAAAGGCTTTGCTGTAATCTATAAAGCACAGGGTGATTTCCTTCTGAAATTCCTTGGTCTGTTCCATTATGCAACGTATGTTTGCGATATGATCTCTGGTACCTCTTCCCTTTCTAAATCCAGCTTGGACATCTGGCATTTCTCGCTCCATATATGGTAAGAGCCTTTGTTGTAGAATCTTGAGCATTACTTTACTTGGATGGGATATTAAGGCAATAGCTCTTAATTGCTTTTGCTACATCACTTCTCACTATTAAAGCAACCCCGTTTCTTCTTGATTTCTCATTTCTCACTGTCCTGCAGTGGTTCCGTTCCTATCTCTCAGATAGGCAGCAACGGGTGGCATTGGGAGATGAGGTTTCAGACCCTTGGCCTCTTCATTGTGGAGTGCCACAGGGTTCTATCCTCTCTCCCATGCTATTCCACATCTATGTGAAACCGCTGGGAGCAATCATCAGGAGTTTTGGGTTGCAGTGCCATCAGTACGCAGATGACACTCAGCTCTATCTCTCATTCAAGTCCTCACTGGAGCTGGCTGTGAACACCATGTCCAAGTGCCTAGAATCCGTAAGTGGATGGATGGGAGAGAATAGGCTGAAGCTGAACCCCGACAAGACTGAGGTGTTACTTGTGGGAGATAAAAGGAAATTAGGAATTACTGACCTGATGCTTGATGGGGTAAGTTTACCCCTGAAGGACCAGGTCCGCAGTCTTGGGGTCATACTTGACTCCCAGCTGTCCATGGAGGCTCAGATTACAGCAGTGAGCCGGGCAGCTTGGTATCAATTACATCTGATACGGAGACTGCGTCCCTATCTTCCTGTTCACCTGCTCCCTCAGGTGATACATGCCCTGGTCTCCTCTCGCCTAGACTACTGCAATGCGCTCTACGTGGGATTACCCTTGAAAACGGTCCGGAAATTACAGCTGGTACAGAATGCGGCGGCACGCTTGATTACGCATAGCCGTCGCTGGGAGCATATCACCCCAGTGTTATTAGATCTTCACTGGTTACCAGTTGTCTACCGGGCCCAATTCAAGGTGTTGGTGTTGACCTTTAAAACCCTATACGGTTTCGGCCCAGTATATCTGAAGGAACGCCTCCAGAATCACCGATTGTGCCGCCTGACGAGATCAGCCTCGCAAGACCTTCTCTCGGTCCCACCGGTGAGAACAGCTAGGCTGGTGCAGACCAGAGAGAGGGCATTCTCGGTTGTGGCCCCCACCCTCTGGAACTCCCTCCCTTTTGATCTCAGACATGCTCCCTCCTTGTCCAGCTATCGCCGAGCCTTGAAGACCTGGCTGTTCAGGCAGGCCTACAAGATTGGGACAGATTAATTTATGTTATAATTGAATTAATGGATGGTTTCTTTAGCTTAAAATTTGATTATGTTGATGTATATGTATTGCTTTTATTCTGTTGTTCGTCGCCTAGAGTGTCCCTAACCCGGACAGATAGGTGGCTGAAAAATAAAATGTATTATTATTTTATTTATTGTTATCATTTCCTGCATAAAATATTTTGTAGTTGCCTGATTGAAAATGTCCCATTCCTGTCCATTTTAATTCACTCACACCAAGTATTGTAATGTTGATACGTTCCATTTCTTGCTTGACAATTTCTAACTTTCCCTGGTTCATGCTTCTCATATTCCATGTTCCTATTGTGTGTGTCGTACAACTCCGGACTCTCCTTTCGCATCTGTGCGCATCAGCCTCTGGGCTTCCTTTTGGCTTTGACCCAGCTGCGACATTACTCACAGCGCTACTCATACTTGTCCGTTGTTCTCCCCCAGTAGTTCAGTGAGTGCCTTCTGACCTTGCGGGAGGGTCTCATCTTCCAGCACTATCTCGTGTTGCATTTTGGATACTCTGTTCATAGGGTTTTCTTGGTAAGAGGTATTCAGAGGTGGTTTACTGCTGCCTTCCTCTGAGTCTGAATGCATCTTAGTCTGGTGTCTCAGCTTTGACCATTCCGCCTTGGGTGCCCCTGCTAGGAGCCTAGCCTCTTGCTCTAGACTCCTGACGGCATCGCTCTCAGCTTCTTCAACACTCTCAACTCCCCTCACACATTAAGGTGTGCATCCTAGAGGACGAATAATGTCGTATGAAGCATTACTTCGATGGGACAACTAAATGAAGAAAATAAAAAAGAACACAAACTCTGGCAAAAGAAATGCAAGAAGACAATAAGGGATGCTAAAAAAGAATTTGAGGAGCACATTGCTAAGAACATAAAAACCAACAACAAAAAATTCTATAAATACATTCAAAGCAGGAGACCATCTAGGGAGGCGATTGCACCCTTGGATGATAAGGGAGTCAAAGGTGTACTAAAGAACGATAAGGAGATTGCAGAGAAGCTAAATGAATTCTTTGCATCTGTCTTCACAGTGGAAGATATAGGGCAGATCCCTGAACCTGAACTAACATTTGCAGGAAGGGATTCTGAGGAACGAGACAAATAGTGGTAACGAGAGAGGAAGTTCTAGGCTTAATGGACTGACAAATCTGACAAATCTGACAAATCTGACAAATGGACTGACAAATCACCAGGCGCGGATGGCATCCACCCAAGAGTTCTCAAAGAATACTGTGTACAGTTCTGGTCGCCTCATCTCTAAAAGGATATTATAGAGTTGGAAAAGGTTCAGAAGAGGGCAACCAGAATGATCAAGGGGATGGAGCGACTCCCTTATGAGGAAAGGTTGCAGCATTTGGGGCTTTTTAGTTTAGAGAAAAGGCGGGTCAGAGGAGACATGATAGAAGTGTATAAAATTATGCATGGCATTGAGAAAGTGGATAGAGAAAAGTTCTTCTCCCTCTCTCATAATACTAGAACTCGTGGACATTTAAAGAAGCTGAATGTTGGAAGATTCAGGACAGACAAAAGGAAGTGCTTCTTTACTCAGCGCACAGTAAAGACTCAGCAAATTTGCTTCCATAAGATGCAGTAATGGCCACCAGCTTGGATGGCTTTAAAAGAAGATTAGACAAATTCATGGAGGACAGGGCTATCAATGGCTACTAGCCGTGATGGCTGTGCTCTGCCACCCTAGTCAGAGGCAGCATGCTTCTGAAAACCAGTTGCCGGAAGCCTCAGGAGGGGAGAGTGTTCTTGCACTCGGGTCCTGCTTGCGGGCTTCCCCCAGGCACCTGGTTGGCCACTGTGAGAACAGGATGCTGGACTAGATGGGCCACTGGCCTGATCCAGCAGGCTCTTCTTATGTTCTTAAATGATTGCAACTCTGATCAGGTGGCCCCTTTGCTAGAATCTAAACTGGTTCTGCCAAGGCAGCCTGTGGGTCACCGATCTGCCTCTCCTGCACTCACATAACTGTCCTTGCCATGAAACTATTTAACTCTAGTGCCGTTGATACACCTGGTGGCTTACAGCATAAGAAGCAAAAAAAAAAAAAAGGAAGGAAGATCTCTGGTTGTGGGACTGGCTCATTCACTCCTAGTGCAGAGGGATGGGAGATTTGCAGCCCTTCAGAAGAAGGTGCTCATTGCTCCTCTGTGTGAGTCGGTGCCCTGGGCTTTCTTCTTTCAGGCACATGCAGAAAAGGAAAGCAGTTGGCTTCACTTGAAGCAGACCATTCTTCCTCTTATTTTGAGCTCCCCTCCCCCAAAAGGAGGGAGAGTTCACTTTTGGAGTGTAAAAGAATATAAAGCGCACCTCGCAAGTTTAGTTCTGGGAAAGGCTAGGCATGAAACATGGTTGTGTGGGTCTTTCCTCTGGCTCTTGGTGTTTTTTTTAAAGAAAAAGTCAGGATATGATATGTTGGGGTGGGAAAAATAATCCCTCTTCCCTTGTGACTGTGTGTGTCACTCAAAATCTCCCCCCTCCCCTCCCAATGCTTTTCCCCCACGGAAGAAAAAGATACTGAATCCTGTGGGGAGAGAAGCCACTGGGGAGGTTGAATGGCTTTAAGCAGCTGTGGGGGTGGGGTTGTTGGATTATTTCAAGCGCTTCCGCTGGTCAGTCTTGCAGCCTTTCTGTGGATGCTTATGGATAAGTGTTAAAATAGCTCAGGTGAGGTAGGTGGGGAAGAAAGATGAGGCCGCACATCCCTATCAAAGATCGAGAAATGCTGGTGTAAGGCTCGGATGCAATTGAGGAGGACGGCCGGAAGGGTTAAGCAAGAGCTTCATAGAAAAATGTGGCTTCTGTAGAGGAAATAATAAATTGTTCTGCTTTAGATGTGGTTGGAGAGAAACACTTTGCCAAGCATCTCTCTGCAGCACCATTCCTCCTCCCTCCCACTGTTATTTTCCTCCGCTGTCTGGGCTGGATCATAAGCTCTTTACCTGGCCTTTGTATGTTGCTGGTGCAGTAATAATGGCATAACATAGGAAGCTTCCTTATACCGAGTCAGGCCATCAGTCTATCCAGCTCAGCATTCTCTACACCAGGGGTGGGGAACCTCAGGCCTGGGGGCCAGATGTGGCCCTCCAGGCCTCTCTGTTTGGCCCCTGGAACTCTCCCCAGGCCACACCCATCACAGGCCCTCCCTCACTCTCAAACTGTTTTTGCCTGTCTGGAAATGTGTCCTTGAACTCTTGACAGTGCTTGCCTGAGTGGAGGACAGAGAAAGGAAATTTACATTAATTGCTCTGCCCGCTTTTGCCTCTGGCCCCACCCACCAGTGGCAACCGGCCCCCAGAAGGTTGCCCAGAAAAGAATGCGGCCCTCGTGCCAAAAAGGGCTCCCCACACATGTTCTGCACTGACTGGCAGCAAAGGCTCTCCGGGTTTGGGGTGGAGGTCTCTCTCTGGAGATGCCACCAAGGACTGAACCTGGGGAACTTCTGCGTGCAAAGCAGGTGTTCTCTTACTGGGCTCCGGCCCCTTTCCTTCAAGATGGGTGTGCTCTTATCTGCATCCTTGCCTGCGTCTCCCTTGTGTGGTTCATTTAGCAAGGCTAGGACTACCCACGGGTCATGATCCGGAGTGTGAGGCATGTGGCAAAATCCTCAATGGGCTCCTCCCATCGATACATTACCGGCTGGTCATTTTGATGTGCTTTCAAGGGCCATGAAGCTAGCCCCTGGCTGTTGCCGTGCAAATAAAAAGCCTGTTGTCAGGCTGTGTAGATAGCCTCTTGTTTGATTGCCACCTCCTTGCTCGCCCGGGTACCTGGTTCAATCAATCAATCAGAAGGTCCAGCAGCCACTGAAACATCAGCCTGTCTTTCTTCCCTATTTAATTCAGACTCACCCTTTCTGGGGAAAATGTACCAAATTAAAAAAAAAACTGTTGCCAATTAGCAGTTTGAAATAACTGAAAAATCATTTACAATATTAAGCCCCTATCTAGAAGTGCCCTAAGTTGTGTAGATAAGATGCAGATGTGATCTAAGGACAGATGTTCTCAATGCTTCTAAATAAATAAATTGCATTTTGGGAACAAGAAGAAATGAGTGGCTAGTGACTTGAGGTGTCAACTCCTGACAAAGCACACTCCCTCCTTCCCCTTTCAGATGGGAAAGGTGAGGGGCAGGGGATGCTTTGGAAGCCAATAAGGACAGCAGTGGGCATGTGGCCAGTGGAAGACAGGAGAAGGAATGAGGCCAAGGAGGACAGTCTACCAGGCAATATCAGCGCCTTGCTGTCGCATTGTTTTCCTCTGCAGCTGCCTCCCTAAGATCAGCTCCCTTGGTTTGTTTTCATTTTTAGCCCGGCGCATTTGATCAAGCCATGGATGACCTGAAGGCCCATGTGATGTCAAATATGGGAGAGACTGCCCACAGCTTCTGGCTTCTGGCTGAGTAAGCCCCTCTGATGACTTTATTATTTAAATTTATATTTATTTATTTATTTATCTATTTATAATAATAATAATAAAATTTTATTTTTGAGTCGCCTATCTGGCTGAATTAACGGCCACTCTAGGCGATGTACAATAACAGGGTAAAATACAATATAAAACCATAACAACAACATTCAATAATTAAGCTACCCACTCTTACATGTAATCAGCAGCATTAAAAACTAACCCACCCCAGAAACCCCATAGGCCTGCCTGAACAGCCAGGTCTTCAAGGATCAGCGGAAAGCCATCAAGGAGGGGGCATGGTGGAGGTCTAAAGGAAGGGAGTTCCAGAGGGTGGGGGCCACAATCGAAAATGACCTCTCTCTGGTCCGCACCAGCCTAGCTGTTTTAACTGGTGGGACCGAGAGAAGGTCTTGTATGGCTGATCTTGTCAGGCGGCATAATTGGTGATGCTGGAGGTGCTCCTTCAGATAAACTGGGCCGAAATCGTATAGGGCTTTAAAGGTTAATACCAGCACTTTGAATTGGGCCCAGTAAACAACTGGTAACCAGTGAAGATCTATTAATCCTGGAGTGATATGATCACGGCGATGGCTGTTCTTTATCAAACGTGCCGCCGCATTCTGTACCAGCTGTAGTTTCCGGACCGTTTTCAAGGGCAGCCTCACGTAGAGCGCATAACAGTAGTCTAAGCGAGGGGAGACCAGGGCATGTATCACTCGTGGGAGAAGATGGACAGGAAGGTAGGGTTGCAGCCTCCGTATCAGATGGAGTTGATACCAAGCTGCCCGGCTCACTGCTGATACTTGAGCCTCCATAGACAGCTGTGAGTCAAGAATGACCCCGAGGCTGCAGACCTGGTCCTTCAGGGGCAATCTTACCCCATTAAACACCAGGTTTATATCTCCCAGCCTTCTCTTATCTCCCACGAGTAACACCTCAGTCTTATCAGGGTTCAGCTTCAGCCTATTCCGTCCCATCCATCCACTTACGGCCTCCAGGCACTTGGACACGGTATCTACAGCCAACTCTGGTGAAGATTTAAACGAGAGGTAGAGCTGAGTATCATCCGCATATTGGTGACACTGCAGCCCAAACCTCCTGATGATAGCCCCCAGCGGCTTTACATAGATGTTGAATAGCATGGGGGAGAGGATAGAACCCTGTGGCACTCCACAATTGAGAGGCCAAGGGTCTGAAACCTCATCCCCCAATGCCACCCGTTGGTGCTTGTCTGAGATATAGGAACAGAGCCACTGTAAAACAGTGCCCCCTATTCCTAATCCCTCCAGGCGATCTAAAATGATACCGTGGTCAACGGTATCAAAAGCCGCTGAGAGATCCAGGAGGACGAGGAAGGTATATTCTCCTCTATCCAATGCCCTCCTCATATCATCCACCAGGGCGACCAAGGCTGTTTCAGTTCCATGTCCAGTCCTGAAGCCCGATTGGAATGGATCTAAATAATCTGCTTCATCCAAGTGTGTCTGTAACTGTTTGGCCACCGCTCACTCAATCACCTTGCCCAAGAATGGTAAATTGGAGACTGGACGAAAATTATTTAGTTCTTGTGGATCCAAGGAGGGCTTTTTCAGAATAGGCTTTATTACTGCCTCCTTGAGGGCTGATGGCAATGCACCCTCTTCCAAGGATGCATTTACCACTGCCTTGATCCTTTCGTTCCGTCTCTCTTTACAGCTCATAATGAGCCATGATGGGCAAGGATCCAGTAGACAGGTGGTTGGCTTCACAGAAGAGAGCACCTTGTCCACTTCCTCAGAAGGAAGAGGCTGAAACCGATCCCATTGAACCAGAATATTCAATATTTATTGAATTTACATCCTGACTTTCCTACCAAAAGAGCCCAAGGCAGCAAACACACAAGTGATAAGCCAATAAAAACATATTTTTTTTAAAAAAACAAAAAAACAGTTCCAACACATATGCAGACTGGGATTAAAGTCTCTACTTAAAAGGCTTGTTGAAAGAGGAAGGTCTTCAATAGGTACGGAAAAGATAACAGAGATGTGAGAGGGAATTCCACAGGGTTGGTGCCACAACACTAACACTCTGTTTCCTATGTTGTGCGGAACAGACTTCCTGATAAGATGGTATCCACAGGAGGCCCTCACCTGCAGAGCGCAGTGATCCGCTGGGTATAGAAGGGATAAGATGGTCTTTCAGGTATCCTGGTCCCAAGCTGTAGAGGGCTTTGTACACCAAGACTAGAACCTTGAACTTGGCCCGGTAGCAAATGGGCAGCCATGATTAAACGTTTCCTCTGTAGAAACGCTTTCTAGCACGTGCTCATTTTCATTTCCAGTATCTAGAGTGTTGCTAACCAACCGGGCTATTCCCAGGCTGACCTTGAACAGGTAGGGTGTGTCAGGCAGCCAGGATTTTGGGGAAGGGCTGTAGCTCAGTGGTAGAGGATCTGCTTGCATGTATAAATCCCTGGCCTCTTCCAGGTTGAGCTGATAATGCCCCTTGCCTGAAACCCTTGAAATCCTCTGTCAGCCAGTGTAGCCAGTTAGACGCCATGCTAGGTGGACCAATGATCTGACTCAGGAATGCTTTGTCTCTGACTACATAAGCCCCAGTGCCAGCGCAATGGAGTTCCCCTCTTCTCCCCCCATGCATGTCCTGCACCACCCCCAAATCTGCTCTGAATGGTTGGGGGAAAGCCCAGAACAGACACAGAGGGAGGAGAGGGAAGAAAGTCCCATTGTGCTAGCACGAATCCTTGCGCTAGTGCCATTATTTATTAGGACCACAATATCTGATGGACCACCTCTCCCGACACGAACACACCCGTACATTACGCTCAACATCCAAGGCCCTCCTCCGGGTGCCTACTCCAAGGGAAGCTGGGAGGATGGCAACAAGGTAGAGGGCCTTCTCAGTGGTGGCCCCCAGATTATGGAATGATCTTCCTGACGAGGTGTGCCTGGCACAAACACTGTTATCTTTTCGGTGCCAGGTCAAGACTTTCCTCTTCTCCAAGGCATTTTGGCATGTGTTTTAAATTGCTTTTTAAAAATGTGTTTTTAAATTTGTATATTTGTTTTTAATGTTTTTAATTGTTGTAAACCACCCAGAGAGCTTTGGCTATGGGGCGGTATACAAATGTAATAAATAAATAAATAAATAAATAATTATTAATTTACCATTCACCTTCTACAATAATCTCAAGATGATGTGCAAAAAAAAAAAATTAAAACACAAAAGAGAGCAGATATATTTAAAACAAAGCAAAATTGACACCCATGACGGAGATCCATTCACCCAGCTGGGAAAGCCTGTTGCAACAAAGGTGTCTTCAGTTGTTTCCGGAAAGTGCAGATAGTAGGCATCTGTCATGCCTCAAGAGGACTGTTGGTCCATAAAACTGGAGCAGCCACACTGAAAGCCCTGTTCTGAGTGACTGGAGAGTGGGATTCTGATCTGTTTGGAACTTGCAGGAGAAGCTGATCAGTCTTGGTGTCATGGTAAAATGAACAATGAATGTATCCTTTCAAAGGAGAGCGGCAGCAAAAATCCCATGCTAGGGATTACTAGGAAAGGGCCTGAAAATAAGAGCCATTATCTCCAAGCCTTTTCACAAATCTGTGTTGTAACTGCATAAAGTTCTGGCCACACAGTATCAAAAAGGATATTGTACAGCTGGAAAAGATATCGAAAAGTGCTGCTAAAATGATCAAAGGATAGGTGAAACTTTCCTTTTAAAAAAAAAACTTAAGAGTTTGGCACCTCTTAAAACAACAGGGTGGGGATGACCAAAGTTAATAAAAATGATGTATAATGTGGAAACAGTGGATAGAGAAAAGTTTTTAATGCCTCTTTTAGGATACTAGTTCTCAGAGTCGTCTGATGAAAGTGATTGCCAGGAGTTCCCAGTACAGGCAGAAGAAAATGCACTGATGGTCACTGGCTTAGAAGACTTTAATGGGGGATTAGGCAAAGCGGTGGAGGACACACCATCCATGGCTATGAGCCCTAAGAATGAAATGAAACCTCTTTGAATTGTGCCAGTATACCACTGCATACCAACTGCTGGAGAGCAAAGGGACAGGGGAGAGGGCTTGCCTTCATGCTCCCTGCTGCCTTCCAAAAGGCAACTCTCGGCCACCGCTGAGTACAGCATCCTGTCTGACCCAGAAGTGATCCTTTCATGTTCTCATGCCCTACCATTTCCATATACCTAAAGAGCCTGACACACGACCTCCCCCAAACCCTGAAAGTTAGATGCCATGCATTCACTCCAGAATCTCTTGCTCTTGCTCCAGCCCCTCTACACCTGAATCACTCCCATCTGCAGCCCCTGACTTTTGCAAGAACTCAACCCTTATTTCTTCCTTGCTGCTGCACTCAAACCACAGAACCGCCCTAATTCCATGGGGCATCAGCTCTCGGCACCATCCCCTCCCACCAACCTGACAACCCTCTCTTCTACTTGCCATCACCCTCTTTCCCCTTCTTATTGCCACCCCAGACAAAACATGGGGGGAAAGGATGAAAATAACGATCATTAAAACACAATTGAGAGACAATGCACTTCGCAGAATAACATACACTCAAAAGGCTAATCCCTGCCCCAAGGACCTTGCAGTTTAACAGAGGAATGGAGAGTCTGGGGCCTTCTAGATGTTGTTTGTCTCCAACCCCTCTTTCTCCTGGCCAAGGACCCTGCAAAATTGCCCCCATGATGCCAGTCACCACTGCTTTCCTTCTGTTGGTGGAAAGGAAAGGCAGGAGGGTATAAAGACTATTGGCTTGAGGTCACCATTCCCGTTCGCAAATTGCTGTGCCCGCCTCATGCCAAAGTCAGACTCCTCGCATTGTCTCTCCTTGGGACGTGCCCAAACTTGGTTTCCAAGGAGCGAGGCCACGTTGTTGGGGTTGTTGTGGCTGTGTTGTGCTAAGGTGAGAGGGAAAGAGGGGCATCCTGTCTACATAATGGAAAGGAAACAGCCCGCTTGGCACACCTGCCAAGATCTAAATGCTGCAGAGATTAGCTTATTCAAACACTTTACCTCATCTCAGAGGTGACCTTGGACTGACCTTGTTTTGCCTGGAAATGGGCTCAAAACTGAGAGGTGTTTGCAAATCTTCCCAGCTGGATACCTGGGCAACTGGAGATTCTTAGGGAAGGATGTCTTTGTTGTGGAAGATGTTTGTTTATTTATTCCCTTTATAAACTGCTTCCCATCAAACATCCCAGAATGATTAAACAATTTAAAGAATCAACAATAAAAGCATATATTTAAACCATTTGAAATCTAATACAGTTACAGAGTGGGATAAAAAAATCTCCACTGAGAAGGCTCATCAAAAGGAAAGGTCTTCAACAGGGGTCAAAAAGACAACAGAGGTGGCACATGTAATGGGAGGGAGTTCCAATGCGTAGATGCCACCACACTAAAAGCCTGATTCCTACATCACATGGAAGGGACCTCCTGATGGGGCTACGTCTTTTATCCCCTTCTCATGTTCAGATCACTACCTGGTGAGAGTAGACCTTTCGATGTCACACACCCTCCGTGGGGGTAAAGGAAGACGCGGGAAATGCAAAAGGGGCGTTTGAAACCTCTCGTGTGAAAACGGCCCCGGGAGTTGCATGGAAGCTGCCTTGGCACTGGGTCGACAAGCCGAAAGGAGTTCAACGAGGCTAAGTGCGGGAGAAGGAGAAGGACACGCACATATACACAAGAGCCTTCCCCATCCCGAAAGCAGGCAGGGGCTCCCGGCCGCTTCCCTCCCGGAAAACGGCTGACAGGCCCAAGGCGGTCCTTCTCCTCCTCCTCTCACCTGCGACCGGCTTCAAGCACCGGCTGCCTTTCGCACAGAGTTCCGGGTTGCCGAGCGCCAACCTCGGCCTCGCCAGCCCACGCGGCAGAAGGCACACGCCCGCCCGCCCTGCCTTCTTTGGGCCGAGGAGAAGGCGGAGGCCCGGCGCGCCCGGGAGGGGAAGAGCGGGCGGTGGGGTGGAGGCTTAGGTTTGGGAGAGGCGCCTCAGCCGTCGCCAGCCTCGGGGGGGAGGACGGAGCCTGCCCCTCACCGTTTCCTGAAGGGACCCCCCCCTCAGCAGCAGCCCCTGCCCGCTGCCGAGCGGCCTGCCAGCTCCGGAAAGGACGGCGGGCCGCTTCACCCCTCATGCTGTGGGGAACCGGCTCCGGGGCTAAGAAGGAGCCGGCTGGCCGGCCTCCACTCCTGCTGAGGCTGGCAGGCCGCTCGGCAGCGGGCAGGGGCGTCCCTTCATGAAACGGTGAGGGGCAGGCTCCATCCTCCCCCCCCGAGGCTGCAATGGCCGAGGCGCCTCTCCCAAACCTAAGCCTCCACCCCACCGCCCGCTCTTCCCCTCCCGGGCGCGCCGGGCCTCCGCCTTCTCCTCGGCCCAAAGAAGGCAGGGCGGGCGGGCGTGTGCCTTCTGCCGCGTGGGCTGGCGAGGCCGAGGTTGGCGCTCGGCAACCCGGAACTCTGCGCGAAAGGCAGCCGGCGCTTGAAGCCGGTCGCAGGTGAGAAGAGGAGGAGAAGGACCGCCTTGGGCCTGTCAGCCGTTTTCCGGGAGGGAAGTGGCCGGGAGCCCCTGCCTGCTTTCGGGATGGGGAAGGCTCTTGTGTATATGTGCGTGCCCTTCTTCTCCCGCACTTAGCCTCGTTGAACTCCTTTCGGCTTGTCGACCCAGTGCCAAGGCAGCTTCCATGCAATGACGGCGGCAGCTCGAGTCTTCTTGAGGCACCTGCTGGCAGCCGCTTCGTCCTCCTGTGTCTGCAGTCCCCGGCTGACTGAGAAAGGGCGGGAAGGCGGCCAGCCACAGCCCAACGTATGCGTGTGTCAATCACGCATGCGTGGCTGAGGGGGCCGCTGAAAAGCAGGAGATCCACCTTTTTAAACGCCGGAGACGGCCCCTTTTCCCCTGAGACTCCAGCAGGAAACCGGAGACCTGGCAACCCTGATCCTCCAGGCGGGGAGTGCTGGGCTGTCCCACATCCTTGATCTGGTCAGACTTCTGGGAAGTCACGTTTGCCACACCAGGCTCCCTGGCAATGATCTGGCTGCCTGGCCTTGAGAATTCAGCTGCTTCTGAGTTGCCACCCCCAACTGCAGGACTCTTTGCCTCAGGGGCTCCTTCTCCCATTGAAGCGTGGGACTGTGGGGGTGGGCGGTCTGTATCTGTCCCCATCATAGCTGCTGCACTGGAGCCTGCATCCATCCTCAGATTGTCAACTGTGTGGAGCTCAGGATTCCCTGCCTCTTCTTCCTCCTTCTTCTCCTCCGGGACACTTTTCCCTGATGGGCCAATCACGCCTGAGATTGTTACACGTTTGGAAGGCTTGACAGCCACCTGCTGTGGAAGAGCAAAGAGAGAGAAGAGAGTGGGGAAAAAGAGATGGGCGGCTATAGGAGAGGCAGGAGAAAACTTGGTGGGGGGCACAGCATTAAAAAAATGGAGCAGAGGTTCTCAAACATTCCACCCCCAGGGCCCACTGAAAATTACTGAAGCCCACCAGTCACAAAATGGTGGCGCAGGGGCAGAACCAGTCAGAGACTTGTGGCAGATGAAGTTTGGTATAATCAGCTGGCAATTACTGATATCATTTTCTATTGATCTCTAAACCATCTTGAAAAATTGCTAAATTCTTTGCCACGGTGTTTTCCTTGTGGCAGGGAGTTGCATAGCTCTGCTTTCCTAAGTACAGGTATTTGCTCGAGCTACTGTGACAGCCTCCCTGTTTCACTCAGAATGTGCAGTTCAGTGGCTTTAAAGGGCTTTTTCTTTTATATTTTTAATATTTTCTCCATGCCATCCCATCCCCCCATGCCTCTCAAAGTATTTTTACCCATCTCCTGTAATTTCTTCTTCCACTTAACATGTACCTTATCCACACACACCCAACTGCCAGTTTCTTTCATCCCTCCTGCCTGTTCATG
The DNA here is from genome assembly GCF_030035675.1 of Rhineura floridana. Lineage (NCBI taxonomy): Eukaryota > Metazoa > Chordata > Lepidosauria > Squamata > Rhineuridae > Rhineura > Rhineura floridana. The sequence goes on along the minus strand of NC_084488.1, from coordinate 41,261 downwards.
TTCCACTCATGTCTTTTTCCTTCTGCGGAGAGAGGCCTTCCTTCCCTTCTGTTCCCCACAACTTCTCTGTCTCCCAGCTACCTTTACATTTCTGGCATTGGTCCAACCAAAAGGCTATGTGGCATGTCTAGGGTGCAGGGCAGGCAAGTGAAGAGGCACTAGTCAGGCTGTGGCACTGAAGCCCACCTGAAAGTGGCCCTAGGCCCACTGGTGGGTCGAGGCCCACTATTTGAGAAATGCTGCACTAGAGCATAAGATGAGGTAAGCCTCAACTTGGTGCTTTAAAAGTAGTAATTTGTTTTGTGGGGATGACTGCCCAATCCTTTTTGACCAAAGTTCTTCTTCAGGAGCAAAGGGTTTTAATGTGTCTTATTCTAGTACACTTGCTAAATGTTTGAAAGTATACTCTTGAGGGTGTTGTGTTCAAGGGTGTACGAGAATAAGACACAGAAAGACCCTTTGCCCCTGAGAAAGAGCATTGGTCAGAATGGATTGGGCAATCTTCACAACATAAATTAGTCCTTCCCTCCCTTTTGAGCACCCCTATGAGACTGCCTCTCCCTTCTGATAGGGCTGTCCAAAATTCAAGCACAAGGTCTTAATTTGTATTATGCAGTGACAATCCTTAACACCACTGGGCAGGGTTTAAATTTGGAAAGAAAGGGTAAAGAAATCCTAGGACTCAAACCTGCCCTTTGACCCACACATCATGCTGGCTAATGAATCCCAAACTGGTGAGGTTAGTGGCAAAAAGGATTCCACATATGCTCAGAGGCTCTCTTATCTTATTTCTTCACATATACCCTAGCTGAGGCTTGGAACTGAATTCTTTCTCAAACCTTGCTGGGGTTTGTGTATTTGCATGTTGCTGGTGTAAGAATAGGTGTACATTTGCATGAACAGATATGTGTCTATAAACAGAGTAATAGACTGAGTAAGGAATTGGAATGTGGTTTTGGGAGGGGGCCTGAAAAGCATCACCTTAGGGCAAGTCTCCATTGGAGCTACCATGGTGCAGAAATGCAGAAAGAAACTTCTAGAAGAAAGAAGGCATCCTTGAGGCATGGAAGAATTCTGCACTATGAGCTGGTTCATATATGAACCATCAAGTAAAGGATTGCACATGTGTAGGGGCTATCATAGATCGAACACCAATGACAGAATGTCTACATTGCCCACTGTCATCCCAAACACACATTCTGATGTCATCCATCAAGCACTGATGTCACATCAACATAATGCATTTAAAGCACTCTTATGACACTTTAATAGAGAATCCTGGGAACTGTAGTTTGTTACGGGTGATGGCAATTGTAGATATAATTATTTAAGGGTAATGGGAATTGTAGGTCTGTGAGGTCAGTTCCCTTAAACTACTGTTCCCATTTATTTATTTCATTTGTATATTGCCCCATAGCCGAAGCTCTCTGGGCGGTTTACAACAATTAAAAACATTAAAAACAAATACAAATTTAAAAACACATTTTTTTAAAAAGCAATTTAAAAACACATGCTAAAATGTGGGTTCTTTGATGGAAGCCAAGACATTTCAAGATCTAATAATCAAGTAATTATTAGGGCAGTCTAGGGATTCTGCTCGTGTACCGTCCACCCCGCTGCACGACAGACTCCCTGGCCGAGGTGCTGCAGGTGGTCTCGGCTGTGCGTGTACAGTCCCCAAACCTGCTGGTATTGGGGGACTTCAATGTACATTCAGAGGCCATCCTTACTGGGGCGCCTCGGGACTTCATGGAAACCATGGCTTTCTGGGAGCTGCACCTTATTACAATGGGGCCCACCCATGTAGCCGGTCATGCACTCGACCTTGTGTTTGTCTCGGGAGAGGAGGGGAGTGATCTGAAAATTGGAGGTACATCCATCACCTCCTTGTCATGGTCAGACCACTACTTGGTGAGGATGGACTTTTCGGTGCCACAAACCCTCCGTGGGGGTGGAGAACCTATTAAGATGGTCCGCCCCAGGCGTCTGATGGATCCTGATGGATTCCTGAATGCGCTTGGGGACTCTCTGGAGCATGCACACAGCCACTCGGCTGAGACCCTGGTGGAGGGGTGGAATGCCGCAATCGCCGGGGCATTAGACCGGGTGGCTCCGAAACGCCCTCTCCCCCTGAATAGAGCTCAGGTGGCACCGTGGTTCACCCCACGGTTGCGAATTCTGAGGCGTGAGGTGAGACGGCTAGAGCGCCGGTGGCGGAAATCTCGCTCTGACGATGATCGGACACATGTTAGAGTGGCTGCGGCAGCCTATCATGTGACAATAAGGGCAGCAAAAAAAGATTTTTATGGTGTCTCTATTGCATCTGCAGAGTGCTGTCCCAGGAGACTGTTCCAAGTGGTCTGGAGCCTGGTCGGTCCAGTTGCTCCGGAACCAATGGAACATGCTAAGGCCTCCTGTGACGATTTTTCTGAACACTTTGCGGAGAAAATCGATTGTATTAAGAGTGCTATCCCGTGCGCTGTGGACACAGTGAGCGAGCCAGAGGTGACCAGTGGTGCTCTGGTGGTGTGGGATCGGTTCCAGCTTCTTCCATCTGATGAAGTGGACAAGGTGCTTTCAACCTTAAAGCCAACCACTTGCTTACTCGATCCTTGCCCATCGTGGCTCATTATGAGCTGCAAAGATAGACTGGGTGAGGGGATCAAGATGGTGGTAAATACATCTCTCGAAGAGGGAGTAATGCCATCAGCGCTCAAGGAGGCAGTAATGAAACCAATCTTAAAGAAGCCCTCCTTGGATCCCCAAGATCTGAACAACTTTCACCCAGTCTCAAATTTGCCATTCTTAGGCAAGGCGGTTGAGCGGGTGGTGGCAAAGCAATTGCAAGCGCACTTGGAGGAAGCGGATTATCTGGATCCATTTCAATCGGGCTTCAGGCCTGGACATGGGACTGAAACAGCCTTGGTCGCCTTGGTAGATGATATGAGGAGGGCGTGGGATAGGGGCGAATGCACCTTCCTTGTCCTCCTTGATCTCTCAGCAGCTTTCGATACCGTTGACCACGTTATCCTCTTGGACCGCCTGGAGAGGTTAGGCATGGGGGGCACTGTATTGCAGTGGTTCCATTCCTTCCTCTCTGGTAGGTACCAAAGAGTGGTATTGGAGGATGAGGTCTCGGATCCTTGGCCTCTCACTTGTGGGTTGCCACAGGGTTCCATCCTCTCCCCGATGCTGTTCAACATCTATATAAAGCCGCTGGGGGCAATCATCAGGAGATTTGGGCTGCAATGTCATCAGTATGCGGATGACACACAGCTCTATCTCTCATTTAAATCTTCACCGAGGTTGGCTGTAGAAACCCTGTCCAAGTGCCTGGAGTCGGTGAGTGGCTGGATGGGAAGGAATAAGCTGAAGCTGAACCCTGACAAAACCGAGGTACTGTTTGTGGGAGACAAGGGAAGGCTGGGGGATGTGGACCTGGTGCTCAATGGGGTACGATTGCCCCTGAAAGACCAGGTCCGCAGCCTGGGGGTCATTCTTGACTCCCAGCTGTCCATGGAGGCTCAAGTCTCGGCTGTGAGCCGGGCGGCGCTGTATCAACTCCATCTGATACGGAGGCTGCGCCCCTAACTTCCCAACCATCTGCTCCCACCGGTGGTACATGCCCTGGTCACCTCTCGCCTAGACTACTGTAATGCGCTGTACGTGGGGTTACCCTTGAAAACGGTCCGGAAGCTGCAACTGGTACAGAATGCGGCGGCTCGTCTGATTAAAGGCAGCCGCCGGCAAGATCACATCACTCCAGTGCGGAAGGAGTTGCACTGGCTACCGGTTGTTTACCGGGCCCAATTCAAGGTGTTGGTTTTGACCTTTAAAACCCTACACGGTTTTAGCCCAGTCTATCTGAAGGAGCGCCTCCAGCATCGTCAGGAATGCCGCTCAACAAGATCAGCCTCAGAAGACCTTCTCTCGATCCCACCGGTGAAAACAGCTAGACTGGTGAGGATTAGACAGAGGGCTTTTTCAATAGTGGCCCCCACCCTGTGGAACTCTCTCCCAAATGATCTCCGCCATGCCCCTTCTATGATGAGCTTCCGCCGGGCCTTGAAGACCTGGCTCTTCAGGCAGGCTTTTGGGGTGGGTTAGGTTTTTACTGTTACGGTTTTAAATTTTAACGTTTTAATGTATTGTTTTTTATCTTGTACGTCGCCCAGAGTGGCTGGACAACCAGCCAGATGGGCGACTAATAAATTGAATCAATCAATCAATAAATAATGATGTACATGCAATTATGAACCAGCTGTAGTTGTGAATAGTGAGTAGAGAAGATCACCCTATTGACCTCACACCTGCCATCTTATTTTAGGAACAGGGAAGCATATGACAATCAGATGCACCAGAAGAGCATCTCTGACTCACAAAATGTTTCATTCAAACCGCACCCTTGCTCTGCCCCAGTACCTTAGAATCTTCCCTGCTTTTTGACAGTTTCAGTTTCTCCATAGATGAGGACAGGACACTATAGATGGTTCCAAAAGTAAGGCTGCTTGTTTGTCGAGCTGCAAAGCAAATGGAGCAATTAGCCAGCGACATGGCTTCCAGCCAGGGGCATGGTGGTGGGGGATATGGGAATCAAGCATTCATATAGGCCATCTAATTGGCATTTCTTCCTACCTGAACTCAGAGCCTTTTTCAGTTTGTTCTTGGACATCTGGCTCCTGTTTAGATACAAGTTCAGTTAGTCTAATTTGTTAAAGGAGTTCAGAATAAAAACACAGCTATTGATTTTTATTGTTATTCCAAGGTTCATAATAGTACCCGAGACCACTTCCTGGCCCTGCCTGGAATCCCAGGAATCAAATGTTTTAAATGGAAGAAGTATGTTTCTAGGTCTCATGGATGCAGCAGTTAGAAAAAAATATGATGGCATGCTTAACTAATGGAGTCAGCAGTTATACATAACAGGAATGCATGAACATGGGGGACATTATGGCAGTAGGCTGCCACAATGTGTCTTTGTTAGAGAACCCTCGCATGCGCAGGATTTGTGATCATAGGAAGAGAGGGCCTCCTACATGGACAGCTGCATATGTGAGGTTCTCTCACAGATTCTAATGAACATGCATAGGTTACAAAGCTCGTCTTCCGCACCCCTGTCGTTAATGTAGCATTGTATAACGTTTGATCTGAACAGGGTGGTTTATAGCAGATGCCACTGGAGGTCACTGATTCATAGGGTCACCATAAGTCGTAATCGACTTGAAGGCATATAACAACAAAATAGCATTTGAAAAGGGCTCAGGTGAACAGTTAAAAAGCCCAAATGCATTACATTTTCCACCTTTTGAGATTTCATACTCAAGATTTCTTAACCTGACTCTGGGGTTATTGCTTTGGGAGCAACATTTTTTAAAAATAAGAACATGCAGGAGGACTAAGCACAACATGCCCACTAACTCTAGTTTGATATCTAGGCAGTTCAGGAGAGCAATATGCATACTTTGCAGCTAAAACTTGCAGAACTGTATAGTTCCCATAATACCTAGGGATGGACCTGAGTTGCACAGGTCCAAAACCACAGCTATGGGAGGAGCCCTATTCCTCCTGAGCCAGGAGCCAAGTGAGAGAATTTTAGTTGGTGTTCCTCAGCCCAGGAACTGCTAACTCTCCAGCCCAGCAACATGAGAGCTGCTTCTCCCACACAGCCCTTCTGTCCGGATGGAGGAACGACATGGATGGGGGAAATTATGTGGTTCATTTCCATACAAGCTTCCTTGAAAGGGTGGTGCTGGCATGGGAAGGAATTGCTTCATTTCCCCGCATGAGTTCTTCTATCCCAGATGTGGGGAATCAACCAACCCACCAACGAAAACAGCTAGGTTGGTAGGGACTAGAGAGAGGGCATTTTCAGTGGCGGCCCCCACTCTCTGGAACTCCCTCCCATTCGATCTTCGCCATGCCCCTTCCCTGGATATATTTCGCCGGGCATTAAAAACTTGGCTTTTTGGACAGGCCTTCAGGAATTCCGGGGAGGGCTAACTTTTTTGGGATATTTTATTATCTATTGATCGCCCTAACTGATTTCATGCTGCTGTGATTAATGATCGTACTGATGTTACTGTATTTTATCTGTATTGTATTGTAATTTACTGAATTTTAGTGTGTACGTCGCCTAGAGTGGCTTCGGCCAGATAGGCGACACAAAAATTAAATTTATTATTTATTATTATTATTATTATTAATCTTTGGCCCTCCAGATGTTGCTGAGCTACAACTCCCATCAGCTCAACCTAGCATGGCCAATGCCCATGGTAGTTCAGCAACATCTGGAGGGCCAAAGGTTCCTCGCACTCATTCTATCCAAGCAAAGTGGTGTGGAGCTGGACTGTAGATAAACAATTTACACAAAACTGTGGCAATGTATAAATTAGGCTCCCACCATCTCATTTGGAGCTATTGGTTGACAAGGTTATAGTCGATCACTTCACACCCCACAGAATATGACATTCGTGTCTTCTTCACTCATTTGAGCATTTTATCCCAGAGATGCTAACAGATCTGCTTGCCTTTGTTCAGCTGGGCTTCAAAGGAAGCGCACCAGGCAGCTGGTTCTCTTATCTTGCCCAACCCAGATTGCTGAGACTGTACTTCTCACCCTGAACATCTGCCACTTGGTTCTCCCAGCCAGCATACCTGGGGGGTTCCTGTTTCCCTGCAGCACTGCTTGGCTGGATCTGCTTGGCTAGTTCTTTACTTTCTTTATCTGTTCCCAGTGCTCCGCTCTGGGGCCTGCTTGTAATCAGGCCAACCACCATGGAGGGCCCCACACCCACAGTCTTCCAGCCTTGTTGAGAAGGCCCCACTGCTACTGATGCTGTTGTCCTGTGGACTTGTAGCCCAGACTTCTTTTCCTTCCGTGATGGGCTCCAAGAAGTGGAGCGCCCCTTCTTTGGGGAGCGGCTTGAAGGCGTCTGTGGCCTGGTACTCTGTGCCTTGCTAGGCTCCTGGGATTTCACATTTGCTGTCTGTGAATGTGCGGCACTTTCCTGGCCCCGACTCCCTGGCTCAGAAGGAGCAACTGCGGCTGCAGGTTTCTCAGAAGTCATTTGAGCTGGCTGACTGGTTGGTCTGGATGGGCCAGCTGCCATTGACTTGGCACCCACTTCAGAAGGTCCAGCAGCCACTGAAACATCAGCCTGTCTTTCTTCCCTATTTAATTCAGACTCACCCTTTCTGGGGAAAATCTGCCAAATTAAAAAAAAAACTGTTGCCAATAACCAGTTTGAAATAACTGAAAAATCATTTACAATATTAAGCCCCTATCTAGAAGTGCCCTAAGTTGTGTAGATAAGATGCAGATGTGATCTAAGGACAGATGTTCTCAATGCTTCTAAATAAATAAATTGCATTTTGGGAACAAGAAGAAATGAGTGGCTAGTGACTTGAGGTGTCAACTCCTGACAAAGCACACTCCCTCCTTCCCCTTTCAGATGGGAAAGGTGAGGGGCAGGGGATGCTTTGGAAGCCAATAAGGACAGCAGTGGGCATGTGGCCAGTGGAAGACAGGAGAAGGAATGAGGCCAAGGAGGACAGTCTACAGGACAGATCGAAAGGCTGCAGAGGTTTGCAGTTCCCCATCCCTGGGCTCATCAAAATAGGGAATGCAGGGAAATATTTGGACCTTGAGGGTTCTTTTTGAGAAGGTGGGGGAGGGGCTAGGGTAAGACTGAGCAGCGTGATGATGGCAGGCGGATATGGTAAAGGACAAAGAAGGAACTTGGCTTTTGGGTAGCTTTGCTTCATGAGACTCACCTTCTCAGATGTAGCACGCAACCTAGCACTCGTCCGTATCGTGTGAAGCCCCGATTCCTTCGAGGTGAAGCTGACTGGAGCACTGATCCTGCCGCTGGCCTCGTGCAACATGTAAGCAAGGCGAATCCAGCGCTCAAAGAGGAAGTTCTCATCCCCTTTGGGGGCACAGAGTTGCAGATAATATATTTGCCCTGTTGCCAACTTTACTTTCAGCTGTCGCTCATCCACGTTATGCACAAAAATCTTCACCAGGTGTAGAGGGATCAACCTGTGAGGGAAGGAAGGACTCAGCCTAGGAACCTCCCAGGTGGTGGGGTTTTCCCGGGAAAGTGAGGGATGGCAGAATGGGGGACTACACCAATCTCACCGAGTGATCTCCAGGTCTTTCACCTTTGCCTTTGTGATTTTGACACCTTTCTTTACTTGGGCCATGATCATCTGGTCAGGAAGTAGTAGAGATGGGCTGCTGGCTAAAACACCCATGGTGATTACATTGGGCTGGTCGTGGATGCCAACGTATTCACCCCTCTTGGTTACCTGCGTGAGAGGAGAGGAGAGGGGAGGGGAGTCTGCTAAGAATGGAACAAAAGCTGTGGCAATAGGAGCCCCAAACAAGCTACAGCATCTGAAATCATTTGGGCAATGCAGGGTCTGGCTGACAGTAGACCTTCCTTGCTGTTCCTTGCACTGTGGCTCCTACGCCTCTTCAGGCCTAGAGTCTCTTCAGCCTACCATCAAAGCCTTTGTTTCTTCCCCCTCTCATATATAATCACATGAATCTCATATATAATCACATATATAATCAGGATAGGCCACAGGTCGGTTTAGTCCAACACTGTCTGTTCTGCCTGGCAACAGCTGTCTGTATGGGCTTTGGTGGAAGCAACAGAAGTGGCTCCTTTAAGGCATATAGGCCACTGCCCAACCAACAGCAGCATGGCCATAGCTCAGTGGCAGAGCATTTGGTTTGCACGCAGACTGGCCCAGGTTCAATCCCCAGCATCTCCAGACAGGGCTGGGAGAGGCCCCTGCCTAAAACCCTGGAAAGCTGCTGCATGTCAGAGTAGGCAATACTGAACCTCCTCAGTATTGTTGGCAGTAAAGCACCAACCCTTGCAACAACAAGTAACCTGAGCCAGTAGGGGGCGATAGACAGAAAGGCCACCTATTTTCCCCTTACTGATTCCTTGTTTGTTTTTCCTCAGGCTTTGCTTCCTCCTGGCTCTGCAGTAGCCACATGTATGTCTGTTGTCAGAATGATTTTATTCCCCAGTGGTAATAAACCTTACATTTCTTTACCCTTTCAACCAACAGCCTTTTGAGACTATTTTTGCATCAGGCTATTTGTGGCAATATATGCCAACTTACTTAGGCTCAGACTAAGGCAGCTCCCTATGATCGATGACTCTTAGTCTGCCTTCAGTCAGCCCTCACTTGCCCTGCCTTCTTACTTGCAAGCAATCCAGGGGGTGGCACTGCCTTTGAGCTTCCTCCCCCTTAGTCTCCTGAGTGTTGCCCCTCATTGAACTCAGCCGGGAAGAGGAGGATAGAGACAACTAGAATGAGTTGGCTCTGACTGTCTTTGGCTCTGGTTCCACCTCCCATTGGGGCTCCCTGCCTTTCTGCCCCAACAGTCCCAATGGGCTCCAGCCACCGTTGGATAGAAGCCTTTCCCATCACCCACTCCCTGAGCCTTTCAACTAGAAGTCGGAAGCAGGGCCTTCTGGGGCACTTTGCTGCAGTCGGTTGTCGATGCAACCATCTGCCCCCTCCCATGCCTCTTTATGAGCACTTCCATGCAGAGAAACACAAGGAGACACAATGGCCCAAACTGGCATGCGGGCAGACTGAGCCAGCAGGCACATGGGAACAGGATGGCTCTTAGCGGTAATTGCGAAATGGTTTGCCTGCCGCCGCAAAGCATAATGGAAACTGCCATTTGTAAAGTTTTCTGGGAATTTGTAGCTCGGTCGGGAGAAACCACAGTTCCCAGGATTCTTTGAGGGAAGAAGTCACATGGTTTCAATGGGCTTCTGCTGGGCGGATGGGCGAGATATAAATCTAATTAACAACACCACCAACAACAGCAGTAATCATGTGTGTTGGATGTGCTTTAAATGCATGGTATTGGTGTGGTGTGGATCTGCCTTTAATCTACGCTGGCCAATATGGTGCACATCCTTGTACGTTCGTGGGGGGAGGGCAGGCTCCAACAGGGAACGCTGCTGCAGAAATCTCTGTGCCGTGAGCCACACTGCCCAACCAAGGGCAGCATTCAGTTCACCTGCACAAAGGTGCCCTCGAACATTGGTGCATCTCCATATGGATAGTATTCAGGCTGCCGCAACACCTCCTGCAGACTGCCAGTTGCTGGGGCCCAGCCAGGGAAAGGCTGCTCACGGATACCTTTGGTGAGATTCTGCAAGCCCTTCTGCTTAGTCCCTGGGAGACCGGAAAATAAAAATTAACAAAGAGGATTCATATGAGAAATGACAGGGGAAGTCCAGGGTCAAAACCTTCAGTCTGCAGGACCTGGCTTTTGTCTTGCAGCAGGACTCAGGGACCCTTCCCTTTTGCAGTTCACTCCCTGTGTCAAATTATCAGCAGCGGCTTGTGGTTCCATGTCAGTGGAATCTGCTCTGGGTTTTCGTCTGAACTTTTGAGCGCTGTCCAAGGTGCTGAAGCCTGACCCCAAATTTAGATTCAGCACCCTGGACAGCTCCTTGAAAGTTCAGAGTGAACCCCGGAACAGATTCCACCACCCCACTGACATGGACCTATCAGCCTCCATTGCAAATTATAGGTTGTAAGCCTCTTGGGGCAGGAACTTCTTCATAAAGCCGGTGTGGGGAACTTTGGGCCCTCCTGATGTTGCTGAACTATAACTCCCATCAATGCCATCAAGCATGGCCAATGTCCAGGGATGATGGGAGCTGTAGTTCAGCAACATTTGGAGGGCCAAAGGGTCCCCACACCCACAGTAAAGCATCACACACAGTGATGGTGCAAAAATAAAGCCTCATTATACCCCCTCCCACATATGTTAAAGTTCACTAAAGGCCTCTAACTTAAAATCATAGAGTTGAGAGATGACAGGGACCCAAAGGCTATATAATTCAACCTCAAAATCAACTGGCCGCCAGTTCTTCCCAATAGATTTACATTATTTATTTATACACCACCCTCTTGCAAAACATATTGGGTGGTGTACAGCAACATAAAAGCATTTGGCTGCAGACCACAGCGCCTGCCAAGCGAGCAATGGCTCTGGACAAATCAAGCAAGTGAGCCAAGCCATGTGTGCAGGTGACAGGCAACACTATGCCTGCTTGCTCCTCTCAGATAAATGAGCCAACATGATCTGAGGGGAAATTCCTTCCTGTCCTCAAACACGGCCATCTGTTAGCTCTTGAACATGAGCAAAACCTTCCATCTCACAAGCCTTTCCCTTGAAATCAAGGCAGAATTCCGTGGAACTCAATTATCTTCCTCCCCTCTCAAGAACCTGGGCACCCTAGGTCCTACCTGCAGGGTACGTGTTCATGGCTGTGGGACTGAGTGGAGACTCAGGAGTTATAGGGCCTTGCTGGTTAACATGGCACAAGGCATCCCTTGGGTCACAAAATACTGGCTCATGATTCCAGGTGGGGAAGGGCCCCCCCATGTCCTTTGTGCCTCTGGGGCTCTGTGCCCGTGGAGGACTCTCTTCTCTGCAAGTGGCCCCCATCAGCTGACAGGCTGTAAAATGGCTGCTTATATGCCTGCACATTATGGCATCATAAGGCAATTCAAGCCAGTGCCTGGAAACTGGCAGTAACAAGGTTATTGCTGCCTACAGCACTAGAGCTCCTGGAGTGGGGGCACTGTGGCTTTTTGTGCCTTGGGACACATCCTCAGTGACCAGAGTCAATGGCTCCCTTCATGGGCATCATCACTGGCACTGCATGATTGGTGGGCCTTGGTGGATTGTCCATGGAAGTTTGGTGTGTGTGTGTTCTTTTTGTGCCATGTAGGATTTTCTGTGGTGTTTCCCCCTCCCAAGCTGAGCATGTGTAAGATACGGCTGCTGTTCTGCCAGTGTAACCCCCCCCGAAGCGTTGGAGTAGAGCAGGAAGGGCTAGCCTGTGGCCTTCCAGATGGTGCTGGACCACAAGACCGAACAACCCCAACCATTGGCCATGCTGCCTTGGGCTGATGGGAGTTGGAGTCCAACAACATCTGGAGGCCCAAAGCTTCCCCATCTCTGGAGCATAGGTCTGTAAACACACTAGTCACCAGATCAAAGCTTTTCCATTAGCCACAGCTGGAGGGAACACAGGTTGATCTGCTGTGAAATCTCTCTCAAGCTGAATTTTTTTAAAAAAATGCATTCAAGCTGCTCCCACCAGATTTTACAGGGAAAGAGGCAGGGTTTGTCTAGCGTTGTGTGGCCCTAGTTTCAGAAGAGAGAAAAATGGAGACATGCTGAAACCACTGAGTGTGTTTCTACCCTAGGAGTGCTCTGTTCAGTTAAGAGTTGAAAGAGATGTTGATGTTGCTTTCAGTTGAGTACCGTTTGCTTCTGTCAGCCATGGAGCATATTTTTGAAGAAAGCCAGGTAGTATTGTACACACCTGCTGGCTTTCAAAACCACTATTTACCATTTTTTTACAACCTCTGTTGCAGGTGCCCATCAAGAATTTCAAGTCCCATGGCCTTTTTTGTTAGTTCCATTAATTAATTGCAGGGGGAATTTTTTATTCTGTGCATTCAGCATGGATTTAGCTGAATCCACGATGCTTTGCTACCGGAAGCTGAGCCCATCTCTTTCATGCACTCTCCTAGGGCCAATACCTTTTTAAAAAACAGTCGACTGTCTGAGATCCCAAAGAGCCACTGCCAGACCACCCTTCCTTACCTTGGTACCTTCCAGATGTTTTGGACGACAGCCCCAGTCCAAAACATCTGGTGAGCACCTGGTTGGGAAAGACAGGAATAATTATACTGGGCTAGATGCAGCAATAGTTTGATTTGTTATGAGACAGGTTCATCTGTTTAAAGCAGGCCCTCCAGATGTTGCTGAACTACAACTCTCATCATCCCTGGCCATTGGCCATACTTGTTAGGCTGTATGAGCAGCCAAAGCAGTCTCTAGCCCATCCGACTGGTGCAGGACTGGACCGCCTGAAGTACTTCCCTTCCCTTCAGAGGTTAGAATATTTGTAATAGTTCCATGACATCACAGCAGTTCAGCTAATGGCTAGGAGCTGCATCCTGAGAAGTTATACATGAATCAGCTTCTAAACTATCAAATTTGGGGAGTAGTTTCCCTCATCCCACGTTACTCTTCCTCAAGAGGTGGCAGAATTTCTTCATCCTTTGGCTCAAAGTCCCCGCCCAGTTTGATCCCGAATTTCTCGTGGAGTACTGCTGGGATCTCAGAGGTCTGCAGGGCAGTCTCTGTACGCTTCTCTCCCATTGTGGAAATGAGACGCCAACCCATGTAAGTGAGGCGCCCGCCATTTTCTTTGTGCAGGGAGCAGAAAGATTTGCACGTGAAGATGGAACTGGGTGAAGTCTGGTGGTAGAGGCACACGCTGGTGAAATCGTCCAGTTTCTTCTCCTCTAGGGTGAATTGATATAAGGGTCTCCCCTCCCTCCCAGAGATTTCCCGGCGCTCCAGCACCCAGATTTCCCCTGTCAGGTCCAGCCAAAAAATACCCCCTTCCTGGACTTGCTCCGTTGCGAGCTTCAATTCTAACGGCTCCATAAAACCTTCACCAAAGCCAACGTCGCAGAGCAGCCGTTGCCCATCCAGCTGCACCAAAATCACCATGTGGTCCAACGGGGGACCATAACGCCCCGTGAAACGGTTCTGGACACGCCCAGCCACAGCTTTGGCATCAAATCCTAACACCTGCAGTAGCCACAGGAAAAGGCCGTTCAGCTCGAAACAGAAGCCTCCCCGATGGCGCCGGATGATCTTGTCGTAGAGAAGGGGCAAGTCCAGGACAATGAGCTCCTTGCAATGGATGCCGAGGCTCTCAAAGGGCACAGAGAGGAGGTGGCAAGGGTGGAGATGGCACAAGGTCTCCAGGGAAGGCTGGGTGGGGCCCCGGTACCCGATCCTCTGCAGATAATGTCCAGTGTCCATACTGGACCGGTTTCAGGAACTAGAAGAGGAGAGTGAAGAGGTAAATCAGGATTCCTATTCTCTCAGTTCCCATAATTCACTTTTGACAGTTACTGTCATTGATGGGGAACCTTTTTCAGCCCAAGGGCTACATTCCCTTCTGGACAACCTTCCAAACTCTGGGGTGGGTGGGTGAGTGGGTGGGGGAGATAAAAGCCACTGGAGCAACAAATCTAAATGTCATATGTGCACCAGTTTCTACACACACTCACAGACCTGTCTCTATCCTTCTTGGCAGACAAGAGGCATTAATCAGAGTTCAAAGGCACATCCCGGCCAGGGCAAAAACGCTTGGTGCAAAGCTGGGCTGGTAAGGGGTGTGGCCTGGAGAGAATTCCGAGGGCCAGAATCAGACCACTTTCAGCTTCCAGACCTGAAGCTCCCAACCCTCCGTTTGTTTCTTTAAAAGCATTTGTAAAATGCTTAATGTTTTTTAAAAACTCTCAGTGGTGTACTCTGCGCACAATCTAAAGACAATATCTATAGGTTACAATGAATGGGGGCAGATCCACACTATAAAATCTTTAATTCTTCACATTTATTTATTTATTTATTTATTTATTTATTTATTTATTTACCTTTCCTCCAAGGAGCTCAAGGAGGCATACATAGTTCCCCCTCTCCATTTTTATCCTCACAACAACCCTGTGAGGAAGGTTATTTAAGGCAGTGTGAGGCAGTGACTGGCCCAAGGTCACCCAGTGAGCTTAACAGCTGGGTGGGGATTCGAGCCCTGGTCTCTCAGGTCAGGGTCCAACCATGAAACCATGTGTTCCTCCTCTCCAAACTGTATTCCAAGCTCAGGACACTCAAGAATCTTGGCTGTCACCCTGTTCCTGCTTGCTGGCCTGGTTCCAACTCCCCTGCTCTGGAAAATACCTTGATTGGAATTTCTGTGGGTAAAAGCCGGCGGTTTTGCTGTGTCGAGAGAGCGAGAGAGGAAAGCAGAGCTGTCACATGACCATTGGCATACCACACATACATGCGCAAAAGACTTCCCACTAGCTCCAATTTCAACTCTGTGGCAGCATATTAACCCTTAGTAGCCTCTGGCCAATTGAATTCACTAGGGACCTGAATCAATAGTGTAACAGAGCAATGAAAGCTGGTGTTTTATGTATGTGTTATAATATGTGTACAGCAACCAGCCAGATACATATACTACAAATTTAAACCAGTTGCAAATAGGAATGGGGGAAAATTTGATTCAGTTCACATTTAAAGCCAAGTCTATCAAATTTGCGGATCCTGAAATAATATAAGAACTGAATCACAGCCATCTTTCAAAATTTGCAGTTCTCCCAATTTTACAATGTAGTTCTCCAACCAATGTTTACAAAAATGCATCTATTAGGGGAAAGTGTGCAGAAGATGAATGTATTTGTGAAAATAACAAAAGTACATTATATTAGGAGAAATTGCTTGCAAAAATGTTTACATCAATCAAAACTGCATAAACAATTGTGTTTACTGGGGGGAATTTGCACTAAAATGCTGAAGAATTTTTATGGGATTTTTTTAAAAAATTGCAAATTGTTTCAGAAGTGTGGAGAACTGAATTTAATATCGGAAAAAATGGAAAGAACCAAAACTGACAGAGCCTTACATGCATAGTTGCAAATCAGTTTAACTGTTCTAAACAAGGACTTCAAGACTAGTTCTGTGTAGACTGTGGCAGAGATAGGGAATCTGTGACTCTCCAGGTGGCAGAGGACTCCATCAGCCCCCCAGCAAGCATGGCCGATGGTCAGGCTTGATGGAATCTGAAGAGACACAGATTCTCCATTCCCAGATTGGCACTTTAAAAAAAATGCTGACAGTCTGATGACACTACCCAGAATTCCTAGAGGAGAGCTATGTCCATCAAACCAATTTAAATATATAGCATTGTGTTCTGAGGTTCCTTCAGTTGACAGTCACATCTCCTTAAGAGGAATTAGTTAATCATCAGGAAAACTTATTGATGTCGTCCAAAGTGCAGTAGTGTTAAGTGGACAGCACTAAAGTGCAATGAAGAGCATCCAATCTTATTTCAAAAGACTGCAAAACTGTGACTGTAGAATCTTGAAGGTGGCCAAATTCATACAAATGAATACCCAAAGCTTGAGTTCCAAGTATCTTCCACATTAAGACAGGGCTAAGGGAACCTTGGCGAGAGCCAGTGTGGCATAGTGGTTAAGGTGTTGGACTACGACCTGGGAGACCAGGGTTTGAATCCCCACATAGCCATGAAGCTGCCTCTCAGCCTCATGAAAACTCTATTCATAGGGTCGCCATAAGTCGGAATCGACTTGAAGGCAGTACATACATACATAAGGGAACCTTAGGCCCAGGGACCAAATGGAGTCCTCCGGCCGTCTCTATCTGGTTCTCGGGACTATCCCAAGGCCACGCCCTCTCCCCAGATCATATCTCTGATTGGTCCTGCTTTGCACCCAACGTGAGTGTTTTTGCCTGGGTGAAGTACGTCCTTGAACTCTGCTAATGCCATCAACCAAGACTGCCATCAACCAAGATGGCGGTGGAGACTTCTTTAAGGGGCTGATGCCCCTACCGCCATCTTGGTTGATGGCAGGCATGCGAGTGCACGTAGCATACCACACATGCGTGCCATCAACCAAAATGGTGGCGGGGACATTAGTCCCTTAGAGAAGCCTCCACTGCCCTCTTGGTTGATTGCAGCCATGCACATACAGCAGTAAGAGACAGGAGAGAAGTGGGATAGGCAGGAGCCACGCGGCCGGGCACACTGGTGCCCAAGGGCCCAGTAATGCCTGGTGCCGGCCCTGGTAAGGACAGTGCTGGAATGCAGCCCCTTCCCATCCCCAGCTGTTGACAACCATTATGACTTACTTATCTATTAACTTATTCCTTATTTACTTACAATCATTTATTGAAAGCAGGCTTCTTCAATCTAATGCCCTCCGGCCGTGCTGACTTGGACTGATGGGAATTGTAGCCTAAAACATCTGGAGGGCACCAGATTGGGGCAGGCTGATTCAAAACATTTATCCCTTGCCTTTTGGCATCAGTTTGTCTTTTTAAAAAAAACAAAACAAAAAGCTGAAATCTGTATTTCATCACAAAATGCACATTTACATACATTTTTTATTGCCACGTATTGAATTTCTACATGTAGTTTACTCTAAAATGCGTCTTTCAAAATGCATTTTGGCATATTATTTCAGCCTAGAACTGCATCCCAATTCCCGAAGCATAGTCAATATTGGGAAGGGCGGTAGCTCTGCGGTAGAGCACCTGCTTTGCATGAAGGAAGTCCCAGGTTCAATCCCCAGCAAGTCGGTAGGGCTGGGAGATGTTCTTCCCTTGCTCTGCTCTTGCACTACAGCCTACACTGAGCTAGATGGACCAATAGGCTGAGTCAGTATAAGACAACGTCCGGTGTTCTATGGCCCCAGCAAATTGATACACAGAAATACACAGTATGTGAATGTAGAGCTTCCTTCTTAAGCTTGCATGGATGGAACGGTCAGTTTTGATTCTCTCCATTTCTCCTTTTTCCAATCTTAAATTCAGTTCTCCAGATTTCTGCAGTAAGTAGCGATTTAAAAAATCCTCATGAAAATTCTTTAGCATTTTAGTGTGAATTTCTACTAAAAACACATTTTTGTATGCGGTTTTCCCTTACAGAATTCTGCAAAGCAATTTTCCCTAATATAATGCATTTTTGCATGTTATTTTCACTACTATCTGCATTTTATGCACAATACAATATGCATTTTATGCACATTACTTGGTTGGAGAACTGCATTGCAAAATTTGAAGGTGTGTAAATTGTGAAGGATGGCTCTGTTTTGGCTGGTGTATTATTTCAGAAAGTGTGAATTTGGTAGGTTCGCCTTTAAATGCAAACTGAATCACATTTCTCCCCCGTCTGTACATCATGGAGAACTGAAGCCTCTTCCATCAAGGATGTTTCTAATTCTTGTCACGGTTCCATCATCTTTTAAAATGTGTTCTGACTGTAAAAAGTGCCGTTCCCAAATGGCATAGGCCAAGGTCACCCACAGGGATTCAAATGCATTATTTGGTTGTTTATAATCCAGATGGATATAGAGAAATGGTCTTTGGGGGAGAAGATGATGCATCCCACATGGAACAGGACCAGAATTGTTACTATTGCACAGAGCTCATAAATAGATGATAGTTACGCATTAGACAAGGACTCGCGGAAAGGAAGCATTCAATCCATTTTTTCTTCATGGGACAACAATGGGCCAATCGAATCCATGGCTGGAAGCAGGTGGTAGACTCCCTCACTTTAGAACTGGCGGGAGGGATTTCTTGAAGGAGCTTGAAGCTCAGCTAATCCTGCTTTCATTTTATTCACACTTTCCTCTAACATATGCATTTTTGTAAACATTTTGTGAATGTTGCCATTTGGATAAGTTTTCCTTGGGAATATGTACAGGCAAGGTTTGAAATAGATACAGGAAAGGAATTTTGGGAGAATAGACATCTTAATAGCAGCTATTTTCCCTAACCAAATCAAGTTCAAATGGCTCCAACTGCTAAGTTCCCTCCAGATCTATTTGTACAGAGACCCAAAATTTCTATTCCTCATCTGTTGCAAAGTGCGTGGAGCAACAAACGTTTACTCATACAGCCCTCTATATCCTCTGTCCAGCCAAAGCAAAAGCATTAGCAGAGTTCAAGGACGTACTTCACCCAGGCAAAAACACTCACGTTGGGTGCAAAGCAGGACCAATCAGAGATATGACCTGGGGAGAGGGCGTGGCCTTGGGATAGTCCCGAGAACCAGATAGAGACGGCCGGAGGACTCCATTTGGTCCCTGGGCCTAAGGTTCCCTTA
Source organism: Rhineura floridana (assembly GCF_030035675.1). Classification (NCBI taxonomy): domain Eukaryota; kingdom Metazoa; phylum Chordata; class Lepidosauria; order Squamata; family Rhineuridae; genus Rhineura; species Rhineura floridana. The sequence goes on along the minus strand of NC_084488.1, from coordinate 22,482 downwards.
TGTATGTATGTACTGCCTTCAAGTCGATTCCGACTTATGGCGACCCTATGAATAGAGTTTTCATGAGGCTGAGAGGCAGCTTCATGGCTATGTGGGGATTCAAACCCTGGTCTCCCAGGTCGTAGTCCAACACCTTAACCACTATGCCACACTGGCTCTCGCCAAGGTTCCCTTAGCCCTGTCTTAATGTGGAAGATACTTGGAACTCAAGCTTTGGGTATTCATTTGTATGAATTTGGCCACCTTCAAGATTCTACAGTCACAGTTTTGCAGTCTTTTGAAATAAGATTGGATGCTCTTCATTGCACTTTAGTGCTGTCCACTTAACACTACTGCACTTTGGACGACATCAATAAGTTTTCCTGATGATTAACTAATTCCTCTTAAGGAGATGTGACTGTCAACTGAAGGAACCTCAGAACACAATGCTATATATTTAAATTGGTTTGATGGACATAGCTCTCCTCTAGGAATTCTGGGTAGTGTCATCAGACTGTCAGCATTTTTTTTAAAGTGCCAATCTGGGAATGGAGAATCTGTGTCTCTTCAGATTCCATCAAGCCTGACCATCGGCCATGCTTGCTGGGGGGCTGATGGAGTCCTCTGCCACCTGGAGAGTCACAGATTCCCTATCTCTGCCACAGTCTACACAGAACTAGTCTTGAAGTCCTTGTTTAGAACAGTTAAACTGATTTGCAACTATGCATGTAAGGCTCTGTCAGTTTTGGTTCTTTCCATTTTTTCCGATATTAAATTCAGTTCTCCACACTTCTGAAACAATTTGCAATTTTTTAAAAAAATCCCATAAAAATTCTTCAGCATTTTAGTGCAAATTCCCCCCAGTAAACACAATTGTTTATGCAGTTTTGATTGATGTAAACATTTTTGCAAGCAATTTCTCCTAATATAATGTACTTTTGTTATTTTCACAAATACATTCATCTTCTGCACACTTTCCCCTAATAGATGCATTTTTGTAAACATTGGTTGGAGAACTACATTGTAAAATTGGGAGAACTGCAAATTTTGAAAGATGGCTGTGATTCAGTTCTTATATTATTTCAGGATCCGCAAATTTGATAGACTTGGCTTTAAATGTGAACTGAATCAAATTTTCCCCCATTCCTATTTGCAACTGGTTTAAATTTGTAGTATATGTATCTGGCTGGTTGCTGTACACATATTATAACACATACATAAAACACCAGCTTTCATTGCTCTGTTACACTATTGATTCAGGTCCCTAGTGAATTCAATTGGCCAGAGGCTACTAAGGGTTAATATGCTGCCACAGAGTTGAAATTGGAGCTAGTGGGAAGTCTTTTGCGCATGTATGTGTGGTATGCCAATGGTCATGTGACAGCTCTGCTTTCCTCTCTCGCTCTCTCGACACAGCAAAACCGCCGGCTTTTACCCACAGAAATTCCAATCAAGGTATTTTCCAGAGCAGGGGAGTTGGAACCAGGCCAGCAAGCAGGAACAGGGTGACAGCCAAGATTCTTGAGTGTCCTGAGCTTGGAATACAGTTTGGAGAGGAGGAACACATGGTTTCATGGTTGGACCCTGACCTGAGAGACCAGGGCTCGAATCCCCACCCAGCTGTTAAGCTCACTGGGTGACCTTGGGCCAGTCACTGCCTCACACTGCCTTAAATAACCTTCCTCACAGGGTTGTTGTGAGGATAAAAATGGAGAGGGGGAACTATGTATGCCTCCTTGAGCTCCTTGGAGGAAAGGTAAATAAATAAATAAATAAATAAATAAATAAATAAATAAATGTGAAGAATTAAAGATTTTATAGTGTGGATCTGCCCCCATTCATTGTAACCTATAGATATTGTCTTTAGATTGTGCGCAGAGTACACCACTGAGAGTTTTTAAAAAACATTAAGCATTTTACAAATGCTTTTAAAGAAACAAACGGAGGGTTGGGAGCTTCAGGTCTGGAAGCTGAAAGTGGTCTGATTCTGGCCCTCGGAATTCTCTCCAGGCCACACCCCTTACCAGCCCAGCTTTGCACCAAGCGTTTTTGCCCTGGCCGGGATGTGCCTTTGAACTCTGATTAATGCCTCTTGTCTGCCAAGAAGGATAGAGACAGGTCTGTGAGTGTGTGTAGAAACTGGTGCACATATGACATTTAGATTTGTTGCTCCAGTGGCTTTTATCTCCCCCACCCACTCACCCACCCACCCCAGAGTTTGGAAGGTTGTCCAGAAGGGAATGTAGCCCTTGGGCTGAAAAAGGTTCCCCATCAATGACAGTAACTGTCAAAAGTGAATTATGGGAACTGAGAGAATAGGAATCCTGATTTACCTCTTCACTCTCCTCTTCTAGTTCCTGAAACCGGTCCAGTATGGACACTGGACATTATCTGCAGAGGATCGGGTACCGGGGCCCCACCCAGCCTTCCCTGGAGACCTTGTGCCATCTCCACCCTTGCCACCTCCTCTCTGTGCCCTTTGAGAGCCTCGGCATCCATTGCAAGGAGCTCATTGTCCTGGACTTGCCCCTTCTCTACGACAAGATCATCCGGCGCCATCGGGGAGGCTTCTGTTTCGAGCTGAACGGCCTTTTCCTGTGGCTACTGCAGGTGTTAGGATTTGATGCCAAAGCTGTGGCTGGGCGTGTCCAGAACCGTTTCACGGGGCGTTATGGTCCCCCGTTGGACCACATGGTGATTTTGGTGCAGCTGGATGGGCAACGGCTGCTCTGCGACGTTGGCTTTGGTGAAGGTTTTATGGAGCCGTTAGAATTGAAGCTCGCAACGGAGCAAGTCCAGGAAGGGGGTATTTTTTGGCTGGACCTGACAGGGGAAATCTGGGTGCTGGAGCGCCGGGAAATCTCTGGGAGGGAGGGGAGACCCTTATATCAATTCACCCTAGAGGAGAAGAAACTGGACGATTTCACCAGCGTGTGCCTCTACCACCAGACTTCACCCAGTTCCATCTTCACGTGCAAATCTTTCTGCTCCCTGCACAAAGAAAATGGCGGGCGCCTCACTTACATGGGTTGGCGTCTCATTTCCACAATGGGAGAGAAGCGTACAGAGACTGCCTTGCAGACCTCTGAGATCCCAGCAGTACTCCACGAGAAATTCGGGATCAAACTGGGCGGGGACTTTGAGCCAAAGGATGAAGAAATTCTGCCACCTCTTGAGGAAGAGTAACGTGGGATGAGGGAAACTACTCCCCAAATTTGATAGTTTAGAAGCTGATTCATGTATAACTTCTCAGGATGCAGCTCCTAGCCATTAGCTGAACTGCTGTGATGTCATGGAACTATTACAAATATTCTAACCTCTGAAGGGAAGGGAAGTACTTCAGGCGGTCCAGTCCTGCACCAGTCGGATGGGCTAGAGACTGCTTTGGCTGCTCATACAGCCTAACAAGTATGGCCAATGGCCAGGGATGATGAGAGTTGTAGTTCAGCAACATCTGGAGGGCCTGCTTTAAACAGATGAACCTGTCTCATAACAAATCAAACTATTGCTGCATCTAGCCCAGTATAATTATTCCTGTCTTTCCCAACCAGGTGCTCACCAGATGTTTTGGACTGGGGCTGTCGTCCAAAACATCTGGAAGGTACCAAGGTAAGGAAGGGTGGTCTGGCAGTGGCTCTTTGGGATCTCAGACAGTCGACTGTTTTTTAAAAAGGTATTGGCCCTAGGAGAGTGCATGAAAGAGATGGGCTCAGCTTCCGGTAGCAAAGCATCGTGGATTCAGCTAAATCCATGCTGAATGCACAGAATAAAAAATTCCCCCTGCAATTAATTAATGGAACTAACAAAAAAGGCCATGGGACTTGAAATTCTTGATGGGCACCTGCAACAGAGGTTGTAAAAAAATGGTAAATAGTGGTTTTGAAAGCCAGCAGGTGTGTACAATACTACCTGGCTTTCTTCAAAAATATGCTCCATGGCTGACAGAAGCAAACGGTACTCAACTGAAAGCAACATCAACATCTCTTTCAACTCTTAACTGAACAGAGCACTCCTAGGGTAGAAACACACTCAGTGGTTTCAGCATGTCTCCATTTTTCTCTCTTCTGAAACTAGGGCCACACAACGCTAGACAAACCCTGCCTCTTTCCCTGTAAAATCTGGTGGGAGCAGCTTGAATGCATTTTTTTAAAAAAATTCAGCTTGAGAGAGATTTCACAGCAGATCAACCTGTGTTCCCTCCAGCTGTGGCTAATGGAAAAGCTTTGATCTGGTGACTAGTGTGTTTACAGACCTATGCTCCAGAGATGGGGAAGCTTTGGGCCTCCAGATGTTGTTGGACTCCAACTCCCATCAGCCCAAGGCAGCATGGCCAATGGTTGGGGTTGTTCGGTCTTGTGGTCCAGCACCATCTGGAAGGCCACAGGCTAGCCCTTCCTGCTCTACTCCAACGCTTCGGGGGGGGGTTACACTGGCAGAACAGCAGCCGTATCTTACACATGCTCAGCTTGGGAGGGGGAAACACCACAGAAAATCCTACATGGCACAAAAAGAACACACACACACCAAACTTCCATGGACAATCCACCAAGGCCCACCAATCATGCAGTGCCAGTGATGATGCCCATGAAGGGAGCCATTGACTCTGGTCACTGAGGATGTGTCCCAAGGCACAAAAAGCCACAGTGCCCCCACTCCAGGAGCTCTAGTGCTGTAGGCAGCAATAACCTTGTTACTGCCAGTTTCCAGGCACTGGCTTGAATTGCCTTATGATGCCATAATGTGCAGGCATATAAGCAGCCATTTTACAGCCTGTCAGCTGATGGGGGCCACTTGCAGAGAAGAGAGTCCTCCACGGGCACAGAGCCCCAGAGGCACAAAGGACATGGGGGGGCCCTTCCCCACCTGGAATCATGAGCCAGTATTTTGTGACCCAAGGGATGCCTTGTGCCATGTTAACCAGCAAGGCCCTATAACTCCTGAGTCTCCACTCAGTCCCACAGCCATGAACACGTACCCTGCAGGTAGGACCTAGGGTGCCCAGGTTCTTGAGAGGGGAGGAAGATAATTGAGTTCCACGGAATTCTGCCTTGATTTCAAGGGAAAGGCTTGTGAGATGGAAGGTTTTGCTCATGTTCAAGAGCTAACAGATGGCCGTGTTTGAGGACAGGAAGGAATTTCCCCTCAGATCATGTTGGCTCATTTATCTGAGAGGAGCAAGCAGGCATAGTGTTGCCTGTCACCTGCACACATGGCTTGGCTCACTTGCTTGATTTGTCCAGAGCCATTGCTCGCTTGGCAGGCGCTGTGGTCTGCAGCCAAATGCTTTTATGTTGCTGTACACCACCCAATATGTTTTGCAAGAGGGTGGTGTATAAATAAATAATGTAAATCTATTGGGAAGAACTGGCGGCCAGTTGATTTTGAGGTTGAATTATATAGCCTTTGGGTCCCTGTCATCTCTCAACTCTATGATTTTAAGTTAGAGGCCTTTAGTGAACTTTAACATATGTGGGAGGGGGTATAATGAGGCTTTATTTTTGCACCATCACTGTGTGTGATGCTTTACTGTGGGTGTGGGGACCCTTTGGCCCTCCAAATGTTGCTGAACTACAGCTCCCATCATCCCTGGACATTGGCCATGCTTGATGGCATTGATGGGAGTTATAGTTCAGCAACATCAGGAGGGCCCAAAGTTCCCCACACCGGCTTTATGAAGAAGTTCCTGCCCCAAGAGGCTTACAACCTATAATTTGCAATGGAGGCTGATAGGTCCATGTCAGTGGGGTGGTGGAATCTGTTCCGGGGTTCACTCTGAACTTTCAAGGAGCTGTCCAGGGTGCTGAATCTAAATTTGGGGTCAGGCTTCAGCACCTTGGACAGCGCTCAAAAGTTCAGACGAAAACCCAGAGCAGATTCCACTGACATGGAACCACAAGCCGCTGCTGATAATTTGACACAGGGAGTGAACTGCAAAAGGGAAGGGTCCCTGAGTCCTGCTGCAAGACAAAAGCCAGGTCCTGCAGACTGAAGGTTTTGACCCTGGACTTCCCCTGTCATTTCTCATATGAATCCTCTTTGTTAATTTTTATTTTCCGGTCTCCCAGGGACTAAGCAGAAGGGCTTGCAGAATCTCACCAAAGGTATCCGTGAGCAGCCTTTCCCTGGCTGGGCCCCAGCAACTGGCAGTCTGCAGGAGGTGTTGCGGCAGCCTGAATACTATCCATATGGAGATGCACCAATGTTCGAGGGCACCTTTGTGCAGGTGAACTGAATGCTGCCCTTGGTTGGGCAGTGTGGCTCACGGCACAGAGATTTCTGCAGCAGCGTTCCCTGTTGGAGCCTGCCCTCCCCCCACGAACGTACAAGGATGTGCACCATATTGGCCAGCGTAGATTAAAGGCAGATCCACACCACACCAATACCATGCATTTAAAGCACATCCAACACACATGATTACTGCTGTTGTTGGTGGTGTTGTTAATTAGATTTATATCTCGCCCATCCGCCCAGCAGAAGCCCATTGAAACCATGTGACTTCTTCCCTCAAAGAATCCTGGGAACTGTGGTTTCTCCCGACCGAGCTACAAATTCCCAGAAAACTTTACAAATGGCAGTTTCCATTATGCTTTGCGGCGGCAGGCAAACCATTTCGCAATTACCGCTAAGAGCCATCCTGTTCCCATGTGCCTGCTGGCTCAGTCTGCCCGCATGCCAGTTTGGGCCATTGTGTCTCCTTGTGTTTCTCTGCATGGAAGTGCTCATAAAGAGGCATGGGAGGGGGCAGATGGTTGCATCGACAACCGACTGCAGCAAAGTGCCCCAGAAGGCCCTGCTTCCGACTTCTAGTTGAAAGGCTCAGGGAGTGGGTGATGGGAAAGGCTTCTATCCAACGGTGGCTGGAGCCCATTGGGACTGTTGGGGCAGAAAGGCAGGGAGCCCCAATGGGAGGTGGAACCAGAGCCAAAGACAGTCAGAGCCAACTCATTCTAGTTGTCTCTATCCTCCTCTTCCCGGCTGAGTTCAATGAGGGGCAACACTCAGGAGACTAAGGGGGAGGAAGCTCAAAGGCAGTGCCACCCCCTGGATTGCTTGCAAGTAAGAAGGCAGGGCAAGTGAGGGCTGACTGAAGGCAGACTAAGAGTCATCGATCATAGGGAGCTGCCTTAGTCTGAGCCTAAGTAAGTTGGCATATATTGCCACAAATAGCCTGATGCAAAAATAGTCTCAAAAGGCTGTTGGTTGAAAGGGTAAAGAAATGTAAGGTTTATTACCACTGGGGAATAAAATCATTCTGACAACAGACATACATGTGGCTACTGCAGAGCCAGGAGGAAGCAAAGCCTGAGGAAAAACAAACAAGGAATCAGTGAGGGGAAAATAGGTGGCCTTTCTGTCTATCGCCCCCTACTGGCTCAGGTTACTTGTTGTTGCAAGGGTTGGTGCTTTACTGCCAACAATACTGAGGAGGTTCAGTATTGCCTACTCTGACATGCAGCAGCTTTCCAGGGTTTTAGGCAGGGGCCTCTCCCAGCCCTGTCTGGAGATGCTGGGGATTGAACCTGGGCCAGTCTGCGTGCAAACCAAATGCTCTGCCACTGAGCTATGGCCATGCTGCTGTTGGTTGGGCAGTGGCCTATATGCCTTAAAGGAGCCACTTCTGTTGCTTCCACCAAAGCCCATACAGACAGCTGTTGCCAGGCAGAACAGACAGTGTTGGACTAAACCGACCTGTGGCCTATCCTGATTATATATGTGATTATATATGAGATTCATGTGATTATATATGAGAGGGGGAAGAAACAAAGGCTTTGATGGTAGGCTGAAGAGACTCTAGGCCTGAAGAGGCGTAGGAGCCACAGTGCAAGGAACAGCAAGGAAGGTCTACTGTCAGCCAGACCCTGCATTGCCCAAATGATTTCAGATGCTGTAGCTTGTTTGGGGCTCCTATTGCCACAGCTTTTGTTCCATTCTTAGCAGACTCCCCTCCCCTCTCCTCTCCTCTCACGCAGGTAACCAAGAGGGGTGAATACGTTGGCATCCACGACCAGCCCAATGTAATCACCATGGGTGTTTTAGCCAGCAGCCCATCTCTACTACTTCCTGACCAGATGATCATGGCCCAAGTAAAGAAAGGTGTCAAAATCACAAAGGCAAAGGTGAAAGACCTGGAGATCACTCGGTGAGATTGGTGTAGTCCCCCATTCTGCCATCCCTCACTTTCCCGGGAAAACCCCACCACCTGGGAGGTTCCTAGGCTGAGTCCTTCCTTCCCTCACAGGTTGATCCCTCTACACCTGGTGAAGATTTTTGTGCATAACGTGGATGAGCGACAGCTGAAAGTAAAGTTGGCAACAGGGCAAATATATTATCTGCAACTCTGTGCCCCCAAAGGGGATGAGAACTTCCTCTTTGAGCGCTGGATTCGCCTTGCTTACATGTTGCACGAGGCCAGCGGCAGGATCAGTGCTCCAGTCAGCTTCACCTCGAAGGAATCGGGGCTTCACACGATACGGACGAGTGCTAGGTTGCGTGCTACATCTGAGAAGGTGAGTCTCATGAAGCAAAGCTACCCAAAAGCCAAGTTCCTTCTTTGTCCTTTACCATATCCGCCTGCCATCATCACGCTGCTCAGTCTTACCCTAGCCCCTCCCCCACCTTCTCAAAAAGAACCCTCAAGGTCCAAATATTTCCCTGCATTCCCTATTTTGATGAGCCCAGGGATGGGGAACTGCAAACCTCTGCAGCCTTTCGATCTGTCCTGTAGACTGTCCTCCTTGGCCTCATTCCTTCTCCTGTCTTCCACTGGCCACATGCCCACTGCTGTCCTTATTGGCTTCCAAAGCATCCCCTGCCCCTCACCTTTCCCATCTGAAAAGGGAAGGAGGGAGTGTGCTTTGTCAGGAGTTGACACCTCAAGTCACTAGCCACTCATTTCTTCTTGTTCCCAAAATGCAATTTATTTATTTAGAAGCATTGAGAACATCTGTCCTTAGATCACATCTGCATCTTATCTACACAACTTAGGGCACTTCTAGATAGGGGCTTAATATTGTAAATGATTTTTCAGTTATTTCAAACTGGTTATTGGCAACAGTTTTTTTTTTAATTTGGCAGATTTTCCCCAGAAAGGGTGAGTCTGAATTAAATAGGGAAGAAAGACAGGCTGATGTTTCAGTGGCTGCTGGACCTTCTGAAGTGGGTGCCAAGTCAATGGCAGCTGGCCCATCCAGACCAACCAGTCAGCCAGCTCAAATGACTTCTGAGAAACCTGCAGCCGCAGTTGCTCCTTCTGAGCCAGGGAGTCGGGGCCAGGAAAGTGCCGCACATTCACAGACAGCAAATGTGAAATCCCAGGAGCCTAGCAAGGCACAGAGTACCAGGCCACAGACGCCTTCAAGCCGCTCCCCAAAGAAGGGGCGCTCCACTTCTTGGAGCCCATCACGGAAGGAAAAGAAGTCTGGGCTACAAGTCCACAGGACAACAGCATCAGTAGCAGTGGGGCCTTCTCAACAAGGCTGGAAGACTGTGGGTGTGGGGCCCTCCATGGTGGTTGGCCTGATTACAAGCAGGCCCCAGAGCGGAGCACTGGGAACAGATAAAGAAAGTAAAGAACTAGCCAAGCAGATCCAGCCAAGCAGTGCTGCAGGGAAACAGGAACCCCCCAGGTATGCTGGCTGGGAGAACCAAGTGGCAGATGTTCAGGGTGAGAAGTACAGTCTCAGCAATCTGGGTTGGGCAAGATAAGAGAACCAGCTGCCTGGTGCGCTTCCTTTGAAGCCCAGCTGAACAAAGGCAAGCAGATCTGTTAGCATCTCTGGGATAAAATGCTCAAATGAGTGAAGAAGACACGAATGTCATATTCTGTGGGGTGTGAAGTGATCGACTATAACCTTGTCAACCAATAGCTCCAAATGAGATGGTGGGAGCCTAATTTATACATTGCCACAGTTTTGTGTAAATTGTTTATCTACAGTCCAGCTCCACACCACTTTGCTTGGATAGAATGAGTGCGAGGAACCTTTGGCCCTCCAGATGTTGCTGAACTACCATGGGCATTGGCCATGCTAGGTTGAGCTGATGGGAGTTGTAGCTCAGCAACATCTGGAGGGCCAAAGATTAATAATAATAATAATAATAAATAATAAATTTAATTCTTGTGTCGCCTATCTGGCCGAAGCCACTCTAGGCGACGTACACACTAAAATTCAGTAAATTACAATACAATACAGATAAAATACAGTAACATCAGTACGATCATTAATCACAGCAGCATGAAATCAGTTAGGGCGATCAATAGATAATAAAATATCCCAAAAAAGTTAGCCCTCCCCGGAATTCCTGAAGGCCTGTCCAAAAAGCCAAGTTTTTAATGCCCGGCGAAATATATCCAGGGAAGGGGCATGGCGAAGATCGAATGGGAGGGAGTTCCAGAGAGTGGGGGCCGCCACTGAAAATGCCCTCTCTCTAGTCCCTACCAACCTAGCTGTTTTCGTTGGTGGGTTGGTTGATTCCCCACATCTGGGATAGAAGAACTCATGCGGGGAAATGAAGCAATTCCTTCCCATGCCAGCACCACCCTTTCAAGGAAGCTTGTATGGAAATGAACCACATAATTTCCCCCATCCATGTCGTTCCTCCATCCGGACAGAAGGGCTGTGTGGGAGAAGCAGCTCTCATGTTGCTGGGCTGGAGAGTTAGCAGTTCCTGGGCTGAGGAACACCAACTAAAATTCTCTCACTTGGCTCCTGGCTCAGGAGGAATAGGGCTCCTCCCATAGCTGTGGTTTTGGACCTGTGCAACTCAGGTCCATCCCTAGGTATTATGGGAACTATACAGTTCTGCAAGTTTTAGCTGCAAAGTATGCATATTGCTCTCCTGAACTGCCTAGATATCAAACTAGAGTTAGTGGGCATGTTGTGCTTAGTCCTCCTGCATGTTCTTATTTTTAAAAAATGTTGCTCCCAAAGCAATAACCCCAGAGTCAGGTTAAGAAATCTTGAGTATGAAATCTCAAAAGGTGGAAAATGTAATGCATTTGGGCTTTTTAACTGTTCACCTGAGCCCTTTTCAAATGCTATTTTGTTGTTATATGCCTTCAAGTCGATTACGACTTATGGTGACCCTATGAATCAGTGACCTCCAGTGGCATCTGCTATAAACCACCCTGTTCAGATCAAACGTTATACAATGCTACATTAACGACAGGGGTGCGGAAGACGAGCTTTGTAACCTATGCATGTTCATTAGAATCTGTGAGAGAACCTCACATATGCAGCTGTCCATGTAGGAGGCCCTCTCTTCCTATGATCACAAATCCTGCGCATGCGAGGGTTCTCTAACAAAGACACATTGTGGCAGCCTACTGCCATAATGTCCCCCATGTTCATGCATTCCTGTTATGTATAACTGCTGACTCCATTAGTTAAGCATGCCATCATATTTTTTTCTAACTGCTGCATCCATGAGACCTAGAAACATACTTCTTCCATTTAAAACATTTGATTCCTGGGATTCCAGGCAGGGCCAGGAAGTGGTCTCGGGTACTATTATGAACCTTGGAATAACAATAAAAATCAATAGCTGTGTTTTTATTCTGAACTCCTTTAACAAATTAGACTAACTGAACTTGTATCTAAACAGGAGCCAGATGTCCAAGAACAAACTGAAAAAGGCTCTGAGTTCAGGTAGGAAGAAATGCCAATTAGATGGCCTATATGAATGCTTGATTCCCATATCCCCCACCACCATGCCCCTGGCTGGAAGCCATGTCGCTGGCTAATTGCTCCATTTGCTTTGCAGCTCGACAAACAAGCAGCCTTACTTTTGGAACCATCTATAGTGTCCTGTCCTCATCTATGGAGAAACTGAAACTGTCAAAAAGCAGGGAAGATTCTAAGGTACTGGGGCAGAGCAAGGGTGCGGTTTGAATGAAACATTTTGTGAGTCAGAGATGCTCTTCTGGTGCATCTGATTGTCATATGCTTCCCTGTTCCTAAAATAAGATGGCAGGTGTGAGGTCAATAGGGTGATCTTCTCTACTCACTATTCACAACTACAGCTGGTTCATAATTGGATGTACATCATTATTTATTGATTGATTGATTCAATTTATTAGTCGCCCATCTGGCTGGTTGTCCAGCCACTCTGGGCGACGTACAAGGTAAAAAACAATACATTAAAACGTTAAAATTTAAAACCGTAACAGTAAAAACCTAACCCACCCCAAAAGCCTGCCTGAAGAGCCAGGTCTTCAAGGCCCGGCGGAAGCTCATCATAGAAGGGGCATGGCGGAGATCATTTGGGAGAGAGTTCCACAGGGTGGGGGCCACTATTGAAAAAGCCCTCTGTCTAATCCTCACCAGTCTAGCTGTTTTCACCGGTGGGATCGAGAGAAGGTCTTCTGAGGCTGATCTTGTTGAGCGGCATTCCTGACGATGCTGGAGGCGCTCCTTCAGATAGACTGGGCTAAAACCGTGTAGGGTTTTAAAGGTCAAAACCAACACCTTGAATTGGGCCCGGTAAACAACCGGTAGCCAGTGCAACTCCTTCCACACTGGAGTGATGTGATCTTGCCGGCGGCTGCCTTTAATCAGACGAGCCGCCGCATTCTGTACCAGTTGCAGCTTCCGGACCGTTTTCAAGGGTAACCCCACGTACAGCGCATTACAGTAGTCTAGGCGAGAGGTGACCAGGGCATGTACCACCGGTGGGAGCAGATGGTTGGGAAGTTAGGGGCGCAGCCTCCGTATCAGATGGAGTTGATACAGCGCCGCCCGGCTCACAGCCGAGACTTGAGCCTCCATGGACAGCTGGGAGTCAAGAATGACCCCCAGGCTGCGGACCTGGTCTTTCAGGGGCAATCGTACCCCATTGAGCACCAGGTCCACATCCCCCAGCCTTCCCTTGTCTCCCACAAACAGTACCTCGGTTTTGTCAGGGTTCAGCTTCAGCTTATTCCTTCCCATCCAGCCACTCACCGACTCCAGGCACTTGGACAGGGTTTCTACAGCCAACCTCGGTGAAGATTTAAATGAGAGATAGAGCTGCGTGTCATCCGCATACTGATGACATTGCAGCCCAAATCTCCTGATGATTGCCCCCAGCGGCTTTATATAGATGTTGAACAGCATCGGGGAGAGGATGGAACCCTGTGGCAACCCACAAGTGAGAGGCCAAGGATCCGAGACCTCATCCTCCAATACCACTCTTTGGTACCTACCAGAGAGGAAGGAATGGAACCACTGCAATACAGTGCCCCCCATGCCTAACCTCTCCAGGCGGTCCAAGAGGATAACGTGGTCAACGGTATCGAAAGCTGCTGAGAGATCAAGGAGGACAAGGAAGGTGCATTCGCCCCTATCCCACGCCCTCCTCATATCATCTACCAAGGCGACCAAGGCTGTTTCAGTCCCATGTCCAGGCCTGAAGCCCGATTGAAATGGATCCAGATAATCCGCTTCCTCCAAGTGCGCTTGCAATTGCTTTGCCACCACCCGCTCAACCGCCTTGCCTAAGAATGGCAAATTTGAGACTGGGTGAAAGTTGTTCAGATCTTGGGGATCCAAGGAGGGCTTCTTTAAGATTGGTTTCATTACTGCCTCCTTGAGCGCTGATGGCATTACTCCCTCTTCGAGAGATGTATTTACCACCATCTTGATCCCCTCACCCAGTCTATCTTTGCAGCTCATAATGAGCCACGATGGGCAAGGATCGAGTAAGCAAGTGGTTGGCTTTAAGGTTGAAAGCACCTTGTCCACTTCATCAGATGGAAGAAGCTGGAACCGATCCCACACCACCAGAGCACCACTGGTCACCTCTGGCTCGCTCACTGTGTCCACAGCGCACGGGATAGCACTCTTAATACAATCGATTTTCTCCGCAAAGTGTTCAGAAAAATCGTCACAGGAGGCCTTAGCATGTTCCATTGGTTCCGGAGCAACTGGACCGACCAGGCTCCAGACCACTTGGAACAGTCTCCTGGGACAGCACTCTGCAGATGCAATAGAGACACCATAAAAATCTTTTTTTGCTGCCCTTATTGTCACATGATAGGCTGCCGCAGCCACTCTAACATGTGTCCGATCATCGTCAGAGCGAGATTTCCGCCACCGGCGCTCTAGCCGTCTCACCTCACGCCTCAGAATTCGCAACCGTGGGGTGAACCACGGTGCCACCTGAGCTCTATTCAGGGGGAGAGGGCGTTTCGGAGCCACCCGGTCTAATGCCCCGGCGATTGCGGCATTCCACCCCTCCACCAGGGTCTCAGCCGAGTGGCTGTGTGCATGCTCCAGAGAGTCCCCAAGCGCATTCAGGAATCCATCAGGATCCATCAGACACCTGGGGCGGACCATCTTAATAGGTTCTCCACCCCCACGGAGGGTTTGTGGCACCGAAAAGTCCATCCTCACCAAGTAGTGGTCTGACCATGACAAGGGGGTGATGGATGTACCTCCAATTTTCAGATCACTCCCCTCCTCTCCCGAGACAAACACAAGGTCGAGTGCATGACCGGCTACATGGGTGGGCCCCATTGTAATAAGGTGCAGCTCCCAGGAAGCCATGGTTTCCATGAAGTCCCGAGGCGCCCCAGTAAGGATGGCCTCTGAATGTACATTGAAGTCCCCCAATACCAGCAGGTTTGGGGACTGTACACGCACAGCCGAGACCACCTGCAGCACCTCGGCCAGGGAGTCTGTCGTGCAGCGGGGTGGACGGTACACGAGCAGAATCCCTAGACTGCCCTAATAATTACTTGATTATTAGATCTTGAAATGTCTTGGCTTCCATCAAAGAACCCACATTTTAGCATGTGTTTTTAAATTGCTTTTTAAAAAAATGTGTTTTTAAATTTGTATTTGTTTTTAATGTTTTTAATTGTTGTAAACCGCCCAGAGAGCTTCGGCTATGGGGCAATATACAAATGAAATAAATAAATGGGAACAGTAGTTTAAGGGAACTGACCTCACAGACCTACAATTCCCATTACCCTTAAATCATTATATCTACAATTGCCATCACCCGTAACAAACTACAGTTCCCAGGATTCTCTATTAAAGTGTTATAAGAGTGCTTTAAATGCATTATGTTGATGTGACATCAGTGCTTGATGGATGACATCAGAATGTGTGTTTGAGATGACAGTGGGCAATGTAGACATTCTGTCATTGGTGTTCGATCTATGATAGCCCCAACACATGTGCAATCCTTTACTTGATGGTTCATATATGAACCAGCTCATAGTGCAGAATTCTTCCATGCCTCAAGGATGCCTTCTTTCTTCTAGAAGTTTCTTTCTGCATTTCTGCACCATGGTAGCTCCAATGGAGACTTGCCCTAAGGTGATGCTTTTCAGGCCCCCTCCCAAAACCACATTCCAATTCCTTACTCAGTCTATTACTCTGTTTATAGACACATATCTGTTCATGCAAATGTACACCTATTCTTACACCAGCAACATGCAAATACACAAACCCCAGCAAGGTTTGAGAAAGAATTCAGTTCCAAGCCTCAGCTAGGGTATATGTGAAGAAATAAGATAAGAGAGCCTCTGAGCATATGTGGAATCCTTTTTGCCACTAACCTCACCAGTTTGGGATTCATTAGCCAGCATGATGTGTGGGTCAAAGGGCAGGTTTGAGTCCTAGGATTTCTTTACCCTTTCTTTCCAAATTTAAACCCTGCCCAGTGGTGTTAAGGATTGTCACTGCATAATACAAATTAAGACCTTGTGCTTGAATTTTGGACAGCCCTATCAGAAGGGAGAGGCAGTCTCATAGGGGTGCTCAAAAGGGAGGGAAGGACTAATTTATGTTGTGAAGATTGCCCAATCCATTCTGACCAATGCTCTTTCTCAGGGGCAAAGGGTCTTTCTGTGTCTTATTCTCGTACACCCTTGAACACAACACCCTCAAGAGTATACTTTCAAACATTTAGCAAGTGTACTAGAATAAGACACATTAAAACCCTTTGCTCCTGAAGAAGAACTTTGGTCAAAAAGGATTGGGCAGTCATCCCCACAAAACAAATTACTACTTTTAAAGCACCAAGTTGAGGCTTACCTCATCTTATGCTCTAGTGCAGCATTTCTCAAATAGTGGGCCTCGACCCACCAGTGGGCCTAGGGCCACTTTCAGGTGGGCTTCAGTGCCACAGCCTGACTAGTGCCTCTTCACTTGCCTGCCCTGCACCCTAGACATGCCACATAGCCTTTTGGTTGGACCAATGCCAGAAATGTAAAGGTAGCTGGGAGACAGAGAAGTTGTGGGGAACAGAAGGGAAGGAAGGCCTCTCTCCGCAGAAGGAAAAAGACATGAGTGGAACATGAACAGGCAGGAGGGATGAAAGAAACTGGCAGTTGGGTGTGTGTGGATAAGGTACATGTTAAGTGGAAGAAGAAATTACAGGAGATGGGTAAAAATACTTTGAGAGGCATGGGGGGATGGGATGGCATGGAGAAAATATTAAAAATATAAAAGAAAAAGCCCTTTAAAGCCACTGAACTGCACATTCTGAGTGAAACAGGGAGGCTGTCACAGTAGCTCGAGCAAATACCTGTACTTAGGAAAGCAGAGCTATGCAACTCCCTGCCACAAGGAAAACACCGTGGCAAAGAATTTAGCAATTTTTCAAGATGGTTTAGAGATCAATAGAAAATGATATCAGTAATTGCCAGCTGATTATACCAAACTTCATCTGCCACAAGTCTCTGACTGGTTCTGCCCCTGCGCCACCATTTTGTGACTGGTGGGCTTCAGTAATTTTCAGTGGGCCCTGGGGGTGGAATGTTTGAGAACCTCTGCTCCATTTTTTTAATGCTGTGCCCCCCACCAAGTTTTCTCCTGCCTCTCCTATAGCCGCCCATCTCTTTTTCCCCACTCTCTTCTCTCTCTTTGCTCTTCCACAGCAGGTGGCTGTCAAGCCTTCCAAACGTGTAACAATCTCAGGCGTGATTGGCCCATCAGGGAAAAGTGTCCCGGAGGAGAAGAAGGAGGAAGAAGAGGCAGGGAATCCTGAGCTCCACACAGTTGACAATCTGAGGATGGATGCAGGCTCCAGTGCAGCAGCTATGATGGGGACAGATACAGACCGCCCACCCCCACAGTCCCACGCTTCAATGGGAGAAGGAGCCCCTGAGGCAAAGAGTCCTGCAGTTGGGGGTGGCAACTCAGAAGCAGCTGAATTCTCAAGGCCAGGCAGCCAGATCATTGCCAGGGAGCCTGGTGTGGCAAACGTGACTTCCCAGAAGTCTGACCAGATCAAGGATGTGGGACAGCCCAGCACTCCCCGCCTGGAGGATCAGGGTTGCCAGGTCTCCGGTTTCCTGCTGGAGTCTCAGGGGAAAAGGGGCCGTCTCCGGCGTTTAAAAAGGTGGATCTCCTGCTTTTCAGCGGCCCCCTCAGCCACGCATGCGTGATTGACACACGCATACGTTGGGCTGTGGCTGGCCGCCTTCCCGCCCTTTCTCAGTCAGCCGGGGACTGCAGACACAGGAGGACGAAGCGGCTGCCAGCAGGTGCCTCAAGAAGACTCGAGCTGCCGCCGTCATTGCATGGAAGCTGCCTTGGCACTGGGTCGACAAGCCGAAAGGAGTTCAACGAGGCTAAGTGCGGGAGAAGAAGGGCACGCACATATACACAAGAGCCTTCCCCATCCCGAAAGCAGGCAGGGGCTCCCGGCCACTTCCCTCCCGGAAAACGGCTGACAGGCCCAAGGCGGTCCTTCTCCTCCTCTTCTCACCTGCGACCGGCTTCAAGCGCCGGCTGCCTTTCGCGCAGAGTTCCGGGTTGCCGAGCGCCAACCTCGGCCTCGCCAGCCCACGCGGCAGAAGGCACACGCCCGCCCGCCCTGCCTTCTTTGGGCCGAGGAGAAGGCGGAGGCCCGGCGCGCCCGGGAGGGGAAGAGCGGGCGGTGGGGTGGAGGCTTAGGTTTGGGAGAGGCGCCTCGGCCATTGCAGCCTCGGGGGGGGAGGATGGAGCCTGCCCCTCACCGTTTCATGAAGGGACGCCCCTGCCCGCTGCCGAGCGGCCTGCCAGCCTCAGCAGGAGTGGAGGCCGGCCAGCCGGCTCCTTCTTAGCCCCGGAGCCGGTTCCCCACAGCATGAGGGGTGAAGCGGCCCGCCGTCCTTTCCGGAGCTGGCAGGCCGCTCGGCAGCGGGCAGGGGCTGCTGCTGAGGGGGGGGTCCCTTCAGGAAACGGTGAGGGGCAGGCTCCGTCCTCCCCCCCGAGGCTGGCGACGGCTGAGGCGCCTCTCCCAAACCTAAGCCTCCACCCCACCGCCCGCTCTTCCCCTCCCGGGCGCGCCGCGCCTCCGCCTTCTCCTCGGCCCAAAGAAGGCAGGGCGGGCGGGCGTGTGCCTTCTGCCGCGTGGGCTGGCTAGGCCGAGGTTGGCGCTCGGTGACCTGGAACTCTGCGCGAAAGGCAGCCGGTGCTTGAAGCCGGTCGCAGGTGAGAGGAGGAGGAGAAGGACCGCCTTGGGCCTGTCAGCCGTTTTCCGGGAGGGAAGCGGCCGGGAGCCCCTGCCTGCTTTCGGGATGGGGAAGGCTCTTGTGTATATGTGCGTGCCCTTCTCCTTCTCCTGCACTTAGCCTCGTTGAACTCCTTTCGGCTTGTCGACCCAGTGCCAAGGCAGCTTCCATGCAACTCCCGGGGCCGTTTTCACACGAGAGGTTTCAAACGCCCCTTTTGCATTTCCCGCGTCTTCCTTTACCCCCACGGAGGGTGTGTGACATCGAAAGGTCTACTCTCACCAGGTAGTGATCTGAACATGAGAAGGGGATAAAAGACGTAGCCCCATCAGGAGGTCCCTTCCATGTGATGTAGGAATCAGGCTTTTAGTGTGGTGGCATCTACGCATTGGAACTCCCTCCCATTACATGTGCCACCTCTGTTGTCTTTTTGACCCCTGTTGAAGACCTTTCCTTTTGATGAGCCTTCTCAGTGGAGATTTTTTTATCCCACTCTGTAACTGTATTAGATTTCAAATGGTTTAAATATATGCTTTTATTGTTGATTCTTTAAATTGTTTAATCATTCTGGGATGTTTGATGGGAAGCAGTTTATAAAGGGAATAAATAAACAAACATCTTCCACAACAAAGACATCCTTCCCTAAGAATCTCCAGTTGCCCAGGTATCCAGCTGGGAAGATTTGCAAACACCTCTCAGTTTTGAGCCCATTTCCAGGCAAAACAAGGTCAGTCCAAGGTCACCTCTGAGATGAGGTAAAGTGTTTGAATAAGCTAATCTCTGCAGCATTCAGATCTTGGCAGGTGTGCCAAGCGGGCTGTTTCCTTTCCATTATGTAGACAGGATGCCCCTCTTTCCCTCTCACCTTAGCACAACACAGCCACAACAACCCCAACAACGTGGCCTCGCTCCTTGGAAACCAAGTTTGGGCACGTCCCAAGGAGAGACAATGCGAGGAGTCTGACTTTGGCATGAGGCGGGCACAGCAATTTGCGAACGGGAATGGTGACCTCAAGCCAATAGTCTTTATACCCTCCTGCCTTTCCTTTCCACCAACAGAAGGAAAGCAGTGGTGACTGGCATCATGGGGGCAATTTTGCAGGGTCCTTGGCCAGGAGAAAGAGGGGTTGGAGACAAACAACATCTAGAAGGCCCCAGACTCTCCATTCCTCTGTTAAACTGCAAGGTCCTTGGGGCAGGGATTAGCCTTTTGAGTGTATGTTATTCTGCGAAGTGCATTGTCTCTCAATTGTGTTTTAATGATTGTTATTTTCATCCTTTCCCCCCATGTTTTGTAGGCTGTTTTGAGCAATTCCTTTCTGGAGAGGAAAGGTGGGGCATACATTTCTTTGCATACGAATAAATAAATAAATCCCATTGGTGGTACTGGAATAGTAAGGCCAGAACCATCTCCTCATACATGATCCTGATCCTGCCCATCTCTTTCATGTCCCACCCTTGTCAGATCAGAAGTACAATGGGCAGGGATACAGGAGCAGGGCCTTCTCCATGGTGGCCCCAAGGCATTGGAAGTCCCTGCCCAGATGCTCAGCTTGGCCCTCTCCCTCATGGTGGTTAG